>NC_090937.1:498509459-498816126 GCF_040938575.1 Ambystoma mexicanum
GCTAAGCATTGGAAACAGGAACCGTTTTGGCTCTTGTGTAGGCATTGGTTGGGTATTTTCCAGGCACAGTGAAAATGTGCCTAGATACCAACACCATTTGGTAGATGTAGTCCCTATCACATGTCTACACAAAAGCAAAAACGGTTGGCTTTTTCAATGCTTGGAATTTGTGCATTTAAATCGACACCTCCAAAGGTGCATTGTCTGCAGTTAACAAGGGGGTCGCGTTAACAGCTCTGAAAGCAAAGGAGAATTGTCTGAAAATTGATATTGGAGTTAGTTAAGAAACCTCCATTGTACCCCTCGCCTCACACACAACAGTACACCCCAGTTCCACTGCCCCATGCTCTGCAAAGGCTGTAGTCCAAATATCTGCCTTCTGTGAATTAGCGCACTCAAAATTCAACAAAGATATCGGGAAAAATGACCCCTCTCCCCAATTCGAACACTACCTGAGATAATAAAAGTAGGCTTTCGAGATTTCAGTACAGCATCATTTGCCCCAGGCCCCGTACAAAGTACGGCACGATGGAGGGCCTGGGGGGTTAGGCGCAGGGTGGGGGACGAAACGGCGTGAAAAGCAAGGGGAGGGGCAGCCAGGCGGCGCCCCCACCCATGGTGCTGCCAGGAAACAAGAAACACAACAGGGAAAGGTGCGAAAGAAAAGCAACGGGGGGCCAGGGGAAGCCCGGCCCCCAAAGGGACAACAAAGGAGCAGGGGAGTATAAGTAACCCCACAGAAACCAAGAGAGGGACACACCAGGAAGGAGCTCACCTCATTCGGGTAAGCTCCTAGGGCCTAGAAAAGGGGGAGAAGGAAACATTTTTACGTTTTGCCTCTGCGGGCTTTTCGTGTCTTTTGGTTCTCCCCCACTGCAGACAGAGCGGCGTGAGCAGAGAATCCCAGTGGAGGAGTGGGTCCGAGGATCGTGCAGTTTTCCTCACAGCTGCTCACCTCTGCGGGTAAGCAGAAAGGAGTCATCCAGGAAAGGAATAGAAGCGGCCGCTCACCTCTGCGGGTAAGCGGAAGGAGCTCATTGTGCTAAGGACCGGAGAAGGGAGTCGCCGCGGTTGAAGCCACCGTCCGGACCGACTTCGAGGGAAGAAAAACGTCGGGAAAGGAAAGCAGCTGACGAACCAGACCGTCGCCAGCGATCGGAGGGAACGGCGTGAGGAGCGCGGCACCGTCCAGCAGCAGGGAGACGGAGCAACACGGGGAGAGGCAGCTGGAGGACCGCGGAAGAAGAGCAGGGAGGCGGAGACAACACATGGCCACAGCGAGCAGCCAGGAAGGAGGGGCCGCACCGCCCACACAATCGAAGGAGGTCTGCAACTTTTGCCCGGGAGGCGTTGCCTGGCAACCAGCACAGCAACAGTGGCTCAACTGGTAAGTGCTTGGTCTTGGAACGCTGGGGACCTGAGTTCTAATCCAATGTCCGGAACCTCCTGGGCATGCTTTTAACTATCGGTTAAAACGAAAGAAGTAATTCGAAAAGGGGGAAAGCAGACACAAGGATACCGTGGCACAACAGTGGCACCACTGACTTCAGATCAGAAGGTCGAGCGTTCAAACCACGCGGGGGGCAATTAAATCTCACATTTTTTCACAAAGAGGAGCCGCAATGGGCGGAAAGAGGAGCTTTACTGGCAGCAGAGTCGAAACGGACCAAAAAACGACTGGCGAGAAACGGACTGGAAAATTAAGCAAATTCTGCACTTGCTTTTCAAGGGACGTGGCTACGGACGGACACACGTGATCGGAAGGAGCGGGGACGTGCCAAAAATCTTTAAAGGGACAGCACACAATTAATGCATGGTGGACCAAAACGAAGCAGCACGAAGCCCACACAATAGTTCAAAGGAGAGGCATGAAAAACCAACAATAAAAGACATTCAGTTCATGTGCCAAGGAAGCAGAAAATGAGTATGGAGCACAAGGGGTGCTGGATGTGATGAAGACGGAGGAAAGGGCAAGGGCAATGTCGCCTTTGCTGCTAGAGGATTACAGCGGCAGCGACGACGAGGCTGCGATACCACAAGGCCGGAAAAGGGCGTGAGAGGCAACAAGGAGATTGCAGGACCAGCCGGAGGTGCTTAGGAAAAAGCAAAAGAAAAATGTTCACGAAATGGCAGAAGAAAGGGCGAGAAGAGCGCAAGTGTTCATGGGCCAAGGAAGCAGAAAAAGAGTATGGAGCACAATGGGTGCTGGATGTGACGAGGACGGAGAAAAGGGCAAGGGCAAGGTCGCCTTGGCTGCTAGAGGATTCCAGCGGCAGCGACGAGGAGGCTGCGATACCACAAGGCCGGAAAAGGGCGTGAGAGGCGACAAGGGGATCGCAGGAGCAGCCGGAGGTGCTTAGGAAAAAGCAAAAGAAAGGAAACAAAGGTACTGTAAAGATTGTTAATAATATTGGGGACAAAATTGTGAAAATGTTGAACATACATCACGGTTCAGGGTAAGTCGCCCAGAGCCCATGGAGGGAAGGAGAAGAAGCAAAGGGTGGTAACATCTGAAACAGAGAGTAGTGAAGATGAAGAGAGGGGCCACTTGCAGGCATGGGTGAAATTGAAGGAGGTGATGAGTAAAGAGAAACAGAAAAGGGCAAAGGTAGAAAGTGCACAGCAGACAACGGGGTCCCCATACCACAGGGGGTGGCACAAGGGATTCCGTCAGGGTTTATTCCCCAGGGGATGAACCCCAGCTTACCGGTGACCCCCGCAGGGTTCACCCATGTAACAATACAAGGGACAGTTGTAGTCCCAGCAGGGCCACTCACTGGCACAGCAGGAAAGGAGGGTGACCCAGTATGGTAGGCCCACGGTTGGTAAGGACACCCAAGGCCGGTCCACGAAGGCACAGGCATGGCACATTAAGTAGAAGTTAAAGGTGAAAATAGGGAGAAAAGAGTTCATAGATATTTTTTGAAGGGCCTGGATAGCTCAGTCGGTAGAGCATCAGACTTTCCCTGCTAGAATGCCAAAAGAGAGGACAGTATGCATCAATAGAGGACATAAACATACTTAAGGTTTTAAAGGAGAAATGGGACACCAGGGAACAAATTGCGGGAGGATATCATAGAAAGCAATACTGGCAAAACAAGTAAAGAAGTGATTACAAATAAAATAACAAGGGTCTCAGAACACCCCAAATAATCTGAAATCCACCTTAGAGAACAAAGAGTTAGTGGGCAAGGGGTTTCATCATCCGAAACAGAGAGAAGCGATAATGAGAAAGGGGATCATTGGAAGGCATGGGATAAATGGAAAGGTGTCGTAAACAAAGAGGGGGAGGCAGGGTCGGAACTCAGAGGGACTCCGGCCCCAACACTTCAAGGGGCACCAATAGTGCCAAACTCAGGAGGGGTACCGCAAGGTACCAATCCACAGCCAATAGGACCTTTGGGAGCAACAGCAGTACCAGTGGCAGGGAACCCACCGCAGGGGGTGGCACCAACAGTGGTAGCAGCTGCAGTTAAAGCAGACAAAGAAAGGGGACCATCATGACTAAATACGGCAGACCAACAATGACCCACAGGGCAGGTCCACGAAGGCAAGGGGATGGTATATAAATGACATGGTAAAGGGGGAAAAATATGGAGAAAAGAGGTGGTTGACATTTATTCTCTGCTAAGAAGAGTGATGAATGGGTCAATAGAAGATATAAAAGAGGACGAGAAAGGCGCACTGAGGAGGGCAACAGTAGTAAAGAGCTTCGACAGCTGGATGACTGCCTTCCAAACAAATGCCCACCATTATGTTACAGAAATTCCCAGAGGACGGGATAGCATTGGTAGCATATCAGAAAAGGCCTTAAAAGTATACAAGGCATGCGGGGGGGGATGCATGGAATGAAGAGGACCACGAGTTTAGATGAGAAATGGTTTGCTGTCCGGATATGGGATGGGACTTTTTTAACCTGACATATTTAAACGTATTAAAAGAAGAGTTGAGCAGGAAAAAGGAATCACAGAAATGGCTAGGTATGCAAGGGGAGGAGGAATATTTCAGGGGCAAATGTCTACATATGGGGCATGCCAGCTCATGGCATATGGATAGAGGGGAGGTTCAGTCTGGCAAGGGGCAGTCAGCTAAAAGGGAGGAACAAGGCCACCGTGACAGAACTGCAAGCATTAGCGGAAAAACTAAATACGGCGGGAAGGGTCATAGAACAAGGGAAAGTGGTTTTCTAAAGAAGCATTGAGCCAAGGACAAGGGGGCCAGGATGGGGCTCCACATAGGTAGGATACGAGGAGGTACCAAGGGGAAAAGAGTGTTGCTCACGGGTGCGGCAAGGGAACTTGGCGTCGGCGCAACACTAGGGTGAGAGTGGTGCACAGAGAAATTACCAAAAGCAGGGCAGGAGGCTGCATGAGATAGGAATAACACGCAGGCGGGAATTGTTTCCTAGCTGGGTAGCATTATGTGCAGCGGGGGAGGAGCTGAATAAAAAAAAAAAAAGAAAAAAAAAAGAAATAGTGGTGCAGTCGGTTAACATGGCAGTGGTGCACGGGTCGAGGATAGGGGGTGCATCATGCCCAGTGGTATTAAAAGTGTAGCTGTCACTTTGGCGCATTTTTTCAGTGGCGAGAGATGCAAGGATCCAAGGCAGGCGCCAGAAAGGAGAAAACGCCCACGCCAAAGAAGGCATGGGTCCCATCAAAAACTCTGGAAAGGGAAGATCGGTTAACTATAAGGTTAACTCAAAAAGTATTACAAAAAAAAATAAAATAAATAAATAATTTTTCAGCTGAGAAAAGGCGTGAATGCTTGGTAGGGGCATTGGCCAAAGGGAAAAGGAAAAGTGGAAATGTCCACGAAAAGCTCTGGAATGATAAGAACGGTTAACTACAAGGTTAACGCAAAAAGGAAAAGGAAGACCGCAGGGGAGTGCAATGGGAGAAAAAAAAAAAAAAAAAACTAATAATAAATTGCGCCAGAAAAAGGGTGTGAAGGTTTGGAAGAGGCATTGGCCAAAAGGAAAAAGAAAAGTCCATTAAAAAACTGGAAAGGAAAGTACGGTTGACTACAAAGGTTAACTCAAAAGGGAAAAAGGATGCGGGTCATAAACAAGCAAGCAACGAACGCCCTAACGTACAAAACAGGTAAGCAATACGAGAAGCAGGTAATAAATGCAGTGGTGGAAATAGGAGCGCAGGAGGTGGGTGTATTTTCGGCAAAAAGGGGTGAATGTTGGGAAGAGGCATTGGCCAAAGGGAGAAAGAAAAGCTGGGCCGGGCATACCATGGGGCTTTCAGGGCAGGGGAAACTAATGGACCGTCACACGATAGATGGGGAGAGCCAGGCAAAAAGCGAGGTTAGTATACCAGTCGGGTAGAGGTGAGAGCAATATACCTGAACTGCACCGGAGAGAAGGACCACTACCATAGAGGCAGCAGCAGCAGGTATACTGCGTAGCATGGCACGCAATGGGGGGAAAAACAGAAAGCTTCATGTCAGAAATAATAGCATGGAGAACCTGGGGCGCACCTGTCTACTAAGGGAAGGGGTGTTTTTGTTATAGCAACATTCTCAGGGCAGATAGGGGCGCGTTTGGGGGGACCTGAGCGGCTGAGGCAACATCCACTCAGGTGTGGCGGCACGTGTCCGGGGTCGGATGCCCAAGGGTAACAAAGACTTGCTGAGAAGAAGGCTGGGCATTTCCTCCAACCCTGGACACGATGTGCCCAAAAGCATCTGGTGTGATGTATTCTGTTATGTTATGTTTTGGTGTTATTTTCGGTAGAAAATAAATAAGCCTACGACCTATACGTTTTCCACACCCAAGTCTGCTTGTCATATTATTCCAGAGTCGGGGTACAAGGAACAAGAGCGAAGGGGGGGGCCCACACTACTCAGCCTAAGAAAACTAGCATTACATTTTATATACCACATTATAAAACCTAATGTAAACTGAAGATCCCACCCAACAAACGCTGCCTGGTCCTTCCTAAAAATGTCATGTATTCTACTTGTTTTTGCAAATGCCTTGCATTTGTGCCAGGAGACTCCCAGGCCATGGCGACTAGGCTGGCCTGCGTCACCTCACCGTGCACCTATTTTGGCCGTGTTTTGAATTCCCGAGAATGAAGGACGATGGCTGCCAACGACGGGATCATTTTAAAATCGAAGGCCTGGAAAATTGTGTGTTTTTAGAAGACGGTGGGCGGGTTGGCAGCATACTGCTGAGCCCCAGGTCTGCAAGCCCATCTTCGGAAACCACTGAGCGGGAAAGCAGAGGCTCTCGAGATCCGCCAGATCGCCGAGGGCTCAAGCAGAGGTTGTAAACAAAAGGCAGCTCTGCCAGCATGCGTGGAGCATCGCGGCCAATCAGGTCTAGAAGGGCGCGCGCGAGTGGAGACAGCGGCCTCCCACCCCTCCACCAACATCCGCAAATACAGGACGGGCAGCTGCGCGCCGACTACGCAGATGCGCGTGGGAAATACCGGGCTTTCCCCCTCTACGCTGCCGACACGACGCCCTCCATACTAGACCTCCACTCGCCACCGCCTGAAGGGCGAAGACACATTTCTGATGACACATCCACATCCACCTCCCCTGACCTCCAGCAGGATGCAGGGGTGGACTGGCCTATACAGAACTCTGGAGATTTCCAGGTGGGCCTCTGCACCCTGGGCCTCTTTTCTGTGGTATTTCCAAATTTTCTCATAGGAAAAGCATTGGGCTTGCTGAAAATGTGTCATTTGGGGCCACTTTGAACTTTATTTCCAGGGCCTCTTTTGGTCCCCAGTAATTATTTCCAGGGCCTCTTTTAGTTCCCAGTCCAGCCCTGGCAGGATGTGCTCGCCGTGAGGCTTCCCTTAGCTACACTTCTATGTGACCAGGGTCCCCATTTATGTGGCAAAGGAGGAGTCTGCTATCAGAAGCAATTAAGAGCCTTTAAGTCAAGATTTATCAGGTAATACGGGAAAAGCACGATGGGGCGGTTTATGCCCCTACACTTTTTTTTATAGTGAAGTCTCTGATAGAGTTTGAGCTATAGAAACAGTGGCAAACTAAAGTAGCAGTCAGGGAATATACAAGGGGGGCCCTGCCTCTCGTATAGGGGGGCAATGCCTGAAGGGTAGACCTGTTATTGTAGTGTGGGTCCGTTTTTGGGGCCAAAGTGGGCCATTTTTAATGAGCTACTTCACAATGCAGCTAGTAGTTTTGACCAATGTTGCTGAATAAATATCCTTTTAAATGCACAATTTGCAACACATTTTACTAAAAAAAAAACTCCTCAGTGGGTACTACTCAACAGTCTGTCACTAAATATTTCAAATTGCCATATACTGTTGAGGACCATTTTTCAAGGGTGTCCGGTCCAAGTTTATACCCCAGTCTGAATCTGGTGGGAGGTCGAGCCCACAGGGACGGTGAAACATCTGTGCTGCGTGTCAATATTAACAAACCCACACCACCCAAAAAACAATATCTTCAGATGGTCTGGGCGCAGCTGGGAAATGATCGGTAAACTCGTTGAGAGGAAGAAGAGATGGTGGGGAATAAATAGTGTTAACTACATGGGATGGTTGGCATGGCGGGGAAAGTGGCAGGCAGAGGTCCAAATAAAGGAATTGGTGGCAGAGAAACCTGTGAAGACACCTGAAGTGTGGCAGTGCCATTGGGCGGGGTTAGACCTCCTTGGGGAGACTTAGGCTTTGTATTTTCATAACCCCGGCTCCACCTGAAGATCAGGAAGGTTAGAAATATCCCCCCACCCCATTTTGTACTGGGAGAATACATCCTACAGGTGGAGTGGTAGCATCAGAATTGTAACTGCTACACCCTGCGGCCAATCACAGAACTGAGCCTGTGAAACCAACTCTTCTGTGGCAAGATAACTGAGCAAACCAAACCGTGCCAACATTTCAACCACAGAAACTGGCTCAACCTCAGTATCTAAAAAAAAAAACGAAATGACAGAAGCTGTAGGCAAGATAAAGAAAGCTGCGGCAGGGACAGAAAAGAGGAAGGCCCTGCAGAGCTTCCATGCATGCAAGGGAAGTAAGAACGATACACCCCAAAAATGGGGCAGGAAGGAGAGGTGCAATGTTCCTAGTAGCAGTGAGGACATGGCATCCTGGAAGCAATGGATGGCACAGAGTAAGAGCAGTCTGTGAAAGAAGCGGGAGGGGGGTGTCTGAAGGGTGAGCAGAGGAGCACCCTTGGTTAGGAGGTAAAGGGTGCAAATCTCTCCCAGCAATGGAAGAGGGTGTTAAAGAGCACTGGGTCTTGAGTCAAGCAGTCAAGCTCCATCAGGCTAGTGCAAGGAGAGACCCAGCTCCCTCCTGGACAGCAGGGAGGCAGTATTGCCCTAGTGTATGTGGCAGACGGATATAAACAGCTCCCACCAAGGATTGGGAAGGGTGGGCAATCTACAGCTCTGCTAGGCATGGGCATGGGGGTAATGAGACTCCTTGCCCACAGCAGAAGGTGGCAAAGCTAGTCCAAGAAAGTGGGCGACTGGGTAAATTAACCCCCCCACAGGAAAGCGCAGCGGGGCAGCTCTCCTTGGGATGCAGGGAGCGAGGCAGCATTACTTTGGCAGTGGGTGGCATAGGGCCAACTTGAAAGGAAGAATGGGGTGGCAGAGCTCTCCCAGGGAGGAATGTAAGGCCCATGTTACCCAGCCCCCTCCTCCCCCAGAGGATTGGTATAGTCAGAGGCCCATTGGGCAAGGGCTGGGGTGGACTAGGAAGAAGCAAGATGAGGCAAACCTGTTCCTGCGAGAGGTCAAAGCACCCCCGTGCCCCCAAAAGGGCAAGGGGACAGGGTATCATTACTCCTCCCCACAGGGGCCTTAGCGGACAGCATTTGGCAGAGCCCCTCGAGGGCGGCAGGAAAAGTAGCAATAGCACACCTCGAGAAAGAGAGCCCAACGCAATGCAAGACGGGGCTTCCAGAGAGCAGGAGATTCAACACGAGCTCTCTAGGCCAGGTGCAAGGGAAGGAGGATCCACCACGAGGAAAGGGATGAACGACAGAGCGCCATAGCTTGGCGGGGAGATGGGCTATAAGGTATTTGAGAAATGTTATGGTGATGGAGATCGCTGTAGCAGTAAGAAGAGCTTTTGCAGAGTTCTCAAGTTCCCCCCCCCTTCCATTTTCCCCCTTGGAATTCTGGGACTTGTAGTCCGTCCTAAATTTAAAAAGGGAAAAGAAAAGTTCCAAGTCCCAGAATTGCAAGAAACAAAAACATAACCGGGTGGCTTACTAGCGAATGCAACTGGGCCACTTGGGAGCTCTGGGTGTTGAGAGAGTCCTCTAGTGGTAAATGAATGGGCGACATATGTCTCTAGGGGAAATTGTATGTTTGCAGAGTTCCCTATGCAAAGCAAGCAAATGGTAATGTTGCTCCACTGAAAATCAAATGCTGCACCAGACTCCCACACGCAGCTCCACCCTGCGGCGGGAACTACGGAGCAGCTCCCCCGAGAGGGATCGTGGAAGTCCAAGGTGAAGGGGAGGTGCAGAGCTTCTGCATAGCAGGGAGTGCCATGCGCCTTACTTACTTTCCAAGTTCCTCGAAGAGCTGGTACTCGTCGGTGAAACGGGTACAGGTAGTAGTGGACGCCATACCGACTCCTCCTGGCTGGTGATGCCGCCTGGGACGAGGCAGGGTCGGAGATGTAACTAGTGCGGGGCTAAGCAGGAAAAGGCAGGGGAGAGCGAGCTCCCTCTCTCCTCTCTGCGCGGCGGCAGCTCGCTTGCCTCCTGCTGCCTGCTCTCACCCTCTTCCGCTTTGCAATTCCTGGCACGCGGGTCGTTGTGCGTTATCTCAATTTCCAGCGCACACCAAATCAAACAAACAGTCTCCAGGACCTGCACGCCTCGAAGCAATGCCACCAGTTACAAGTGAGCAAAAACGGATAATTCCCCACTGCAGAAAAACACCCAAAACGAAACAGCCCCTAGTCCATCGGATCTTCTCCGCCCCCTTTGGAGTGTGAATTCGATTGAGCACTGGGAGGTGATTCTCCTGTGACAGCAGCTGAGACCTCTCTACCTTTGAGACCTGCGTCTCCTCCCACAGCCTGTGCAGAGCTGTTGCGAGTTATGTTTTTCGGGGCTGGACGTGCCACCGCCTCCTCCTCCTCCTCTTCGGTAGAGTACTTGGCTGTGCAGAGGAAGCTTCGCTCTCTGTCACACAGCCCCCTCTAGCGGCAGCACCGTGATTGTGCAGAGGACATTCGACAAGGAGCCATTGAGAGCTGGCGCAGCGCAGATTTGAACGTCAACCAGACTCTGTCGGCCCTACTGTAAATGGACATTCAAGTCCCAAAATGAAGTCACACTGTAGAAACAGCTGGTATGAGTCGTCCCCCGTCCTTTTCGCAAAGGGCACGCATTTGAGAAATCCTAATGCATTCTGTACGTCTGTTCACTGTTAGATTGTGGGTTGAAGAGCTAAAAACGACATATTACATGACTAAAATGCACTGGTGGTCGAATGATAGGGAGAATTACACAGCGTAACGTTATGACATTAATTGTGTACATGACAGCTAGAGATGTCCTGTCATTAGAACAATATGGACAAACCCTGAATCGAGAAACAAGGAGCATTTGCTGTGATCTGAAGTTGCCCCATGTCGGCTCTCAGTAGCTCGAGAAATCCTGTTTCAGTTTCATTTTTGCATTTACATTTTGCATTTCTCGATTTTTAAGTAGAAAGCACAACGATGTAACAGCAACTCCCGATTAAAGGCATGCGGTAAAGCCCCCCCCAAAACACACACAGACCCTTACGAAAGAAGAGCAAACTGTGAGGGTATTGTTATGGGGGCGATCCCGTGGACAGACGGGCAATCCCGATGAATGCTGGGGGCACCCAGCAGATTATTCATTTTGCCGTGTTCACACGACGGGCAACAGTCGCCGGGACACCCAGGGATTCAATCGAGCTGTGAGCTCAGTGGCCTGGGGCACACAGGTGACAGATCAGCAGGGGGCTGCAGTGCCATGGTCACACAGCATCAGCCTGCAGGCCAAATGAGGCACGGGGACAGAAGTGCCTGTCATGGAGTCGCCTGCTGTACTCCTGCACGTGCCTGCTGTACTCCTGCACGTGCCTGCTGAGGCTCCTTTTATTGGGAGCCAGTCATGACACTGTCATGACTCACGCTCTGAAAGGGGACATCACCACACTCCTCTTTTTTCATAACGAACAAGATAAAGACAACATCAATGAACAGTCACGAGCAGCAGCACTTGGTCCACTTGGGAACCATGGGGCAAACAATAACCACATACATTAAGACCAAGTCAGTTACAAACATTAAAACACCCACAACTATTACTAGACCTCTCTTTACTTAGTTTGTGGGCGAGGGTCGGAATTGGTGGACTGCTGTTGCATATAGGCAGTTCTAATACACCCTGATTATATGCTAGGTTACTGGGCCCATTTTAAGCATGCAGGCAATATGCAGGATCACAGCTGCCAATATACATGTATACTGATCCCACATTGAGCATTACAGCTTATACAGGGTCCCAGTTCATCACCCACGTCACTGCCCCAGGGATAATTTTGGACAAGATTTTACTTATGTACACTTTACATTTACTTTATTTGTCCCTGGATGACCAGTATTTTCGGAATGTGGATGTACTGGCAGAACCAAGGATGACAAATCTCCTTACTGGGGCCACTTTAAGCATGGAAACATGCAGGCTAGCAGCTTCTGACATCTCTCGTTGGTCACTGTTCCTTGGGTCCTATAATATCTGCATTACCTTGCCAGTTCTTTTATTAGTACAGTCTCAAGCAGACCGGAGGGTGCACCTTCAGGTGGCAGGCAAAGCCACACCTGGTGATGCCGGGGGCCACATCTGCATTGTGGGCGGGCCACCGAAGAGGCAGCGGGAGATAGGCCTTCCCTGACTATGTCCCCACTCCCCCTGTTGCCTGCCCTCTGTCCTTGCCTCTTGGCTGGGGGTGCCCCCTTCCTCACTGATTCCTACCTGCATGGCTCCTTCGCACCCCTCCAGAGCTTCCCCTCTTTGCCCCTTCCTTCCTGTCTTCCCCTCGTGTCCTCTGCCCGCATGGTTCCCTCACAATCCCTGATCGTGCGTACTCCGCGTCCCTCCCATCCTTGGCTCTGCTCGCGCCTGCGCCACCGATGCCTGCGTGGTTCCCTCGCAGTCCTTGACTGTGTTTGCTCCTTACCCCCTCCTACCCTGCCTCGCTCGCGCCTACGTGGCCCTCACAATTCCCAGATCGCGTGTGCCCTGCGCAGCTTCCAACCTTGGCCGATGTGCGTCTGCACACCCTCTGCCCGCATGATTCCTCCCAATCCCTGACCGCGTCTGCCATGCGCATCTTCCATCCTTGGCCTCTGTGCGCCGGTGTGCCCTCTGCCCACATGGTCCCTCGCAATCTGTGATTGCATGTGCCCCGCGCCCCTTCCATCCTTGACTACGCTCATGCCCATGCATCCTCTACCCGCACAGTCCCTCGCATGTGCCCACACCTCTTTCATCCTTGATTAAACTCATGCCTGCGCGTCCTCAACCTGCGCAGTCCCTTGAAATCCTTGATCGCATCTGCCCCATACCCTTCCATCCTTGGCTATGCTCGTGCCTGCGCGTCCTCAGCCCGTTTGGTCCCTCACAATCCTCTGATCGCGTGTGCTCTGCACCCCCTCCTGTCTTGGCTACACTTGTGCCTGCACGGCCCCATCCCGCGGGGTCCCTCGTAATCCTTGTTTGTGTGTGCTCTGCGCCCTTCCATCCATTGCTACTCTTGTGCCTCGCGCCCTTGCCCGCGTGGTTCCCTCGCCATCCTTGATCGAGTGTGGTTCGCACCCCTTCCATCCGTGGCCACGCTCGCGCCTTCGCCCGCACGGTTCCCTCGCCAACCTTGTTCCGTGTGCTTCGTGCCCCTTCCATCCTTGGTCCGCTACCCCCTACGTGTCCCCGCATGTCCACTGTTACCCTGCAGGCCCCTTCACCCCTCGCCCCCTGCCCCCCCTGACCCTGTTCTAAGCTGGGCTGTTTGTGTTCTTCTTTTAGGCCCCCTCTGCTTGATCACACGGTTCCTGAATCTGCTCTCTTTGACTGCTACACTGTTCCTGTTCCTGCTATCTTTGATTGCTGTTGTTGTACTGCTTACCGCCACATCTTTTTTGTACTCCTCTGAACTTATGGTTCTTTAGTAACATGCATGCAATGGATAGGATCACAGAGTAATTCTGAGTGCAAATAATCAAACCAACTCAGAAAGATGGCAACGGTTGCTGTTCTATTAACAATTATCTAAAACAGGGAGGTTACAACGGACATCAACGGACGTTCGATCAGCTTTCGACTATTTTACCATAAAAACATCCTTGTATGTAAAAAAAAAATATGTCAGAGGTGACGTCATACTATGTGGCATATAATAAAAAAACCTATCACTGGCTGTGATAGGCTTAAGCGGAACATCTAAGTATACATTCTATAGGGACTAGGATTGTGATTGGCTGCCCATTGTCAGGTGGACAACTTATGCCTACCTCTAAAAACATGCAATCTTCAACACTATTAAGTACACAGTTAATCATTGGTCTTCAACTTATAAGGCCCTTAGTTATATGGCCCTCTACAATTGGTTGGCACGCTCGTGCCATGTCTGGAACAATCGGTTCACTTAGCAGCACGTAAGCTCAGACCCAGGTGCCTGGAGGTGGACTTGACTTTACCTCCCCATCCAATTAGCCCAACATCTCTCATCACCCATGCCTTCTACCATGAAGATTGTCTTTGAACTTGGCCATGCAAAGTATGCTTGTCTGTGGGAATTTATTTATTTTATTTATTTTAATGTATAGAGCGCACATCGGTCCTGGGGCATCGTGGCGCTGTTACAGAATACTTGCATGGTTAAACTTGCTTCAGATAGGTGACAGTGCAGATAAATCATGACAACAGTAGAGGGACAGTGCATTTTCCTTGGTTACAGTGGAACAGAATAGCAAGACTAGTCAGTTATAGCCGGTTACAAACAAGCGGTGGAGGGTCAGCAGGCATAGTTAATTGAAGAGTTTGGTTTTTAAAACTTTATGGAAGACTGTGTAGGACGTTTCATTTCTGAGTGCTGTGGGAAGGGCATTCCAATTTTGGGTGCTAAGTGTTGGAAGCTAGAGCCTCCTGCTTTGGATCTTTTGAAGGAGGGGATGTAGATCTGGTTGGTGAGGTGTGATCTTGTGTGTCTGGATGAGGAGATGAGGGTGTTCCTTTCAGATAGATGGGGGGCATTGCGCGAGAGGCACTTGTGGGTGATGGCCAAGGTTTTAAAAAGGATGCACTCTTTGACTGGTAGCCAGTGTGCATCCTTCCTTGCTTGGGAGCTATGCTCAGTTTTCGGGATACTCAGTGCTACCCTCAAGTCGTTGTTTTTCTGTGATTTGTAGCTTTTTGAGGTTTTTTACAGAGGTGACGAGGAAGATGGCATTAGAGTAGTCAAGTTTGGTACCGACTGTAGCTCTAGCAATTGCTAGGCAGTTTTTGGTTGATAAGAAGAGTTTGACCGCGTTGCTAATTTTAGTGGTGAGTGTGGCAGAGGAGGCTATAGCACTGACCTGGCATCTCATGGAGAGGGATGAGTCAAGGTAAACCCCTAATGTTTTGACTAATGGAGATACAGTGATAAGGGCATTGTCAATGTCAAAGGTACTGTATTGTGGAGAGTTTATTGAGCGTTTCTTTGGTGCCTACCACAAGGATCTCTGTTTTGTCTCCATTTAGGCAGATACCATTGGCTGCCATCCATGTTTGGATGGCTGTGTAGACGTTGGTTAAGGCAGCAGAGTCTTATTCGTAGGAGCCAGTTAGGGGGAGTAAGACTTCAAGTGTCATCACCATAGTTTGTGTAGGCTCTGCCACGACGATCCAAATCATTGAAGAGTGGGAGGGTGAAGATGTCATAAAGGGTGGGTGCGGTGCACGATCCCTGTGGGACTGCACAGTGTATGGTGGTGGGTGCAGCATAGGCAGAGTCTGAGAAGACCCTCATGAATATTCCTTTGAGGAAAGACTTGATCCAAGCTATGGCTTGTGGGGAGAAGTGGGCAGCATTTTTCAGTTGCTTACCAATGATATCATGGTTGACGAGATCAAAGACAGCCAATAGATCTAGTAGGAGGAGAAGTGCAGTTTGCCTTTGTCCATAATGTCTCCAAGTTGTATTTTGAGATCGAGTAGGGCAGATGTTGTCCCATTGCCTGGACGAAATCCAGATTGCCCTTTGCCTAGGATCCTGTTTTCTTCCAGAAATTGCTGGATTTGGGTATAAGCAACCTTATCCAAGATTTTGAGCAAGAATGGGACGGTAGTTATGGCTCTGTAGTTGTTAGCTACCTCAGGGTCTAGTGAAGGTTTTCTCAGAAGTTGGCGAACCCATGCTTCTTTTGAGCTCTCAGGGACTGTGTTGGTGTTGAATGAGGCAGTGATGAATGATTTTAGGAAAGGGGCTAGGGTCTCTGCACAGTCTTTGATCAGTTTTGCAGGGCCGGCATCACCTTTACAGTTGTATGGCCTGAATTTCTTTACAATGTCCAGTACTTCGGACTCAATTACCTCCCTGAACGAGAAAAGTTTATTATCTTTAGTGTTCTTGCTATCAAGGTGTGATGCTAACATGATGTGTTTGGAGAGGTTCTTTTGATGATCATTGATTTTCTTCTGCAGGAGGTCAATTTTGTTAATCAAAGCTGTTTGAACACTAGTACACAAGGCTGTGTCTTTAACAATCTCTTGTGAGTTGGTGGTTGGTGTGGATAGTTCTTTGAAGATGGCAAATAGCTCTTTAGATTCTGAGGTGGCATTGGTGATCCTATCATTGTAAGATGAGGATTTTGCTGTGATTATAGCTTTCTTGTATTGAGTGGCTAAGGCTAAGTAGGTGGAGAAAGTGGATTCCTGTGGTGATCTTCACCATTTTCTCAGTGCTTTATGCTTGAGTGTACATAGTTCTTTTAGCTCGGTGGAGAACCAGGTTTTGGAGTGTTTTATTTTTGTTGCTTTATTGTTTTCTAGTGGTGCAATAGTATCCATGGCTGTTTTCAGTGTCAAGTTGTAGATATCTGCCAGTACCGATGGCTCTGAGGAGGATGGTTGGTTGAGTACTGGAGTGTCTAGATAGGTGAGGATCCTTTCTTTAGTGAGGTTCCGTGCACTTCTGGCAGGCGCAGGTGGGGCAGCGCTGAGTGTTTTAGGTGTGTTGTAGCTGGTCCAAATGAGGAAGTGTATAAGGTGATGTTCAGACCAGGTGGTAGGGGTATTGGAGCTGACGTCAACACCACTGTTGTGGTCTACTACCCAGTTTAGGGTGCGCCCTTTGCAGTGGGTGGGGGTAAGGATCTTTTGGTGGAAACCAAGTTCTTGTAGCGCTTTGGCCAGGGCTTTGGATGGTTTATCTTTCTGGTATTTGAAGCTTAGATTGAAGTCACCTAGAAGAACTGTTTTAGAGGAGGTTTTCAGATTTTCCCCAAAGAGGTGGATGAGGTTATCATGGAAGTCCGCTATTGGACCTGGCGGGCGGTATGCTAGGTGGATAGCCATGGTGGTGTTGGGAGAGATGGCGATCTTAACTGTGAGGGAGTCGACATTCTCCCCTAGGTGTGAGGAAGTTTGTCTGACTTGTAGACTCTCTTTGACTATGAGGGCTTCTCCTCAGCCTTTGGCATTGTTTCTGTCTTGCCGGAAGATAGTGTATCCTGGTGGGAGGGCTAGTGAGAGGGCAGGTCCTGTAGCTTCATGGAGCCAGGTCTCAGTGATGGCTAATGTATCAAGATCCAGATTTGTGATGAGGTTGTGGATTTCTGTGGCATGTGCTGGCAGGGATGTAGCATTAATCAGTGCACATTGCAAAGGAGACGGCACCAGGTAAGGATTATTATTGCCTTTGCCTGATTGTGTGGTAGTGGTGGTTCTTGTAGCCTTGGGGAGGGTGGGTGGTGAGACTTTGGTGGAGTCAGGTGGGACAGTGGTCTTTGTCACAGCATGGTGTGCCCAGGGAGGGTTGAGGGTGGAAGCTGTGGTTTCAAGGACATGACGAGAGCACAGATCTAGGAGCTTATTTCTAGTGTCGATGGATCTGGGGCATTTGGGTAATTGGGAGGCTCTAAGGGGTTGTTCAGCTGCTTGTGAATGGTATATGGGAGGTTGTGGGGGAGTATGGTGGTTCTATGATGGGCAGTATGTAGAGAAGTGGGTTTGGAGAAAAAAGATAGTAAGAAGGGGGTGGGTGGAATATCTGAGGGTTTTAGGAGTGCAAGCTCTCCCTATCTCACTATTGTTGTTCTAGGACTCCAAGCTCAACTCTATTTCCATCCTTGTCTCACTTTACAGGAGACCATGATTGGGTCCATTTTGCAGCATTTAAATGTCTTAAATGAATAAAACTTGGTATCTTGGTGTTCTTTCTTTGCACCTTAAAAAGGGATGATTCATCCTTCGTAACATTCGCTGCTTTCAGGAATAGATAACCAACCTTGGCTGCTTCAGTTTTGATACCAGGCCTGACAGCCTCGCCATGTACTTCCACAATCTCAGCCTATTCTTGCTGCAACACAATTCTCAGCCTTTTGCTCTCCATGGGTCTGGGCTTACTACATTCATGACACCGATGTCCAGCTCCTATACAATGACAGCTTTGCCTGCAGTCTAATAGCCAGCTTCTATGATGACTTAGTCTGCTTGCGTTACAGCATCTGTACAATTATTGAAAAGTTGATTTTCTGCAACACTTCACACACGTGCAATCTCCTCTTTGCATATGAAAGTTTACTCGATTCTTAACTTCGTCATCAGTTTCTTGTAAGATCCATACATTCTCTTCAGCCAGTATTCTCAAAGTGACAAATATGTTGTGACGTCACTAGCTTCTCTCTTTGCTCCTTTTCATGTTCCTTCAGGGAGTTCCTCCGTCAGATCTTCGGGAATACATACAATAGGGTTTTCTCAGTGGGTACCTTCTTTCAATATTCGCTGCAGAATTGGCACAACTGCTGGTGTCAAACATGGCCCAATCTCAGGCTTCCAACATTTAGGAGGTAGGAGGGTGGGATTTCCTGCAGAGCCATGTAACCACTCCTCTACACCTCTCTGTAGATTCCCTTTGTTCATTGCTCATTTACTTAGCCCTTGCTCTGCCTGGTTGTTCCCTGTTGTGTCCTTTTTCTTTCTTTCTGGTTCCCTTGTGCCTGTGGTATACTTGTAACTGCCCACTTCTGTATGTTCTTTACTCTTCTACTTAGGTTCCCACGATCTTTGTTCTGTAACTTGTCCCTGCTCTGCCTGGTTGTTCCCTGCTGTGTTTTTGTTCAGTTTCCCTCGTTCTTACTCAGTTAACTAGTATGTTTTAATGCTTTTTTTACATCTATTTGACTGCTCTTCTTATTCATCTCTTTGAGCCCATTGTGTTTTTACTAAATTGTTCCTGTCTTGTTCATGTCTCATTTGCTTGCCCCCCTTCTCCTGTGCTGGTCCCTAGTTGTCTCCCCCCCTACCATGTTCCCATCTCTTCACCTCCCCCTCTACATCTTCACCCCTTCCCCTTCCTCTGCATCCTCTATGGAGCTCTGTCTGTCCTATCTTCTCTAACCGCTTCTCTATTGACTTTTCTATCATTCTCACTAAGTCTGGTAGGAAGAAGTTCAAAAAGGACATCCTGGTCTACAAACCAGGCCTCCCAATTGCTGATACCTATAGCAGCGCTTCCTCCAGACAGACCCAACGTCCTCTTTGTTGTTCCTTTGCCAGAACTATGCACTCCATGTATGGTCTCTGTGCTCTCTCATTTTCCCTCCTCTCCCATTAGTGGTGGCACCCAATGGGTGGCCCTCTTGGGCCCCCTTCTATTCCTCTAAGACAATCACTAATGTTTACCTAAATGGCACTGTCTTGGTCTAAGGCCCTCAGGCCAACCTACTCCTCTTTGACAGACACTTACTGCGACCCCTAAACCTACTTTCCTCTACTGCTGTCCCTTCCTCCCCTTCTCGGGCTTCCTTGCCTCCTTCCTCTGCCACCTCTCTGGCACCTTCCTCCTCCTCCTTGGCTACCTTGCCCTATCGTCCTCCCTCCTCTGCCCACCCTTGGGCTCCTTCTACACTTCCGCAGGGAGTACTTCTGACCTGTACCCCTCCCCCAAGGTCTTTCCAGGGTGGCAATCTTCTCCACATTGCCACTCTAAACTCTCGATCAGCAGTCAAACACTCCTCTGACATCTGCCTGCTCCTGGATGAACTTGACCTTGATGTCCTCGGTCTTACCAAGGCATGGTTCACAGCCAGATCTGTCACGTGTTTTGACATTCTCCGCCCTGATGGCTACAAGATCCTCTCAGCACCCACATCCAACCATCCCGTGGGGGTGTAGCCTTGATCTTCCCGTAGTGGATTCCTGCCTCCATCATTCCTATGCAGGCTTACTCCTCCTCTGAATGCCTGGTCTATAAGGCTCTCTCTCCTGCCCACTCTCTCACTGTGGCTACTATCTACCGGCCACCTGGTTAGATAACCTTCTTCATCTTCGGTTGGGCGGACCTCTCCTCCTCCCTTCTGGCCTCATCCAGTCACCTCTTCGAGTAGGCAGACCTCTCCTCCTCCCTTCTGGCCTCATCCACTCACACCCTCCTACTCAGAGACCTAAACATCCACCTGGATGCTACCTGTCCCTCCTCTGGAGTCTTTTGCAACCTCTGTAAATCTCTTTCTCTCTCTATTCTTCCCTCCAGTCTGGCTCACTCTGCAAGGCGAGCCTTTTCTAACCCTCTCACCTGTCCTTTCTCCTGGAGTGACCACTTTCTCCTCTCCTCTCATCTCTCTGTCTCTACTCCTCAGGCCGAGCCAACCCCACACTGCCACCCACCTTCTTGGTCATCCAACCCATGAAGCATGTATCACTTGAGGCTTTTGCCACCACTTTCTCGCCCCTCCTGCACCTCTGGCTGACTCACATCCTGCCAGAGCCCTCTCTAACCTCCACTCTTCTATGTCTGGCACTCTTGATATACGGGCCCCTGTCATGAGGACGTAGCGGAGGTCCCAAATAAAGTCTGCCCTCCAGTAGCCCATTTTGAAGTTCCAGGAACGTTCACTCCAAAATATGTGACGTATGATGAGCAAATAAACCAGCAGAGAGCTGCAGTGGGGCTCTGCCCAGTGCCTATTAGAAGAACAACACCTATTGAAGTACCGATACCCAGAAAACCATGGACAGTAAGGTATCCATTGTGGAAACCCTACCAGCAAATGAAACGAAATGAAGATTGCCTAAGTATTGTCCCTGAAGAAACCAAAAAGGCCGTAAAGGAAGATGAATGGTGACGTCACGAGGACTGGGAAGACTCACAGATAGGAGAAATGTCAACCAAAGAATGACACACAGAGACAAAATACCATGGATAACGATATCTTGAACCTCGAGGGGGAGAACGATGTTGAAATACAAAGAATTTCAAGCTGTAAGCAAGATGAAGATATTCAACTAGTTTATACCTGTAAATATGCTTGGAACCGCAAGAAAGCTAAGAGAACAGTGCAGCTTGCTATGCTTGGTAGAAAGGTAGTGTGGCAAGCGCCATTATACATAATCTACCTCAAACGAAGCACTTCATTATAAGATTATTTCTACTTTGCACAAAAGCAGAGCCAACCCAGGTTACTAAAGGACAAACGCAAGAAGATTCATATTCTAGTGACACAAGGAGAGACGGCTAAATTGAAACTCAGCAGATGCAACTCGTGCCAGGGAAGCCAAGGTCATACCAATAGAAGCTATGAACAGTAGCTACTTTTAATTGAAACTAAGAATAGAATATCCTGCCTCTGACGGATTGAGGTAGGTACTAGGTGAAACTAAAATCAAATACACAAATTGAGAAAAACAAGACAAATTCACGGTGTGGGAAGCACGTGACCAGCTGAGCAAGAAGAAGCGGGGGTTCACACCTATGCTTGGCACCGGACCAAGCACAGATATATGAATTTTTCCAGACAGATGATGCAGTTTCGAGGCCAACCACAATGTAATAATTGACACATGGCTATTAAAGTTATGATTGATTGTAACAAAGGGCTGGAGGAAGGCTGGGTAACTAAGGGGCACCTCACACCTGGCTGACCGTTCTGCGTGCTGCTAAGCAAAGTAGAACATTATGCATGGGACTGGTGCCAACCCAATCACAATGAACCAAATAATCTAGGGTCCTATAGTTAGTAGAACCAATGAGATGTCATACTTTTAGTTACGTCTATAGTAGTCATTTTTGAAAGAAGGGCTTAGACGCCCACCTGACAGTGTTTACCCAATCCCCTCACTCCGTTACCATATACAGATATAGTACCTATAGTAAAGTTACCTTTTCCTAACCAATAGAATTGCATGTTAACTTTTGAGTGTTACACATCAATTATGACGAGTTTTGGGTATACATGTTACAAAAGGTATGAAGTTCATTGGAGTTGAAGCGAGATGGATGATTGCATCACTGCTGAAATCCATAACTCATAGTTTTTTGTACTTGTCATTAAACAGACTCCTTTTTCCAAACCATTGAGTTGTCCTTATTGATTGATGTTGGAGTAATGAATCTGCACCCCCATCCATCTCAAGGGTGCATCTATCTCGTCTTAAAGTACTTCTGAGTGAACCTCGGCTCTATGGTCCGGCCGGGGTCTCTGGAGTACACTTGGTAGCAGAGATTGATGGTTATCGATTATTGATTAGAATAAGACACCCATTGACCTTCGACATAAAGTAACTCTAGGCTAGGTCTTCGGCAATATCACGAGTCCTTTGCCATTCGGCTGAGCAGATCGTGGAGCTCCCCGTAGACAGTGGTAGTGTAAAAGATGTCTGCAGACCAGGGTCTGAAGGAACCTGTGTTACCCACCTAACCCCTTCCCATTCCTACGGGCAGCTGAGCAGGCGAAAAGCCAAAGAAGGTGGTAACAAAGGCAGTGATCCCGAGGGTCCAGAGAGTAACAACGTGAACGGTAAGTGAAAGAAACTGAGTGTTTTGGCAAAAGTGCATCCTTTAGAACAAGTAAAGGGAAAAGGGAAAAGGTAACGGAGGGAGGTGGGAAAACAAAACATAGCTAGAAGTAGAGAAGAATGTATGTGTAGATATATATATATATATATATATATATATATATATATATAGGGATAATGACTCAAGGAAAAATACCAAGAAGTGAGAGGATTTGCCTTATTCCTACGCTTTTAATATAAGCGGCTAGAAGAAACGTGTATCCAGGGTCCCACATAATGGGGAACAAATAGACTACCACTGCGATTAATGACGCCGTGAAAGGGGTACATTTAAACTCCATGAAGGGGTAATGATGATACCTGTGACCAGCTGGTGTTCGTCTAGTCTGTTAAACGTTTGTCGTACATGTTGTTTGTTGTGACATCACAAGTCGAAATTTTCCTCGGGAAAACTGATTTAAATTTTATGCGATTGAATAGCTGAGGTAATATTGCATGCAAATTGATGTTTTTGAATTAAATAGAAGCTATAACATTTTGTGAAAAAATCTGGATTGGAGCTTGCAGTGTTTGGTGCTCGCTCATATTGTTGGAAGTTGTTTAAGTCACATGAACGTTGACAAGTGTTATATAAGGAGAAAGGGAATAGATCTAATCATGGAAGACATAACTCCATTAGCACACCTATGCAAACAGTTGCCGAAACATGCCCATAAACTGAAAAAATACAGTACAGAGTGGGTAAAAGGAACCGCTCACAAAATGTTTATGCCATGGCCACAAGGGGGGGTCCTTATCTAAAGCTGTCTTGTAACACATGACGACATATTTGCATGCCACATATACGGGTAAAAAGTTAGACAAACACCTTGCTGTTCTAGAACTTTGGAAAATGTATGAACAGGGAAACGAAGAGGAGCCGCCAACAGATTGGATACTTAATGTATGTACAGAGGGAGGTGAGACACCTACTGCGCCACCTGCCTCATCCGAAACAAAGGTTGAAGAGAACAAAGATGTGGGGCTATACCCGCTGAGAAAACTTAAAGCAGCTACATGGTATAGTAACCCGGCATATGAGTCACCTACGCAAAGTAGTGATGAAAATCAAGGGAGAGAAAAGGATAAAGATATCGCCTCCACGTTCCCAAGGGACAAGGAGAGACGTGAGGATTAAAGAAGGGACCAGACACAGACAAGTACAGCTCTCGATAAAGAGAGAGAAGGGAAAAGATGGAAGGGAAACAAAGATAGAACTGATGAGATAGCATTCGCAAAGAATGAATGGATGGGAGGGCACATTTTATTGAAACTCGATGGTAAAGGCCTTGATGATGCGAAACAAAAAGAGAGATTAGACAATGTACAGAGAAAGGAGAATGAGAAGGAATTGAGAGACAAGAGAATAAGGAAAAAGGATAGACAAAGGCGAGAACAGCTATACCACAAAGAGCAAGAAAAACAGCTCGATCGCAAACAGAGGCACGCGATCTTGAATATCTGGGGAGAGAGGTTAAAAAACTTGATCATGTAGTAGATTGGGAAGATATAGAAGAATTCTTTCCTGCGTACGATTCAGTACCAGGCACGTCTAGGGCGAATATTGAAGATGACTTCAACACCAGAAGCATCGGAGAAACAATTGATAGAATATATGATGAAATGGGGCTAGAACAAATACCCCAAAGGGATTGGGAAGACGAGCGCATGGAGAGCAATCAGCTGTACGACACTGAGGATGTCTCCCGAAGTAGTGGGAATAGAGAACGATCTCTGGATAGACTAGAAATAAGTAGGAACAAAGAAGACACGAGAAGTGGCAATAGTTGGGCACAGACAATGTCTGACTCAGAAAGGGAGTAGCGCAAGGAAAAGGAGGAAGAGAGACGGAGCAAAAGACGACTCTCAAGGCAAAACGGTATAAGATGGTCAGACACTAGCGAGTCTGCACCAAGGGCATCAGAGACAGCCATACAGTCAGACCGATATGAAGAAGTATCTCATGGTCAGAGGGGGGTGTCATCACCACCCTACGTGGACAGGCTCAGGACATTGCCAGGCAGACGGTGATGCAGGAATATTACCCCTGCAATAGACTGGAGAACAATGAGAGAAGAGAGAGAGGGCTATGCATCCCAATTTCCGTTACTCGAGAAGGGGGGAGTAAGACCACAATATATTCCATGGCCACACATGGATCGAGAAAACTAGAAAAACAAGCTTCAAATGCTGACATCGGGAGCCAGACAGTGGATACACTAGTTAGAAAAAAATGACAGGAGGAAACGCGTTAGCTATAGGTGATATTAAGGGTCTCCTAATCGCCACCCTTGGTGAGAGAGCAGACGATGTGTGGACACGAGCAGGCTACCCTGGTGTAACCATACTTAATACCGCGCATGACAGAGCTCCATTTAACAATTGTAGAGCTGCAGTATGGAAAGCGCTACAAGTGCTGTAGACAGACACTTCTGATATGGGAGCTTTAATGACATGAAACATGAAGGAGTCTAAGGATCCGTTAATTTACATACAGAATTTTCAAGGCGCATGGGTACCTGAGACTCATGAATCTTGGATGAAATCTATACCTGTGTTCTACCTTATATTGTGCCAAGGGCTGCCAGAGCCGGTACATAAACAGCTCAAGAAAGTGGTAGGAATTGAGGTTAAACCTTGGGTAGAAATACAACTAACCATTGCACATTATTGCAGAGTGCTGCAAGAAAAGAATCGCAAAAAGGAAGCTGCACGAAAGGGTGAGGAAGCGAAATTGGTGCAGAAGAAAATGTCAAAGTATGCTCTTGAGGGAGCCATAATAACCAGTGCAGCCGAATGGAGCATTCAGCAGGTCACTAATCCACAGCAGAATATTCAGGGCAATACACGGTTTTACCCACTGGGAAGAGGATTTAGGGGAAGAGGATGGCAGAGTAATCAGGGAGGCTTTCAGAATAACCAAGGAGGTTTCCAGAATATGCAAAATGGCAATCAAGATATGTCAAATGGGCAAATGATCTGACCACTGCCAGTATGTATGTTGTGTGGGATGACTGAGCATTTAGCGCGCACATGCAGAAACCAAGGAATTATGCAAAACGGCAAAGGTATGGGAGCGGGTACGGTGAATCCACATGCCGTTTTACAAAAGGGAGTTGCACAGAATCACACGGTCCAACAGCAAACACCAGGAGCCCAGCAAAACCCACAGCCCCAACATGTAGTGAGTTTCCCACAAGGACAGTCCCAACAGTCACTGCTCCAATTGTCACAAACCATGAGCTCAAGGCAGACCATGAACCCTGGAATGAGGAGTAACTCTGGGAATGGGGGAAATCTGCCAGTATACAGTGGGACAAAATTGTATATGGACTAGGACAGCTCACTGGGAACCCTGATGTGTTCTATCCTATCAGTGACACCAGACCCTCTCCGGGAACCTAGGGTGGATGTCATTATAGGGGATAAAGAATATTCCTTCTTAGTTGACACGGTGCAACGCGCTCGTGCATACGTGAAGGCAAGTTTTCCTTGTACGCGAGGCCATAGATACTTAGAGTTTCACAGGAGGTACAAGTCGTGTTCCCTTCACAAATGCACTTCCAGTCTCAATAGGAGAATGTGAGATGAATGTGCCGTTATTGTATTCACGTCAGACCCCAGTAACCATTTTGGGTCGAGATTTAATGACTAAGTTAAACACGACGATCTCATTCACGGAGGAAGGCATAGTACGTTCAACTCCAGGAATGCACTATTCAAATGTATGCAAAATGATCAGAGCATACGCAGGACACACAGCCATGAGGGCTGTACCGTTAGAGCCCGAAATATTTGTGTATGGTATGCTCATACTAATGGCAGGGCTGCCAGGCCTTGCAGACAGAACCATGAGAACCCCAGATGAGTTTCTATTTAGACCAAGAATACCCAGGCACGAGGTGAAGGGTCAAGTACACACCGCTGCAGCACGAGGGAGGGTGGCCTTGATTGGCGGTTATGATGTTGAAGGCCAATAATGGTGTGCAGTAATCACCATTGAAGAAGGATATCGTTTGACTGATGTCACCAATGACGATCTGTTTGAAGAGCAAGCAGATATGGGAGAGACTATGGTGGAAGTGAGTCTCACCTTTTGGGTGAGAATGATCAAAAGGGAAGTGCCTCAAAGAATGATGTTGGCATGAAACCGTCACGAATATTTTGATGGCGACATGGCCCAGGTGCCTGTCTCAGTGTGGACCACAGGCCCCAATGACATAGGCCTATTGAAAGGGGTTGGTTGGAGAAGTGAGAATTAAGCTACAACCAGGAGCAATTCCTCCAAGAGCACGACAATATCCCATGTCCAGAGAGGCAGATGAAGGAATTTTTAAGACAATTTCAGCTATGATGGAGCAAGGCATCTTAGTGACGTCAGAGTCATCATGCAATACTTCGGTTTACCTGATCAAGAACTCAAAGGGAGGGTCTTGGAGGCTAATCCAGGATTTACGCCCAATAAATTATATTGTTGAGGCCGAGTTCCCTTTAGTCCCTAACCCGGCTACAATCCTATGTAATATACCTGTTGAAGCAAAATATTTCACTGTGATTGACTTGAAAAATGCCTTTTTCTCAATCCCGTTGCACCGTGACTCACACGATCTGACGTCATTCACATTTAGACAGATGCGTCTGAAAAGCACAAGGCTACCACAGGGGTACTGTGAGTCTACGTCTATTTTCAACAGGGTCCTGCAGATGGATTTAAACAATATTGCATTAAAAAGTGTTGTCCTGCAATATGTGGATGACATCTTGATCTGCAGCACGACAGAGGAGCAATGAAGGCAAGATTATGTTTATCTACTGACTATACTACCTGAGAAAGGATATAAGGTTGACAAGGAAAAGCTACAATATTGTCAACAGGAATTGCTGTACATAGGCCAGCTGATCTCACATGAGGGAAAGAGAGTGACCCCAGAAAGGGCTGAAGCCATACTGAACACAGCTAAGCCACTCATGATAAAATAGATGTAAAGCTTTTTAGGCGTATGCAACTATGTCAGAGCATGGGTCTTCGACTATAGCTCTTACACTAAGCCTTTACTTCAGGCCCTAAAGAAGGCCCAAGTGATAAAAGAAAAGATTGAGTGGTCTGAGACCATGGAGAAAGGATTTGACAAACTCAAGAAAGCTATTTGCACAGCATCAGTTCTAGGGATTCCCAATTGTGCAGAGGAATTTTACCTGTTTTCACACACAAATGGCAGCGTTATGACAGCAGTGCTCACACAAAGAACCACATTGGGGTACAAGCCCCTGGCATACGATAGTGGACATTTTTCCCCAGTAATGAAAGGTCATTTCCGTGCGAACAGAGTTTAGCTGCTGCGGCGTTCGCCATAGAGAAGGCTACAACCATTGTAATGGGTTGCTCAATGATGATGTATGTCGAGCACTCACTTTTTGCCATTCTAGAGAAACCGAAGGGCACACTGACATCTCAGAGAGCTTCTGCTTATGAAGTGATCATATCAAATCCATCAATTAAGGTAGTCCGATGTAAGATAGTGAACCCAGTTATGTTTGGAGCAGAGCCGGTCACTGAAGGAGAGCCAATACATGACTGTGAAGAATTCTATGATGAAATTCCCAGGGCAAAAGAAAATGCCTTGGCAGAAGGAGAAAGTGTCTTTATTGGCGGTTCTTCGAGAATCGATCAAAGTGATGGACAAAGATATGCAGGCATTGCTGTGATGAAGCACACATCAAATGGAGAATTCTGAGTACTTATTAGTGTGCGAATACCATATCATTATTCAGCACAGGCTGCAGAATTATTGGCATTGATACTCGCCATTGAGAATCACGCAGACCAGGAAGTGACAGTGTACAGTGATTCCGCCTATGTGATGTTGACAGTGCACGCAGGCTTAGTGCGTCTGGAAAAGGAGGGTCTACCTCCGAGCAGACGGCACGCCAGTGCAGCATGCAGCCTTACTGGACAGGGTGATCAAGGCACTACAGCTCCCAGTGGGCATAGCGGTCATGAAATGTGCCGCCCGCACGAAGAGGACAGATTTTATCTCACACGGAAATCACACAGCAGACACGGAGGCTAAGCGTATGGCATCCAAAAGTGAGACAATCGTGGAAGTCATCCCTATCAATGAAAGGATGATGGTTGCACAAACTACACCTGAAGGATATAACAATCTTGGGCAAACCCAGTTGATGGAACTCCAAGGGGAAGCACCACAGGAAGAGAGGAATCTTTGGAAACATCAAGGGTGTTCTTTAAACCCCTCTGACAGCTTGTGGCGACAAGACAGCACTGATAAGCCGGTGATGCCTGTAGCCCTATTGAAAATAGCGCTGGAAGAGTTGCATTACCCGGCACACATGACAAAAGGGAATCTAGCAGCAACACTCGCAGAAGACTGGTTCATTCTGAATTTAACCGAGCATGTTGCATTTTTCTTAAAGTAAACTGTATAATTTAACAACAATTCACAGCTGGGCACACATTAAAAGTAATGAGAGGAGTCATCCCCAGGCCAAATGTGCTTTTTCAGAACTTGCATGTCGATTACGTCGACATGATTCAAGTATGTAACAGGTACAGATACTTAATTGTTGTGGTGTGTCCATTCTCCAGATGGATTGAGGAAGGTCCTTGTACACACCTATACTCTACGTGTGCTGCCAAATTTTTTGTGAGAGAGGTGTTCCCCAGGTGGGGGGTTTGCGAGGTCATGAGATCAGATAATGGCCCTCATTTTGTTAATGCAATATTCAAACTGATTAGCTTGCTGCTTGGTATAAGGCACAAGTTCTCGTCAGCGTATCATCCACAAGGTAACAGGGTCTGTGAGAAGCTCACGGCTTATTAAAGGAAAGGATAGCCAAGTTGAAACTTACTCTAAGAAAGGGATGGTTGCACTGCCTTCCTTTGGCACTGTATGCACTTAGGAACCAACCCGGTTCCGACCATCCTCTTACGCCACATGAGATAGCCACAGGAAGAAGAATGCATACTCCTCAGACACCCCGAGATAGAGATAGATGTGATGCCCAGTCAACGGGAGAAACGTTAGGGTCTGAAATGCAAAATTACCTGAACTGCATGACATCTTGCCTTACTGAAATTTCAGACCAGCTGCAGGGACGATGAAAGGGATGCAGGGCAGCACGGAACGCGGAAGGAGATACTACTACCGGCACAGCTCAAGGACTTTGTGTACCATTCGTTTTCCCTGGAGACACCATCCTTGTAAGGAACTATACGAGGAAAAAGTGGTATGAGCCAAGATTCAACGGCCCCTTCACAGTGGAGGACTGCACTCCTTCTGCAGTGAAACTACAAGGCAGGAGAGCTTGGATTTTCCTGGGCGATATCAAACCCTACATCAGAGAAGGCCCCCTGCCTGCACCCCAACAAGAGAGTCTACAAGCGACAAGCAAGAACTGCAGCAAGTGCAGACGAGATCCATGACGAAGAAAATGCACGCATGACCAGCCAGACAAAGATAAAGAACTGTTTGTAGATTGTGGCTTAAATTGGATACTTCCTCTAAGCAAAAAGGGAATAAGGACACAAAAACTGACACTCTGTGCATCCTAGTTGAAGGGTGAAGAAGAAAATTGCACACATAAGTCACAACATATTCTGATAACTTTGAACATTGGACTGAAGCACACCTAAGGCCTTGATAAAAAGGAATATGCCAAATTCTGATCGAGGACACATAAATTGGAAGAAAATACAGTATCCAGACTCACTCCACACCAAGACCCTATTCGGAATTACTTACGGTTTCCCACAGTAGTGACATCACCAAAGACGTGGTAACATACTTTTATTCTAGTGCTAAGATCATACCCTTCATTGGTGAGAAAGCTCACCAGTGTCACTGACATTCTTCAAGATCCTGAAAACGAAAAAACAATAAGAAGACTGTTTACTGTAATTGCCGAACACTTCCTCTTACTTCCTGAATACAGTGAGGAGAAACCAAAATCTCAAACAGAGAAGGAAATAAATGAGCTTGTCAACACATTGTTCTTTCGTACAATCAAAGACTGTCCAAATCTTGTTGGAAGAACAACAGATACACTCACGTTTCTTCGAGATCCAGCGAATACAGAACATCTAAGCCAACTTATTGTGATCTTAGTTGCACTTCATGCGAACAGACATTGTTTACATTGAAGAGAAAGCATACAAACCCGAAACTCAGCAAGACAGGATGGATGTCCCTGTCACTAGAAGACAGCAGGTTGGCTCACAATGTCCTCTTTCGTCTAGTCACTGAATTTCCGGAGCTAGTGGGGAGACCAATCGATGTTGACGTCCTCACATTCATCAGAGATCCAGCTAATGTGGCACAGATGGGCATGCTCTTATATGGAATCGTATTACAAATAGTACTCTTGAACCATCAACAGAACTATCTTAGGAGATTCTAAAAAGCTTTCCACTGATGGACAGATCGAGGAAGTAGTGTCAAGGGTTTTCCATTCTTCCATTTGTTGTTATTTTTCTCTATTGTTCATATCAACCAGGATACAAAATGTCTTTGGGAGTGCAGCAAATCCAAGGCGTGGACTGGGAGCTGAACTATGTTGAGCATGCACAGAAAAAGGACTTGCCGAAGTGATATTTGATTTGATTTTTCCATAGTTTAGCAAAGGATCTGTATCCTGAAATAAGAGACAATTCATGCCCACAAGAGGAGGGACACTTGTCGGACACCTGAACCTCTTAAACACAGAATCTGACAGACAGTATTGGTTAAAGAAGTATAGTAAAGGGTAGACATTTGCAAATGATCAAGATGGGGATTCACAGCAGCAATCTGGTCCTCCCACAGGAGGAGAGATGCCCACGTTTCTCTGGAAGTAAATGCTACCGTCAGACCTACAAGGGCATAATATATTTGTGTATCATATTCATCATTGTTTTACTGTCATTGATGATCAGAACTGTATTTTATTGCTTCACAAAGCATTCCAATTCCAGTGCACCCACCTATGATGGACGCATGAAACCCACAAAGGCACCCAGATCTTACATAGTCATTCCAGTCCCTAGAAGCTCTGATGGTGGAATGAATGAGCTTGAAATGGATGTGATTAGCAATGACACACAAACACTTGTGGTAACAAACAAAAAGAAAGGCCGGAGACAGGGTCGGCAAAGAGTGAATGAAGAAAGATTACTGACAACCACACGCATTGAAACACTGAATGCACACGCAACAGGCCTAGTGTCAATGACTGCAAAACCACAAGTCAAAGCCTCAGAGAAGAAAAGACTGCCTACCATGGAAAATATCACTACAAGTAAAATAAAGAGCCAAATGAAGGAAGCAGACATAGTGGAAAGACTAGAGGAGCTGAAAAAGAAACCCACAGAGACAGCAGTGACAAACATATATGCCCCAAAGATAGGGACAAATGCAAGTTCCACAGTACAGCCATATACTGGACCAATGTCAGGGTGGATGAGATGGGCATTCATAACCAGCAGGAAAAAGTTGTATGAGGATAAGGAACGAACTGCCAGACTTTGGTCTACTCAAATGGCTCAGATGAGGAAGCCTGCATCATGGACCAGGATACCTGAGAACCCTCCATCAAGAAGAAGCCATACAGATGCATTCAGGGATGTAGTAATGGCAAATTACAGGAAAACACTAAGAATCAAGAGAAACATGCATGGAGATGACAACAAACTAAACGACTACCTGGATAGCACCGCACACCTGGGAAACAACATTTGGTACCAGCACATGAAAGAAGTTGCAAGACGAAATTCAAGAAGGGGAATGCTTTGTTTGTGCACTCCTACCATACAGCATGGGGAAGTCCAAGATCTTCGTAGCTGTATAAATCGATGCCCAGACAGCACACTGTTTGTCACACGTAGCAATGTCCAAGACCAGAGGCCAGTTCAAGGGTAGTGATGCATCATTGAAATGGGCAACTGAAGCAACTGATCCAAATGAAGACAACTATGCCCAGGACATAAAGATAAGAAACAATGGAAAGATGAAACACATTGTGATCAGATATGAGAAGCCTAGAGTTAGAGGAGCAGAAATCTGAATAGAAGCGAACCAGAAACTAAATGTCCAAGGAAAAACTCCAGAAGAAGCTCGTAGATGGAAGAACAGTGGCCAAATTCAAATTTGGGGAACAGTGCTTTCACCAGACGGATGGGAGAAAGGAGTAGTAATATGCCGAGCATGGATGGTCTTCGATCACTACGAACCCACCATCAACATAGTGCAAAACGGATGCAAGCCATTATGGCCAAAGCTTGCAAAACATTTAACATGGGTCAAATATAGAGGAGTACCCTTGCAGATAGTGCCACTGAAAAGGCCAAAATTCTGCTTCAGGAATAATGGTAGAAGGAATATGGGAGAGAATCAGAACTGTGGACGAGTTTTTGATGCTCCAGGAATTGTTCATGGCACTGCCGTAATTATGGATCATTATTGGGCATGTGGATCCAAGGCATACATCAGATTGCCGAAAAACTGGGGAGGCATATGCACAATAGTGAAGTTCCACATTCCAGCACTGGTGATCCCGAAAAGTGACCAGAATATTGACAGTTTCCTGAAAGCAGATGCTCACTTGAGGAAGAAGAGATCTGTGGAACTGCTAACTCGAATGAAGAGAGAAAATTATTTCTCTGCCAAATCGGAAGAAGCCTTTCATGCAATCCCATATGAACACAGGCTGTTTAGCCTCACCTCAACAGTGTTCACAATGATATTCATGTCAAGATGGAGTAAATACTAAATGGTTGCAGATAACCAGATGGGAGTTACTGCAGACCATCAACATGACAATAAAAGGATTCAATGCGATTAAGGAAGAGTTAAGAGCCATCCGACTGATGACTCTCCAGAACAGATATGTTCTTGACATGATCACAGCTATGGATGGAGGAGTTTGTGCAAAAATCGGAGAATCATGTTGCACATTTATACCTTCTCACGATGAGGAAAATGGAACTTTAACAGAAGCCATAGGTATGCTGACAAAACTGCAGAGCCTGATGATCGATGAAACTGACGAAGTTGATGATGACATCTGGTTTGGATCACTATTCTCATGGATCCCACAACGGATGGCAGATGCATTCAAGTTCTTGGGAGCCCTGCTAGCGATGATATTGCTAGGATTTTACGTTATCAAGATAATCAAGATAATAATCTCTCAATGCCAGAAGACTGTGAAAAAAGCCATAGGGATGAAGATCATGATTGATGTCAAGCCAGGATGGAAGCCCAAAGACCTGACTGATGAAGAAATAAGAGACTTTGTGAAGGCCAGCATTCAGGCACCAGAAGGAACAAAGTTTCTCTATCCCAGGAAGCACAGAAATTATGTTTGAAGATGGGTTTATTGCAGCACAAATGGACAATGTCAACTGATGACATGGAATAAGGACGAACATGTAAGGACAGCAGGAAACCTGAAAGGAGTAATACAAATCTGGACTCCAAAGAGACACTTGTTCAAATCGTCATGTACAGATCCGGAGGACAAAGAAGGGGTGAACGCAGGCGATGGAGTGAAGATGAATACAGAAGAACCGAGTAAGATGAATCCAAAGACGGAAGTGAAAGTGGTCGATGAATCGCCCATATGGGGGGAGTGTAAAGGAGGTCCCAAATAAAGCGTGCACTCCAGTTGCCCATTTTTAAGTTCCAGGAATTTTCACACCAAAATATGTGATGTATGATGAGCAAATAAACCAGCAGAGAGCCGCAGTGGGGCTCTGCCCAGTGCCTATTAGAAGAGCAACACCTATTGAAGTACTGATACCCAGAAAACCATGGACAGTAAGGTATCCATTGGCGAAACCCTACCAGCAAATGAAATGAAATGAAGATTGCCTAAGTACTGCCCCGGAAGAAACCAAAAAGGTCATAAAGGAAGACAAATGGTGATGTCATGAGGACCCGGACAGACTCACAGATAGAAGAAATGTCAACCAAAGAATGACACACAGAGACAAAATACCATGGATAAAGATATCTTGAACCTCAAGGGGGAGAACGATGTTGAAATACAAAGAAGTTCAAGCTGTAAGCAAAATGAAGAAATTCAACTAGTTTACACCTGTAAATATGCTTGGAACCGCAAGAAAGCTAAGAGAACAGTGCGGCTTGCTATGCTTGGTAGAGAAGTAGTGCGGCAAGCCCCATTATACATAATTTACCTCAAAAGAAGCACTTCATTATAAGATTATTTCTACTTTGCACAAAAGCAGAACCAACCCAGGTTAGTAAAGGCCAAACGCAAAAAGATTCATAGTCTAGTAATACCAAGGAGAGATGGCTGAATCGAAACTCTGCAGATGCAGCTAGTGCCAGGGAAGCCAAGGTCATACCAATATAAGCTATAACCAGTAGCTACTTTTAATTGAAACTAAGAACAGAATATCCTGCCTCAGACGGATCGCGATAAGAAGGTGAAGGCAGGTGGAGGGTGAAACAAAAATCAAATACACAAATTGAGAGAAACTAGACAAATTCACGGTGTGGGAAGCATGTGACCAGACAAGCAAGAAGAAGCGGGCGTTCACACCTATGCTTGGCACCAGACCAAGCATAGATATCAGAACTTTTACAGACAGAAGATGCAGTTTTGAGGCCAACCACAATGTACTAATTGACACATGGCCATTAAAGTTATGATTGATTTTAACAAGGGCTGGAGGAAGGCCGCGTAACAAAGTGGCACCTCGCACCTGGCTGACCATTCTGCGTGCTGCTAAGCAAAGTAGAAAATTATGCATGGGGTTGGTGCCAACCCAATAACAATGGACCAAATAATCTAGGGTCCTATAGTTAGTAGAACCAATGAGACGTTGTGCTTTTAGTGACGTCTACAGTAGTCATTTTTGAAGGAAGGGCTTAGACACCCACCTGACAGTGTTTACCCAATCCCCTCACTCCGTTATCATATGCAGATATAGTACCTATAGTAAAGTTACCTTTTCTTAACCAATAGAATTGCATGTTAACTTTTGAGTGCTACACGTCAATTATGACGAGTTTTGAGTATAAATCTTACAACTTGTATGAAGTTCGTTGAAGTGACAAGGACGATCCCATCACTGCTGAAATCAATACCTCCCCGTTTTTTGTACTTGTCATTAAACAACTCCCTTTGCCAAACCATTGAGTTGTCCTTTGGAGTAATGAATCTGCACCCCCATCCATCTGAAGGGTGCAGCTATGTCGTCTTATAGTACTTATGAGCGAACCTCGGCTCTTTGTGCGAGCCGGGGGTCTCAGGAGTACAAGGATCCACTTGAAGCCCAAAGCCAAGTCCAACTCTTGGTATGACTCAGATCTCGTCACCCTTAAATGCAAGTGTAGGGTGGCTGAGAGTAAACGGCTGGCATCTTGTGCATCCTCTGACAAACTGACCTGCTGCCTACTCCAAAGGCAGTACCAACTCTCTGTCCACACTAAGAAGAGAGCTCACATCCAAACCCACGTCTCTGCGGCATCTAACGACTCAGACAAAATCTTTCAAATCTGCAAGGATCTGACCAATCCTGCGGCAGTCTCTACCTCTCCTGTCCCCTCCCAGGCACTCTGCATGGGCTTGACTTCACATTTCATCTCAAAAACCCAGGCCATCCTGCCCACCCTCTCTTCCTCTCCTCCTCCCTCCTCTACTTTCTCCTCTACCTCTGGCCTTCCTGCAGCCACCTCTCCTCCTCCCTTCTCTTCCTTTCCTTTGTTCACCCCTGACAAAGTTTCTAGACAAGTCGATCTATGAAAGTCTTGTCAACACATGTTCTTCCCTGTTCATCCAAAACCATCAAGGACCACATTGACACTGTTGATCCAGCCTTGGAGGACTTCTGCAACCACTCTTTCACCACTGGAACATTCCCTTCCCTCTTGAAGCACTCTCTTGTGCACCCACTTCTCAAGAAACCCTCAGTCGACCCCTACTGTCCGGCTAACTATTGCCCGATCTCCATTACTCCTTTCCTGGGCAAACTCTTGAAAAAATTGGCCATCTCCCAGCTTAATCTTGACACTGAATCTGTTGGTTGTCCCCATGATTGTCAGTCTGGCTTCAGAGTGGCCAGAAGCATGCAAACTGCTCTCCTGAACATCCGTGAAGACCTGCTCTCTAACCTGGATGTGAACCACCCCTGTGTCCTCATCCTACCCAATGTCTCTTCTGCCTTTGATACGGTCAACTATGCCATCCTGCTCAACCGGCTCTATGATTACCTGGGTATCACCGATCAGGCCCTGGCCTGGGTGACCTCTTTCCTCTCTGACCGACCCTCTCGGGTCCTTCCTCTCCTCTATCTCACTCTCTAGCTGTGGTGTACCCCAGGGGTCTAATGTTTCTCCCTGGTAGTTCAACCAATACCTGGCATCTCTTGCCCACCACATAGCTGCACTCTGCTCCAACTTTCAGTGCTATGCAGATGGCACTCAGCTCTCTTTCAGGCTCCCCTCAGCTGCCTCCTCACATTGTCTCATCCTGGATTGTCTGTCTGCAATCCAGGAGTGGTGTGCCAACAATGATCTCTGCCTTAATGCCAGTGAGACGTAAACCCTCATCGGCTCACCTTCCCCTTCTTTTTCTGTCACTCTGTGGACGCCCACCCTGGGCCCTTTTCTTGCTCCCACCTGTGAGGCTAAAAACCTCAGGGTCTTCTTTGACTTCACACTCTCCTTCTCTCCTCACATCTCTAAGAAGTCAAACTACCAGCTACACCTCCTCAGACACATTCTTCCTTTCCTCACCTTCCCCCAGAAGCTCACTGTCTCCAGAGCTCTGGTTCTCTCTAGGCTGGACTACTACAACAGCCTCTTTCTAAATCTACCTGCCTCTACATTCCGTCCTCGACAATTCATCCAGAACAGGACTGCGAGACTTGTCCTTGGCCTCAAGCCCAGGGATTGTATATCTCCAGCCCTGAAATCTCTTCTTTGCCTCACAGTGGTGGCAAGGATCAAGTTCAAGACCCTCTGCAAGAGGGCCGTTTCTGTTCCGTGGCGTGGCCGGCAACCTGATTGGCAAAGGTTTTTTAGTAGAAAGGGAACTGTAATAATTGGTCGGTAGTTGGTGGGTAAGTTAGGGACTAATGTTGTTTTCTTCAACAGTGGGAGTACCCATGCTTCCTTCAGGTTTTTGGGTACTTTGTTGGAGGCAAATGAGTTATTGATCAGAGTTGTGAGGATTGGGACTAGTTTGTCTGTGTACTCTTTGATAAGTGTGGCCGGGCAGATATCACCTTGACATCTGAACATCATGTATTACTCTTTATGCATTTGCTGCATCTTTCCTGCGTAGCCTCAACTTTCCTATCTATGCAGGGCAACCAGTATGACTCTCAAATTCTTCTTCTGGTCATATTAGGGCCTAATAGACCAGACTGAGCTTGTTCCATTATTGTGGTTCCAGAGTTTGTGGGGGTATCACTTTCATTTATAAACAGCCATCCATTTTCTAAGCAAAGGTAATTCTTTCCTAAGCCATCCTATCAATTTGTGAATGGCTGTATCCTGCACTGTGTGGGGAATAATCAAAGCCCCCAAATAAACCAAACTGAACGGCCACAGGAGCATGGCCTGCCAGCTTCCATCAAAGAAAATAACAAAATATTTGCACAGAAAATGGGCCTATTAAGGCAGACTGTGCGGTTTCTGCATGTAACACAAGGATGTGCTATGTGAAAAGCCTTACCTGTCATTACAGAAGGAAAATCAGCCTTTTGAATTCAATATGTGGCAGAATAAATCCAAAGGTCCCTTTCACATGAAAAGCAGGATTTTCAATCACTGACACCAAAATGACTTTGCATGGGCATTTGCAGTTTATAGCAAGAAAAGAGAAAAATGTTCCCCTGCCAGCATAAAGATGTCAGGGGAAAGACGTTGTCTGCATTGACAAGATGTAATGTATATTATGCTTCACATGCAAAATACCAGCAAACATTTGAAAAAAAATCCCACTTTGTTTCCATGAAAAAGTTCCTGTAGGCCCGAGGTACACTATGTACGTGTCTTTCTGCAGTGGAAATCCAGCAAAAGCTCAAACAAAAATGCAATCCAAGTGCAAATTAGGAAAGCATATAACGTTACTGTCTGAGAAATAAATGCAGCATTTTCACTGAAACTGCAATTCATCAAAAGGTGGTGTACTGCAGCAATTCAGACCCACTTTTAAGCAGCAAAACAAACAGCAGATAATTAAAAGTGTATTTTATTAATGACTGAAAGAAAAAGCCCTGTACTTTCAGAGCAAAAGCAACGTGAATCTGGATCAGTAAAACACACCGTATGCCAAAGAATAAAGGCTGATGTTAGAAAATGCAACATGTGAGTCCTTTTCAGCCATGGACAAATGGTCGGTCTCTGGCCAAAATTCACAAAGAACTCCCTCACTGAAGCCTGGCTTGCATCCCAACTGTTCACAACTGCAATAAAATGTGGCCCAAAGGGTGTTGAAAACCAACTTTCCCTATATCGGCTGTCATTGAGGGCAGTTCCGAGCAGGCATATGTTTAGCCAGTGCATGACAGGAATGTGCAGAGGGGGATTTCTGTGTTGCCAAGTCCCCAGGTTTCATGACCGGCAGCTACCAACTTCCCACGACAAAGAGGATCATAAAACAAAAAGAAATCCCTGGTCACGGGCTGGCCAAGGGTGGCAAATGGCATGGAGGAAGGGAAGTTCATATTTGCACATATGAAGATCCCCCTTAGTTTAAATGGACTGTCTTAGTTGTTGCTGTTTCTCAGAAAATACAAATCACACTGTATCCATGTATGTTTTATTTTTTAGATAATTTCAAGGCGATTTTGGTGATATAAAATTCTTCCATCTGTGGTTTAGGGAATTGTAATGACCAGCTTTTAGGTGTTCCTGGCTGCTCTGAACATATTCCAAATTTAAGAGTTTGCAAATGGGTGGAGGGTAAAATTAGGAATATGGGTAATACATTACATGTTCCTAACCATTTTTCTTTTTATAAAAACAGCTGGAAAATTGCCAAATGGCCATGCAACATGGTGCAGACCTGACTGTTGTTTTAATAAATTCCCTGTGATTAACTAAAGCAGAATATATATAAATTATGGCAGTTACTAGTATATCACAAAGGCTTTGACACATAACTAGATTTTTGCCCAAATTTGACATGAAAACAAAAGGGAATTGCAAATGGGAATTGTCATATGTTTGTTACAGACTCCTAAACCAATCCTTAAAGAGGGGCTGAATTTGGGAGGAGAGAGAAGGCTAACTGTCCAATCGTATTTGTGAGAACTCTTGCAGGGCACTGCCCAAAATTGAAATTGCGATGGTGTCATCACGGCTGTATAAAGTGGATGTACTATGGGAGAAGTATCCCGTTTCACTCTGATATGCCCCTCGCTCTCAACTGATGAAGAGGCTGCGTTGGACTGGCTGGAATATCTTGCCGACTTATCTGTAGGGGGTCTCTGGGGAGTTCACTTCTTCTTGAAAAGATAGGGTCTGTTCCGGGATGTCGCCACAATTTCCTATGAAAGTTAACAAAAGGAAAGAATGGCACAGCCTCAGGAATCAGCCCATCACCAGGAAGAAAACCAGCAGGTGTAAAAAAACACTGGAAGATGTTTACAGCTGAAGTCCAATGCAGTGGTGGGTTGAGTTAGAACGATGAGTACCCAAAAATGAAGTCAGCCATAGCGATCAAATTTAGCAAGTGAGATTTCGACAGAAAGGAATAAAATAGCCAAGTGGGGTAGGATGAGGAAGTAGCGTAGAAGTGGGAATGTAGCAAAGGCCAGCGGAAAGGAAGGAGAAGAACATGTAGGAAGAAAACTTACTTAGCGTTGGAACCGAAGCGGAGTAAGAAGTTGCAACGTGAAGAATGGGTGGAGCCAGAATGGTTTAGTGAGTTAGAGCACGTCGGTTAGCGGAAACACTAGACCGCTAAGCACGCAAAGAAAATAGCACGAGAGACAGTTCAATGGCGACTTCTACATTTGTTCCAGAGCCTCCATGAAGGGAAAATCATGACTTTATGCCCTCTTTTATGGGCGGAGATGCCGTGCTTACCTGGGTGCAGACTGTGAAATCAACAAATAAGCCTTGGAGCCTTGATCTTAGATATAGGTTTCCAGGAGTCTTCTGAGGAAGAAAATCCTTTCCATCGGATTAGGTATTAAACTCTCCCCTTCCGATACCTGGAATCTAGTATGCCTTCCACTTCATATTCCCCAGACGAAGGGTCGATGTTTCTCCTCAGGAATTCATCTGGTACATGGGATTTTAGCAAGGAAGTATGAAAAAGTGGATGGATGCATTGAAGACTCTACGGTAGCTTAAGTCTGAAGGCAACCTGCTTGATTTGTGTCGTAATGGTAAACGGACCGATATATCTGGGAGATAATTTGGATGGATTAACCCATCTTGGCAGATACTTGGTGGATAGCCAGACTTAGGAACCTTCTTTCCATTTGGGAATGATCCTTCGATGGGTATCAGTTAGATGTTTGTAACGTGCTCTACTTTCTTTAAGGTTTCTCTAAGGCTCTTTTTGAAAAGAAGAGATGGAATCCAACATAGAGTCTATAGGAGAAACATGGGAAGATGGGACGGAAAGAGATGGAAATGTCTTAGGATGTCTACCATAAAGACAAAAAAGGAGTAATCTTTATTGATGAATGTGTGGCATTATTGTAAGCGAATTCAGCAGTTGGTAAAAGGTTTACCCAATTATCCTGTTCGAAGTTGGTGAAACATCTGAGATATTGTTCTATAGCGCTATTGAGTCGTTTTGTTTGACCGTTGGATTGGGGATAATATCCAGAGGTGAGAGCTTGTTCTATATCAAGCAAATTACACAAGATCTTCCAAAACCGTGAGGTGTATTGAGATCCCCAGTCAGATAAAATAGAAGCTGGTAACCCATGTAACCAAATATGTCCGTAAGAAAGACAGGAGCCATCTCGGGCACGGTAGGTATTCCTTTAAGCGGTGTAAAGTTGGCTGCTTTACTAAAACTGTCCACTGTTATCATGATGAATGAGTATCCCTGGGAAAGAGGGAGGTCACCAACAAAGTCTGTGGACAAATGAGTCCAAGGTTCTGTGGGTAGCTTAGGTTGTTCCAAAAATCTGATTGGCTTTTCAGTGGAATAATTACTCCTGGCACACACTGTACAAGACTGTATGTAATTTTTGATGTCTTGTTTAATGGTTGGCCACAAGAAAAATTGGGTAACCTGATCAGTGGTAACAGCAATTCCCTTATGCCCCGCCAGAAGGGTGTTGTGCCCCCAGGTAAGGATCTGCTGCTGGAGGGAAGTTTTGGGTGTGTTGGGAAGGGTGCAGCCCCACCGCCCTTGGTGTTTTAAAGTGAGGTGAACTGCCATCCCATATGGATAGAGGCAGCACCTCTATAGGGTTCATCCAATCAGCCATGTGGGGTTTCACTGTATGTAATTGCATCATTTATGATGATATTTTGCTTTAAGAGCTTCTGCTTGTACCTTTCTTTGACAGAAAGTTCTTGCCAGCAGAGTTCTTTGCTGTTGCTCTCATCTGCGCATGATATTAAAACTTGTAACCCTTACAAGATAAACTTGGGCTTTTCTTCCCTAGTGGGTTGTATTTTCTCTGGTGTGCGAATTCATTGTCTCACTTTCAGGTACAAACAGACACTCATCAAAACAGATCAGTCCTTCCTTTCTCTTAAACCAGGATTGTAAATGGGAAGGAAGCTGTTGCATGTTATTTGAAGTAGCTTCCTTAACCTCCTGACGAAAAGAGGAATTAACAAACACAAACCTGTCTTCCTTTAGCATGCGTTCTCTGTTGAAGACTTTATCGGGGCATATAGTAGCACACCGGGACAGGCTGTCTGCTACTGTGTTCTTGCTTCCAGGAATGTAGGTAACAAAGCAGTCATATTGGGCAAAAAAAAGGCCCATCTTGCTTGCTGTGCATTATGACACTCCATTTGTTGTAATACCTTAAGATTGCAGTGGTCAGTTCTTATTTCATACATATGTGAGGAACCCTGAAGTAGATGTCTCCATTCCACCCAGGCCTGTTTGATGGCTACTAACTCCTTCTCTATTACAGAGTTATTCATTTCATGAGGGTTTTAAGGTCTTTGAATAATAAGCAACCGGGTATTCCAACCCCTCTTCATCTTGCTTTAACACTGCCCCAACAGCACCAGCCGAAGCAACGATTTCCACTATGAAGGGTTGTTGCTGGTTGGGTTGCCTTAGAATAGGAGCAGAACAAAATTTGATCTTGAATTTCTGGAAGCCCTGTTCAGCCTCACAGTTCCAAACAAAAGGAGCATCCTTTTTTAAGCAAAGCATTGAGAGGAAGTACCATGTGGGAGAAGTTCCTTATAAACTTGTGTTAGAAATTGGCCAACTCTAGAAATCTTCATATATCCTTAACAGAGGTAGGTGAAGGCCAGTTAAGTATAGATGAGACCTTTCTGGGGTGCATTTCTACTCCTTTTTTGGATAGAATGAAACCAAGGTATGGCATCGACAAAACTTCAAATAAACTTTTTTTCTGGTTTGGCAAACAGATGATGGGCACAGAACTGCTCAAGTACCTCTGTAAGATGATTGTGATGGTGTTCTGGATGGGACGAGAAAACTAGGATATTGTCTAAATAGACGATTACTGACAGATATAAAAGGTTAGGGAACAGAAGATCCATACATAGTTGGGAAAATAGCGGGGGAGTTAACCAACCCAAACGCCATAACACGATACTCAGAAAGACCATAGGGAGTGTGAAATTCCATTTTCCACTCATCGCCAGCTCTTATTCTTAGCAGGTGGTAGGCATCCCATAGGTCCAGCTTGCTGAACATAACTACCCCCTGTACTGCCTCAAGAACGTCCTTGATTAAAGGCATTGGGTAGCGGTCATGGATGGTGACCTTATTGAGCCCTCTGAAAACAACGTAAGGTCGAAGTTCCTTAGTATCTTTCTTTGGAATAAAAAATAAGGAAGCTCCCTCAGAGATATAGAAGGGCAGATGAGACCATTTTGTAGGTTGTTATCGAGGTATTCTTTGAGGGTCTTCTTTTCCGGTATGGTTAACGAATACATGCGTCCAAATGGGACTATGGAATTAGGTAACACTTCAATGAAACAATTCTCCTGTCTATGAGAAGGTAACTCCTTCGAAAAACATCAGAATACTTTCGTGAACTGGTGTGGAATGCAATTCACTCCAACTATTTCATGAGAAGAATAGGCAGCTGGGTTGCAGTCACTATGAGAGGAGGTCAAACAATTAGCCTAGCAAAAAATACAGAGCGAATAAAAAGAGTTGAGGGACCAGTCGATGAGAGGGATGTGAAGACAGAACCAAGGAATAACTATTATAAAAGGGCATTGGGCTGCTCGAAGTACATCAAAGTACGTCCTCTCATGATGATGACCGAATATGGAAACTTGCAAGGGTACAGATGTGTGAATGATGTGACCAGAACTCACTGGGTGACCCTCTATACTCTCTACAGGTTGTTCATCAGTTCTGTTGAGTAGTGGAACACCTTCCTTGCTGGCCCAGTGGATGTCCAGGAAATTTAAGGCAGCTCTGCTTTATATCAAGGCCACAACATCCTTTCTTTCTTGGTCTGTTCATTGTCAGGTGGTTCTTATGACCATTAAACGGGAGTCTCTTCATCCTTGGACAAGGATGTCCATCCTTGGACAAATCAGCACCAGTGGGACCTTCATGCAAACCCGGTTGGTGGTCCCTCCTAGGACCGGTGTCTTCCATTTCCCAGCTTCCAAGGAGGTACCTCTGGGCAATCCTGTAAGAGGTGCCCTTCAGAAGCACAATATAGACACAGGTCCTTGTCTTGTCTCCTCTTCCTTTCGGAAGCCGTCAAAGGTTCTCTAGCATTACCTATTTGCGTAGGTTCCTCGGATCCTTGACTCAGGAGTGAAGTCGATGAGTGGGTGGGCACAGGAGAGGAAGAACTTGATGGTCGATGTCTTTTTTCAACTCGCCGCTCAGCAAGCCAATAATCAATCTGTAAGGCTTAAGAGACTACTTCTTCAAGAGTATTGGGTTGAGTGATGCGAGCTAACTTGTCTTTGAGATCTTCTTGAAGACCTCTCATGAAGACTGAACATTTTACTGATTCTGGACAACCAGCCTCACTCGCCAGGCATTTGAAGGATGAAATGTAAGACATCTGGTCCATTGACCCCTGTCCAGTGTACAAAAGTTATTCTCCTAATGTATAAACCATTTCTGGCCTTTCAATAGTCTGTGGAACCAGGGATAGAAAAGGCATTATAGTCTTGAAGGACCAAGTTGCCAGAGGTAACAATGGGATTTGCCCAGGCTAGGGCATTACCAACCATGTTTGAGATCACAAACCCCACTCTTGAACGATCTGTTGCATACACAGTAGGTCTGAATGTTAAGTAAACAACACAGGCATCAATTAACTCTTTCACCTTCTTTGGTGACCCATCACAATTGCCTGAAGCCAACCCCAATGGGGGTAAGTCTGTCTGATTAGTGTCTCTGGCTTTTACCAATTGGCTTACTACTGTATTCTCAGCCTTCAGGCCTTGTAATTTCATTGAAAACCTGTCAGCAGTTCCTGTACTCGCTCAGCAGTAGCCATATTAGTTTGGCGTAGCAAATTATCATGTTTCACACTGATATCCCCGTCACTCTCACCTGAGGAGGAGGCTGAGTCTGATTGGCCGGAATATCTTGGTGACGTATCTGCACGGCGTCTCTGGGGAGTTCCCTTCTTCTTGAAGGGATAGGGTCTGTACCGGGATGTCACCACAATTTCCTATGAAACTTACCAAAAGGAAAGAAAGCACAGCCTCCACAATCAGCCCGTCACCAGGGGAAAAGTCAGCAGGAGTAAAAAAACCTGTAAGATGTTGACAGCTGAAGTCTATTGCAGAGGCAGGTTCAGTTAGAACGATGAGTACCCCAAAATGAAGTCATCCGTAGTGATCGAATTTAGCAAGTGAGATTTGGACAGAAAGGAATGAAGTAGCCAAGAGGAGTAGGATCAGGAAGTAGCGTGGACGCAGGAATGCAGCAAAGGCCAGCAGAAAGGAAGGAGAAGAACATGTAGGAAGGAAACTTAATTAGCGTTGGAAGCGAACCGGAGTGAGAAGTTGCAATGCAAAGAATGGGTGGATCCAGAATGGTTTAGTAAGCTGGAGCGTGTAGGTTAGCGGGAACACTAGACCGCTAAGCATGCACAGAAAAGAGCATAAGTGACAGTTCAATGGCGGACTCTCAATCTGTTACACAGCCTAAATGAAGTCGAAATCATGACCAGAAGAGACAGAGCTGCTGAAATGTATTATCTGACAGAACCCCAAAGGAGATTGCAGAAATTGCATCAAGGTGAAGCTGACTTTTGTTTGGAAGGCCTAAAAACGTTTTGGGTCCTATGTTGGAAAGGTGGGACCATCCTTGAGAGCAGAATGAACAGACCACTACACTGTCCTTTCAGAAGATTGTGAGGATGGCATGGTATCAAAAGCATACACCGACACAATGGATGCACGTTTCAAAAACTGTTATTTAACTCAAAGGGCTTTGCAAACTACCTATCTTGCCCTGTCTCTAGACTGGGAGCAATCTCGACCATTAAAACAAACAAAATAGTCCATGTCAGTCCAGTCAAAACAAAAAGGCATACACTAAAAACCTAACCTTGTCCTGCTGCTTAAAATTACAAAAAGGGTTAAGGGAATAAAAAAGAAAAATAGTGTCTCCAAAAAGAAATGTCAGAATGGCTTCAGCTTTAACTCCCTTCCCCAAGTTCAACCCCATGGAGCCTAGAAAGTCTCTCAAAAAAGAAATAATAGGTGAATGGCACAATTCTATCAGTGTTGCACACCTTGGCTTACTGGTAAAGTTCAACACTTCCTTAAAGCTTTGCCCGCCCTGCTATCAACATCCAGTTTGCATCCACTTTCTCAATTTCACACAGTTCTTGAATAGACTTCCCTCTGCCGAGCACGAGCCTATCTCACTTTCATTTCCTCACACAGTACTGCACAGGCTTCCCTCTGCCGGGCTCGAGCCTATCTTGTTTTCCCTCGTGGGTCTCCCATCCCGACGTTTTATCTAAAGTATCCTTTCTCTGTCGAAGACTTTCGAAACTGCAAGGAATTCACATAAACCTTTGCATGACCACTTTGACTTCTCTTGCAACAATCCTTCTATTAACCTTCTCCAACATCTTGTGGCACCAATGCCTCTTGATGCTTCTAGTTCTTATTCTCTTTAACCTACCTGCTTGGCTTTTTTCAAAGCTCTTATATTTCACCTTTGCCCTGTCGGCATATTTGACAGATCACAAATGTTACTTTCTTCTTATTCAACTTTCTCTCCTTATCATGATTTCCTTTGATCTCTGCTTGTAATGTCTTTCAAAATTCACAACATTTCACAGAGACTTTCGAATGTGTGACTTCATCTCACAGAACTACTCTGCTACTTTGTATCCTTGTCAACAATCGTTCGCTTCATCCACATTTTATCCTCACACGTGCAACCTTCAACTTTCAAATAAAAGTCACCTTCCCTTTAATATCAACCAGACTTTTGTTTCCATCGATAACTCACCAGCCTGAATTGGATCTCTTTCTTGTAGCTCAAGGCTATTACCAATGCCTCTTCTTCTCCTCCCCAACTCCTGCGTTCATCCAGGAGGGCGATGGGCTGCTTTCTGGCAACTTGACGGTTTCTTTCCTCCACTCGATCGGCTTTGCTCTTCAAACACTCATGGCCTCCAGAAAGCATGGAAACTTGCCTGACTTTCTCTGGATCTTCACAACTGTTGATCAGCCCGTTGGCTTTCCACCTTCCACAGCCTTGTTTGCATCAGCCTCGGAAGAGCTGTTCCTTCTCATACCCAGCCTCGCTCCTCTTCTGCAAAATATATTCTGTAACTTTCACTTTTCCTTTAATTTTGAAATCCAAGTCCCACAATGCACTATTCCCATTTTGCTCCCACTTCTCTATCTCCCCATGGCAGCATGTTGGCAATCTCTGGATCATACGGTTCTTAAATGGGATTTTGTGGAGGTCAGGGTCTCACCACCTGCCCTTCAGACACCTGGGGCTCACTAGCTCACCCCGGGAATGAGCACTAGCCTGGACACTGCCAGCAAACTGCAGCGGTCCCTGGTTTGGCTCCATGGAGACACAGCTCCCTCGGTACACTGTAGCCTCCCTTTTACCTACAGGCTCAATGTCTTGGCAGGTCGCCCTCCTCCAGGTTTTCCAGGGTTCTCCTTTTTGCTGTTTTCTCCTCCTGGCCTTCACAGTCCTTCCAGCATCCCCAGCTTGCTTGGAGTGCATCTTCTAGCTCCACCTTTTATACTTGGTGGGAAAGTCAATTGGAGTCAGGTGTGAGTAGTTGCCTAGCCCTGCCTGACTCTATTAATGGGACATTGCTGTTCTCTAAAATCTGTTGCCCTTATTTTTCCTGTGTTGTCAATAGGGGTGAACTGAATGCTTTTTGGTTGTCTCTTCTTCTTCTCAGTACATGGGTAACTCAGTGGTGAAAGGGAATTATGGAAATTGTAGTGTTTCCTTGAGATTGTGAGTAATTTGGGTACTTTAGTGTAAACAAAGGGGGGCTAATCATATTGCGGTAAATAATGGGGAAATATGTTTAATTACCTTGTTCCTGTTCTTGTAAACCCACTTTTTATCTTGGTACATGTTGGAATTGGGGAGGGAGTAACGGGACAGGATTCATAGTAGCCCATGAAGGAAATGTCTGCTAGGGGGGTGTTGGAAAAAGTGTGATACCATGTCTCGCCTTCGGGCTCCTCCCCAAGCCCCAAGGACTCTCCACCCAGGGGATCCTCCCTCGCTTGTCCACCCCCAGTGTCTGGATCCAACAGCAATGGTCGTCCCTTGGCCACATGGGAAAAGGACCCCAGGTAGTAGATGGTGAAAAGCCCTTAGGTTTTTCACAGGGTCCTGACATGCATCTGGCTTTCCAGGACTTTAAACAGAGGCTTTCAATGTGAGTAGAATTGAGCCAATTGAACCCAAAGGTGGGGGAATCTGCTTGTCTTAACACTTTCCATTTATAGTGGGTGGGGGAAAAACTGTGTAGATCCTAGGCCTTTTTAACAAAAAAAATATACATTTAATTAATTCCCAAACGCGGAACATCGCGTGGTGAATTTTCTTCAAATTCGAAATTAACAAAGCTCATTACCAGTGTGCGCAGAAAACTGTAGTCTGTAATTTAATTGGGCAATCTTTCTGTTCAGCTTCCCAGGCTTAAGTGGAGGGGGTGTCTGATATCCAACATTCTCAAATCATCCCACTTTTTACCATCCAGCTTCCCAAACACAGGCCTTTAAGTGGACGGGGGTCTGAAATCCAAAATTCTCAAATCATCCCAAATGTGACCATCCAGCTTCACCAACACACGCCTTTAAGTGGAGAGGGGTCTGAGATCCAACATTCTTAAATCATCTTATTTTTTTTTTCTGTCCAACTTCCCCAACACAGATTAAAGTAGGGGGGTCTGAAAAATCCACTGCTAAATTACACTGGCCCTCATTACGACCCTGGCGGGAATCGAAAAACGATGGCGGAAATGCAATACCGCCATCGAATAGCGCTCGGTGCGATTATGACCCATAACCGTAAAGTACGATGCCATTAGCGACACCGTAGTGAACGCCAACGCTAACTGCACCAAGTACGCGCACGCGCGCCATGCGAAACCGTAATTACCACCATGGCGCAACAGTACGCGAATTCTGACCCTAGCGGACATTTACCTAACGCCATCAAGCATGGCGGAAAGTACCATTCCGCCATGGTGAGAAGTACGGCATCGCGAACCAACCGTAAAAGGCCCTACTGAGTGCCTGTACACCACTCCCTGGCCACATTGCACAACTCCTCGTAGGTGCAATGAAGTCACACAATGCAACCAGTGAAATGTACAAGTCACCCATGCATGCCAACGAACAAATGAATGTAGGGGCTCCAAGTGCCTTGTGAGTGGCCATCCATATTTGCCATGGCACCATTGCCGTACTGATGCAGCACAGGCATGTGAAGGTTCAAGTACAGCAACATGAACTGAAATATGAGACAAACAAAAACAGGCCCCCCATCGACTGACACCAGTGTAAGGCAACATTCAAAGCAGTATCCTGAGTGAGACTGCACCAGCCCTGTACTCCTGCCAGTAAACAAACCAACCATCAGCATAAGCATGTACCACACAAGTTGGCAGAGTGACTGAGCAGCCAGGCTCATCTCAAGAGGGGCCAATGGGAGCTGCAGGGCACAGATGGCACGAATACAGAAGCTATTCCAATGGACATGACCTCAGTCTCCCTCCAAGAAACGCACGCAAACACAGGCACCTGTGACCAGCCATATTCTGATAATCACATCATTCCACCAATCCACCTGGCTGACCGGCATCTGTTACACAAAAGCTAATCCCCCGCCCCTGAGCATGACATCATTAAAACAGTCATAATGGCAGCCCCTATCCCTGACCTCACTGGGCTTCGTAGGCAAACGCGCCCAGTACAGTACCACGCAACTATACTCAGAAGCCGGAACGCAATGCAGATCTTCTCACAATACATCGCTCCACAAATAGGAATATGCTACATTACTTGCAAAGAATAACGCTACACGGTCAATATCATAATCAAATTTAATGCACAACAAAATCACCAAGCCCATACAGCTATTAGGTCATGAACTCCAAAATATATTTCATTATTGTGGGCTGCATCCGCAATAAATGACCAGCTTCTTCTTGTGTGACGCCCTGTTCCTTCATGGTACACAGGGGCTACATTCACGTTCAAAAAGGCAACATGGAAGCGCCTAGAACCGCAGGGCCGTCCCATTAGGTAGGCACTAGTCCAGCTGAAAGGTCGATATGTCGCTCCTAGCCACTAGAACTGCGTAAGGGCATGTGGCCCATTGGCGATCGTCCCATAAGATCGTAATGGTGCTCCACTGATTAACACGAAGCAGCAGGTGTCGGGAGTAAAAGCCATCTGCAGGAGTGGCATACAGATGGCAGCGGCAAAAGGGGAGGAGATACCTGTCACCCAAATGAAATGAAAAAGAATAGTATGGGCATCAGAACTTCATTTGAATTACTCACTTCAATGATCACACTAAATCCACAGCCATATGCATGCTAGCCCACTCAAAAGGATTATTCCCACCCAAAAATCACTTGCGAATCATAACTATATAAATCGAGGTGAAAACACTATTACAAACAAGTGTTTGTGTGCATGCGTCTGTTAAAACAGAATCCATTAGATGGGATTAGTAACGTGCATAGACACAAGTGTTTGAAGGCGCGTCGAGACAGGGAGGGTTCAACAAGGGCAGATAGACGATGGTCCCACTATGGCAGCCCTGCATCACATAGCGCAGGGGAAGTGGATAGATTCCAAAAAGCCATGTACATGGCAAACTCTCTATTAAATCATCTGTCCATGCATCCATACATCATTCCCTCATCCCGGTATGAAAACGCCTGATCATTTACTCACATAACATGTGAAATTTCCATTGAGTCTGTGCGTAATGCAGTCTGCAAAATCCACTGTGCTCCAGCCCGGAATTCCAGTGTTGTGAAGTAACATGTATTTGGGAACGTCCGGCCTTATCGTCCACTACGCTATTGCGCATCCCATACTATTCATATCAATCATTGCATTCTCGCCATGGCCCCTGTCCGAAGGACATTAAACAATAGAACTTTATATCTGCAGTCAGACCTGTGGGCGTCTCCTCGCCGCTAGCTGAAAACCTAAAGCGCTGTCCTTCGAATTCCTCATTTGCAAAATCACGTCGAAAAGGCATCTGTGACCGCTTGAAATCACAAATCCATCCATGTAGTGCGGCAGTGTGTGAAAATGGCAACTGGCTTCACTCACAAATGGGACGCCCCGCCCGTCGGTGAACCTCGGTACAGTGCTGCATGAGGGTCCACCGTTAATCGAGTACTACATTCCACTGACCCTACACAAGTTTGTTCGCGACTGCAAAGATAGTATGTGAAACAATGGGACCATAGCAGAATGAACATATGAACCAATATTTCACTGCCATCGGGATTAAATACATGATTGTAATAGCAAGATGCCATGCGTCGAATTGCAGCGTTGTGTGCGGGACGTGCTCGCCCAAAGGGGATTGCAGCTTGCACAGGTGGAATGAATCACCACAGGTGGAGGCTATACAGCCTGAAAACACATAAATTGCACACCCAACCCCCTCCCACAACCACACCCACTCCAAAATGCTACCGGCAGGACTAGCGATGTTGGCCCTGGGGGACCTGATAGCACTGCAAGTACTCCAACTTCAAGAAGAAGACGAACACCAACTACTACAACAACCGGCCGCACAGAGGAGACACAGGAGGAGGAGGAGGGCAAGGCAGGGCCAGCAAGGCCCACCAGCACAGCCACTACCACCACGCAGGCAGCCCGCAATCCCACGCCTCCGAGCACATCCGTTCAACCTCACTGATGAGCAGATCCACACCCTCTACTGTTTGGACCGGGACACCATAACCGCCATTGTGGACATGACACACGCTGACCTTGTCAGCATGATAGATAGCCCAACCGCCATCCCACCCCTACTGAAGGTGGTGTCTCTACTCCACTTCCTGGCCACAGGCACCTACCAGCACACAGTCGGACAGTTGCATGGCATTTCACAGCCACTGTTGTCACGGACACTATTGCAAGTGCTCGATGCCCTCCTGAAGCACGCAGACAACTACATCTCTCTACCACGCTCGGAGCAGGAAATTACGAACACAAAAGTGGGATTCCATGCACTTGCCGGCATACCGGGTTGCATTGGTGCCATCGACTGCACCCATGTGGGATTGGTTGTCCCACATGCCATGGAGGCCCAGTACCGCAACCGAAAACAATATCATTCTCTTAATGTACAAATGGTGTGTGACTCCAACAGGATCATTACACATTGTTGTGCCCGATTTCCTGGATCAACCCATGATTCTATGGTCTTGAGGAACTCTACAATACCACGCTACATGGAGCGACATGCAGGGAACAGATCCTGGCTACTCGGTGAGTCTCATTTCATGCATGATAATGTGGGGTATGTGATGCGGCAATGACCTGGCAGGAAGTGGGGGGGTGCGTACGTAGCAATGTCATTCCACAAACATCCTTTATTGTCCACATACAGGTGATGCCGGGTATCCACTGAAGAGATGGCTTCTTACACCACTCCGGAACCCACAGAACCAGCATGAGGAGGACTACAACCATGCCCACTCACGTACCCGTGTAGTCATAGAACAGGCATTCGGCCTACTGAAGGGTCGTTTCCGCTGCCTCAGCAGGTCTGGCGGGGCACTCCTGTACCGCCATGAGAAGGTTGCAAAGATGGTCATGGCATGTGTCATGCTACACAACATGTGCGTACGTAGAAATGTGCCCATGCCCCCTGACGCAGAACTGCAAGCACCTGAAGATGGTCATGATGAGGGTGGGGATGTGGCAGCACCTCAAGGAGTCCGCGAGGCACAGGAGGGCCGTGAAATTCGTCAGATTATCATAGATTCATGCTTCTAGCACTCACGCCTGGTGGCTGATACATGGACACGGGACTTGTGGCACTGTGTGTGTCTGGAACATGCACAATATGGACTGTACGCCTATAAAGGCCTCGTACACAAAGATCAATGTCCACACATCTCATTGGATGATTGTGAAATGTTTATAGCATATGTGAAATTATGTTACACACCCCATCGACCCGCCACCCAAGTAAGCCCAACACACCCCCTCCACCCTCCTACCTCCCCCCCGAACACCAGTGTCCAAAGATGCTCATTGTCAGTGGGCAGACGCTATTGCAAGCCCCCTCTCCGGGTATCAGGGGCACCCCTGCCTGTGGAGCGCAGGTTCCTCCCAGATCTACGTTGGGGGCTGCCCTGGACGGAACTTGCAACGGATGATGTCTCTGCCTGCTCACGTCCATGCATGTCCCTAAGGGTTTGTGAGAGCTCAGTGAGCACACAGCGCACAGCGGCAAGTTCAGCACATACGTCTTTGGACGTCGCATGCAGTTCCCCCCTCAGGCTCTCGGTGCTTCTCTCCATTTGTACTCTCAGGCTCTCGGTGCTTCTCTCCATTTGTGCCCTTAGTGTCTCTGTACTTCTCTCCATTTCTGCCCTAAGTGTCTCAGTAGATGTTTCTATGGCTGCCTTAGTACCCCCACATTCATCAGCATGGTCCTTGAGGAGCGTGGCCAGTTGCTGCTGTTGCATGATCACCTGGTCGAGGGACTGTTGCCTCTGCTGGGCCATTGCCATTTGCGGTGGTGTCACAGAGGGGCTGATCACCTCATGTTGCCTTGCCACAGGGCTTGTGGGGGATGGCCAGTCGTCGTCTTGTGGGTGCCCCTGCGTGGTATCCTCATGGTGTACGGGATGAAACAAACAGGGGGATTGAGACAGGTCATGGATGGATCCTACATCGACATCACCGTTTTCTGTGTCGGAGCATGCTGCCATTAATGCAGTGTCACCTATGGTGCTGCTGCCACCAGAAGCAGTGCCCTCTGTGGCATCCATTGGGGGGACCTGTGGTGGTGCTGTTGTGGGCATGCTGGCTGCTGGGGTGCCTGTTGAAGTCCCCTCCTGTGTGCTGCCACTTGATTTGTGCTGCTGCCGTGTCTTGATCCGTGCAGCTGAGGTGGAGGGTCTTTGGCCGTTGGTCTTGGCCCTCTTTGCAGGTTTGCTGGTAGGGGTGTCCTGGAGCTCGTCATTTGAATCAGACCCTGTGGTGGAGTAAAGGAGGGCGAGCGTTATTTATGGGTCTGTGGAAATTGGAATGGCAATGTATCACATGCATTGGGGTGGTACCTGAGGGTGATTTGGGTCAGGGCCTTGGAGGTGGTTTCATTTTTGTGTGGATTGAGGATGCAGTTGTTTTGCAGCCTGCAGTTAGGGTGTGCCTGCTGCATGTGTAGAGGGTGTTTTTAGGATTTTTAATTATTTATGTATTTAATGTGACTTTTAAAGTGCGCTATCAGGCCAATGTATGTGGACGTTCTCCTGGACATGTGTTTCTGTTGCACTATGTGGACACATGGTACTTCACATGATTGGACATTGTGGATTTAGCATTGTTTTATTTGGCCCACCTACCTGATTCTTCGGATGTCTGCACTCCTTTCTCCATCCCTCCGACTCCCTCTATACTCTCCATTCCAATGGTGGAGGCACAGATTTCTTCCCAGGGGGTCAACTTGATGGGTGATTCCGATCCTCCCCCAGTAGCTGTGGCAATGTTACGGTTGGCGGATAGTATGCTCCGTACGCGTATCCGCAAGTCGTCCCATCGCTTTCTGCATTGCTGTGGGTTGCGGGGTGCGGTCCCCACCGCACTTACCCGCTGTGCCACCAGGGCCCATATGGCCTTCTTGTTCGCAAGTGCCGTCCTGGTCATTTGCGTCGAGAAGACGACGGCAGCATTCTCCTGGAGGGTCTCTGTGAGCACGGTGAGTTCCTCACGGGAGAAGTGGACCTGTCGCTTGCGGTCGCACGCTTTTTCGCTACTTTTCCCATTTTTATTGTTTTCACTAGGGTGGATGACGGGTTGGGATGTGTCTCAGGGTAGTATTTTTAATGGTTGTGTGGGAATTCTGATTTTATAGGTGTACGGCGTGCTGTTTCCCGTTCCGGGACCATGTTTTTACTTCCGTTTCCGTATATTTACGGTCACCGTATTTTCCGATTGCCGCTCATTACGGTGACCGCTATGATCGGTGACGGAATTGCACCTAGGGCGCCGTACGATGGCGGTGAGGGGCGTTTTGGGGACATTTCCGCCATCGCGGACTTTGCACTTCCGCCATGGCGTAGTGCTCGTGCCCGATGGGTCGGAATTAGCCGCACTTTACTCCGTCGTGCAATGGCGGAAACGCTATTTACGCTATGGCGGTCAGGTCAGTTACTTTCCGCCAGGGTCGTAATGAGGGCCACTGTGTTTATTTACTGCTAGCCTTTTAAGAGCGTGGGAAAATCAATATTATACAGCATTGCAAATGTAAAGTGATGTTATTCAGGGACCAGTGTTAATGGTCATTTATTTTGAAATTTGTATAAAGTAAAATATTTTGATTTAAATTTTCCAAACCATATTTTCTGAGTTATTTATGCAGAGAAAGGTTTATTGTCTTGTTCTACAGATAAAGTGGTGTGTAACATTTTAGTGCAATTTTCTGTTACCTATCATCCAAATAAATACAAATATATTTCCTGTACATCGGCCTGGTTCTTGGCTCATTGATAGCTCAGGGAGAGGGATCCAACGGGTATGATAGGCATCAGAAATAGGGCTGAATAAAGAACTGACATTAAACCGTTTATTTTGTGACATCTAGATTGGGGCGGGAAAGAACTCTCTGTGTTGAGGATGGCCTCTCAATAAACTGTTACAAATCGGGGGCTCGTGGCCAGGATTTGCAGGCTATTTTTGACTCATGACAAGTGCATTGTGACAACTATTCATTTTGATGTAATTGCATTAAGGTGGAGGGAAAGTCATCTTTGCCTTGTTAAAGTGTTGCAAGGACTTGAGCCCTGAGTTCCAGGGAGATTTGTAGGTGATGCATTAAGATTGAGTAAGAATTGATTTTTGATTTGGCATTGTGAGTGGAAATTAACCAAGAACAGGGTGATTTTTTTCCCTTGCGCAAAGGAAATTCTACAAAAATGTCAAAAAGGCCAATATTCAAAAAGAATACAATTGAATTGCCAGGAGACATTTCCTTACTAAGATGTTCATTCGCGGTGAGTGGACGGAGGCTGATGAAGGGAGCTGGCAAGCTAAAATTATGCAGGATGTCACATCAGAAGGAATGCATCTTTGGTGTTAAGGTGGGCTATGGCACAAAGCATTAAGGGCATTTTACATGACCCAAAATATTCTAGAGGAGCTAAGTAAAATGACTCAGCTCACAGAGTATCTAGTGCAGAAGAGATGAGGCCTGTGCATTGAGTCACGCATAGATTCTAAACGAGGCACTGAAAGAACTTAAACAGTTAGAAGATCAAGCACAGCAGAACCATAATTTTGAGTTAAAGCAAGAAAGCCTCATGGAACAACTCAAAAATGAGCGAAAACCCCACAGCAAGACATTGCAGAGCATGAAACAATTGTTTGCCATTCACACTAATTCTCGCAGCTAGCTGCGTTCTTCATCGACGCGCGAGCCGAGTGATCCACCACCAAAGATTTCTGCACTGCAAGATGCACATAAAAAGTGTGTGGAAAATGTGAGCACACTGCAGCATTAGGTCAATGATTAGACTATTTATAATCGAGGGCTGTTAGATGACCTTATGGCCTTACAATTAAGAATAAAGGAGTTGAATGAAAATTGTCAGTTAATTATAAAAGGGTATGATTCCTAAAATGACATTGATCAGATATATCAGCAAGTACATACTTGCTATAAAATATATATATAAAACAACAGAAAATTCAACTTGTGAAGGAAAAACACCTCATGAACCAGGAGAATAGTGGCCTTGCACAAGAGGTGCACCAGTTGAAAATGGATGTAGAAAAGAGTCATTCAGGTTCTCAGGAACTGACTGGAAATAGGAAAGAAAAGGTACAACTCAATGACCGTGTGAGGCAAGCCGAAGCTGACCTGTTACAGGCAGCGCAGTGTTGAAACGGGTAAGAGAAATAGATTGGTATTTTGAAGCAAACCGCTTTGAATCTGTGCACACAATGCAGGCCCCACAAAACGAAAATGAGTCATGTCGAAGTGAAATTAGGGAATTGAAAGATTGATTAAGGGCCCAGGGTGAAGTGCTCAAGGCCAATCAGGCCCTGGTCTCAGAGTTTAAAAGCCATCTCTCTGAACACCATCTGGAACTAAGGGCAGAGAGAAGCAGGTGTGAGAGTTTGGCAAATTAAATTGAAAAACACAAACAGGCATTGAGGCACCCTGATCAATCAGGATATGGGAAAGGGCCCTCTGATCCAGGGGTGATGCCCTCCCCATCAGGAACCTCATGCCAGTTAACCACAACTTCCTATGGGCCGACTGCGACTGACCACATGCTTTCCACCTACCAAGCCCAAGGAAACATGAGGCACCTAAACTTACCCTGGCATAGCCAAACTGATCCAGAAGGCCTTTCCTTATCTGAGATTCAGGAGTACTCCACTCTATCACACAGAAATGAAGGTGGCCGGATCAGTGTGCTTTTGAGTTAACAATAATCCAGTGAGTACTTCAGACCATGAAAACTCCCTTGATGAGAAAATGAGGGAGTTGGACTTGAAAAAATTAGATTGCAGGGAGACCACCTAGCCTACTTCGCTGGAGAAGAACATTCAAAGCTTCAGCCCATGAGATGCATCTTAAAGACCTCCTTACATTCAGGGGAAGGGGTGAATTTCCCCAGACTCTCTGGAAGGGGGGGATACTACACAGTTGAGTCAGTCTGAGGAAGAGACTGAGCATTATCCTGTGCCAAAAGGTGACTACAGGGGAAATGACTCTGAGAATTCACAGCGGCACAGGCAAGAGGAGTCCATACCCCGTGGTTCTGGGAGGTATTACCAGTCTCATACAGATAGGGAGCACATATAAGAGAGGGAATGGAGTATCAATAGCAGCTCTGAATCAGAAGGTGAATGGACTCAGTTGCTGAGAAAAAGGAAGACAGGGAAACGAAGAGAAGAAAGGGCTGTGTCAAAGACCCAATTAGACAGATCAAGGCCATAAAGAGCTTCATGACCCCATACCATAAAAATGCTTTGTATTCAATGTGGGAAAATCTAGAATTATATGAACAAATTACATTCTGATTTGGAATTAAAAATGACGTAAATTGTATGGAGTTTTCGAAATGGATGTTCTCTCTTGAGTACTGCAGTTTCTTTTCGGGAATTATTATAAATAGGCACGGAGTGTGCAGAGAACAGATGTTTACGTTCAGTTCCAGTTCTAGTTCTAGTTCTGCATCCTTTTTTTGCAACATTGCGTGCCGTGAAATCAAATCAATAAATCAATAAATAAATAATCTGCTGCTCCCAGGCTCTATGCCATCTTCATGGCTGGCCCAGCCTCCTGCAGAAGGGCTTGTCTCCTTTTACATATCTTTCTGCACTGTAGAGTGTGTAGAGCTCACAGCTCCATGCACTCTACGTAACACCATGTCAATGTAGAGGCTGGTGGGGCGCTGGAGGGGTGGCCAGCCAGTGTAATTCTGTGCGCAAATAGCGCACCTGAGGAACTCCTTAATTTTGTTCAGTTCAGCAGTATAGCAACAATTAATAGTGGAATCTCATTGGCTCATTGCAATACAATGACATTCATGAGTGTGGCTGGGCGTACGCATGTGTTGACGCATCCGGTGCCACCTTCTCACTTCGTCTGGACAGGGACTCTGGAGTTATTCACCATTAGTGAAGACTGAAGTCGAGACTTGAAAGCTTCCCAACCACATCAGATGAGAGAACAGCCGAGCAGGGCAACGTCACACGGCCTACCTCTGATAAGTAAGTTTGAGTGGACTTAACTTATTGCTCGCCCAACCTTCATTCCCCAGGACAGTGATCCCATCCCAGGACCGTCCTGGTCCTCCTGGAGCCCTACCCAAGTGAATGCAGGGCCTAGGTCTCGATAGTGTGTGTGTGACTGAGAGGAGGACTTAACTTTGAGCCCGCAGCCCGCCCAGCCTTCATTCCCCAGGACAGTGCTCCAGCCCAGAACCGTCCTGGAGCCCTCCCCTGGGGAATGCAGGCCTAGTTCTCGATGTAGACACTGTCAATGGTCTGTCGAGGCTGGGGGTTAGGTATTTCAAATACCTAGCAATCAACAACCTCAAATACAAAAAGTATTTGTATTTGAGGCTGTGGATTGCTGGCTTTATTTTTGGGACGGGTATATGCACATACGTTTTCTTTTCATGAGCAGTGCATATACTTCTTACACATTTTCTTTTGCTGCAGTCAAGAGGGTCAGTGCTGAGCTGCTCAGGTCCACAGCATTCACTAGAGGGTTGAAGTGACAGGCTCTTAACTTTACTTGTGTGCTTTGCGTCCCACGATTTCAGGTGCCTGTGTTGTTCTTGAAGCCAACCTGCCCAGGCTCTGTTTTTGCCCCCAGGTCGTCTCCGTCTGGGGGCCCCCCGCCTGTCTGAGGTGCTCTTTTTAAGCGAGGTGACCTTTCGGCTCAGGAGGGCCATGGCCCCATCTGGGGCCGACAGGCCAGTGGGCAGACTGCAACAGGCTCAAGAGGGCCAGCGCTGAGCTGCTCAGGTCCAGAGCATTCAGTGTTGGGGTGAAGTGCACAGGGTCCTAAACTCAGACCTGTGCGTCCAATGATTTCAGATGCCCGTGTTGTTCTTGAAGCCACCCTGCCCGGGCTTTGTTTTTGCCCCCAGGCCCTCCAGCCTTGAGAAGGCCCACCCAGCTCCACGGGGCTACCAGCTGCCTCCGGCCCCGATCAGCCCTTGCCTTCATGGCATAGCTGTGCCCAGGTGGGGGGCACACCGCTTGGCTGAGTTGCTCTTGTTAAATAGGGTGACTTGTCGACTCAGGAGGACATTGGGCCTGTCTGGGGCTGACAGGTCAGTGGGCAGACAGGAATAGGCCTACTTGAGCCCTCCTGCTTCAACTGGGCCTGCTGGCTGGCAGCCATGCCTGAATTTATGCAAATCTCAGGCAGAGTCGATCCTCATGGGAGAAAGGAACTGTGCTAAAATGTGCCTCTTCTGCTTGGCTCTGCCTGCTTAAGCTTCCCCTACACGCAGGACAGGCAGCTCTGCAGAGGGTCAGATCTTCCGGCAGGGCTGGGTCAGGGCCTTCCTTCTCAACCTCGCAAAATAATTTGTGACGTGCACACCCAGATGCATACAAACAACATTTTTTGCATAAATGGTTAAAACATGAAAATCACAGACTGTGGAAAGAAGAGAGGGACACATATAATCATATTTGCGGGTTTATTTAAGATTGAGGCATGTGGGACTCAGGCCTGCTTATTTTGTTTTGAGGTGTAGTAGGTTGCCCCTCCCTCCTTTCTGCTTCCACTGTAAGAGAGACTATGTACATCAGACCTAACATGACCTCCCCCCTGTGATGGGCTTTGTCTCTGTTTCTCTCTCTCTGTCTTGTTTATTGGGCACATTTCGCCATGCATCGTGCTGACCCAGGTGGCATGATAAAACACTGCCAGGCCCTGCAGTAATCGGGCCAGAGCCGGCAGCAGGCCACTTCACAACTATGTGGCATGGTGTTGGTTTCTCTTTGTCCTGTTCTCGCCCCCACTTTGAAGTGGGGGGAAGAGATCGCCAAGTGGTATCCTGACCAGCACCGACCACCATTTGGTCATCATTGTTGCCACCCTGGGCACATCCCCTCTGTGTTTGCCCTACCTAAGTGGGAGGATGGGACGAGGGTTTCTATCCATCTCCCCTTCTTTTCCTCCCCCCTTCTTGTTCTTACACTTGCTCCTTTCCCCAACTTAAGGGCCTGTGCCCTTTATCCACATGGGAAGCCGGGGGGACATAGTTTCGGTCAGTCTTAATGTTTTCAAGCACACCGTGGTACTCGGACAAATGGCAGCAAGGAGTGTATGGGAGCGAGGGGTCCTCAGGCCCCCTCACATCGTATGCTCCTCAGTACAAGGCTTGGACCACGTGCCTCCGGTAGTGGGATTGCCCCTTGCTCTTATGTAAAGTTAACCACGGTTGACTGCTACATAGATGGGACTACTGAGCAAGACACGGGGCATCCATCTTTTGTGCCCCCTTTCGACTCCATCTTGGGTGAGGCCTCACTGCGATAGTACAGCAATGCTCAGCTCCCCTTCCACCGCAGCAGCCAAGGACAGACACACACACACAAGGCGCGCAGGCAGCTGGCTGGCCCCCACCCTTGCACTCCCCCTGCAAAGGAAAGCTCTGCGCTTCCATTCTCACGCTGAAGCTGGAGAAAGTTGCAACAATCAATATGCTACAGTTTTCTTCCTCTGAGATCACTGTTCGTCTGAGAACCGTCATGTGAACCAGGATGAGCTAAGCACTTTCTGCTCGATTCGTCCTCATAAACGTGCAAGCCACCCACCCCCATTAGAACAATTTATTGCCATCCTGACCCTGCACCCCCTGTAAGGTATTTCTTTCAAGTACCAGACCCTCGCCTGTGCTGCGAAACCCACCCAACACACCCACTACTAACCTTAAGCATTTTTACTACTATATATGTTTTTACTTGTACTAATGGGTTTGAAACCTAGAAGAGATGCGAAACACAGCCTTATTCTTCTACATACACAATAAAGGTCAAGGCCTTCAATTAAAGCCACGAATGACCCAATTGTACTGACAATAATCATTGTGTGTGACTTATGTAGAAATGTGACAAGTAGCATAAAATGTTTTAAATAATTTATTTAGTGTGTAACATATTAGCTTAGGTAGTGACCACAGTGACCGGACCCTGACCTGAATGGAGCACAAGATGTTTGACGTCCGTCAGCTACTCAGCCAACCAGGAGGAAGAGATGCTACCCACACCTACAGCACCACACCGTCTGGCCAATCGGGTCCATTTAGCATTTTTTGTTAGAGTTACTTTAACTAATATAAATATAAGAATGATGTAATGAGATTTGGGAGAGTTTTTTTTGGGTTATTTCCTAGCTGGAGAAATAAACCATCCTTTGAACTCTTGCAGCCGGGTCTCAGTGCCTCTTTCCCCGACAAGGGGCTTTGGTCTGCTATTTTATTTTTCTCTCACACGTAGTAAGCCGGGGAAAGGCACCTACATTTTTGGTGACCCCCGTGACGTGATTTAGAGAGGTGCCTTGAGGCCTGCACCGACGGCAGTGAGATCCAGGGTGCCCCCCAGCAGAACCATCGCCTCCGCGGTTGACCAGACTGTGCACACCAAGAAGAAAGGGTCAAGGGTTCCCGGTTGATGAATACCCGATCAAAAAAGCTGCTCGCCAAGGCAGGCCACAGCTTGGTTGGGGGACGGACCTGAGTGAGGTCCAGCCGTGAACGGCGACCCTCAAGGTACCTGACTGAACACGTGGAGTCCCGGTTGCAACGACCCCAAAGGAAGGTAAGGGGAAATACGGGAAGAAGGGAATTAGCAACAAAGGGAAGGTAGCCAAGAATAGGGTCTGCGTGAGTGACGGTGAGGCTTTTCTGATCTATCCTTTATATGGCCATTAGGTGTTGTAAGAAGTAAGAAGAAGAAGAGAAGTGGTATACTAGCACGTAGGGGGTAGAAGGCAGCGCCGCATAGCATTTTTCCTGACCAAGTGCAGAATAGAGATACAGAGAAAAATAGTAGGGGTCTTGTGTAGGCTCGGAGTAGTTTTTAGAATATTCTTTTTCCGTGGAAGTAAGAAATCTTGAGACATAATAAAGGTGAAAGAGGTGGGGAGTGAATGCGAAATAGTAGGTAGTATAGGGAAGAAAAAAAGCAGGGACAGTAACAGGAATAGGGAAAGAACAAATGCGCGCAGGTAGTGCATGTGTATGTTGCATGATTATATGTTTGTTGGTATGCTTTTATGTATATGTCTTGTTGAACACGCTAAAGTATTTTAATACAAGTAATTTGTGATTGATATAAGGTAAAGCAGAAGAAATAAACTGTGAGGGGTGATCAGGTAACACCGCTCAGAAAGCTAATGTGACATATGGTAATTGTGAGCATTGATAAAGAACGTATTATTTCCACATATTGTAACTGACATACTAAGTTAGAGGTGGGAAGAGATTCAAGGGTACCAGAATACACAAGAAAGGAAAAGAAACATTGCCATGGGGGGAGTAACACCACTGGCACATATTTGCCAGCACCTTCCACTTTATAGCGACAGGATACAGAAGTATCACGATCAGTGGATCACTGAGATAAAGGGAGACAGGGTCACACCAATTTGGCCAGAAGGAGGATCATTTGACAAAAGAGTGTTGGACCTAGTATCAACACATTTGCTAGCACGATACAAAGGGAAACAGTTACAGAACCGGAGAGAAGTGTTAGATTTATGGCGAATGTTTGAGGAAGTTGCCCCCACGGCAGAGGTAGGTACAAGCCGAATGATAGAAAAGCAGAAAAACCCTGAAGAAGTAGGCGGGACACCAAAAGGGGAATGCTCAACAACTACAACTGAAAACAAAGTAACAAAAATCTATCCCTTAATGACTAGGCCAGCGGTAGGGTTTAGTGAACCCCTGTATATACCTTCCACCGCCACTGCCCAGAGCGGGGCAACAGCCCCCGAACCTCCACCATATGACAAAGGAGGCCTGTATGGCTCCACCAGCGCGCCTCCTGTCGACATAGCATGTTTAACAGGTGATTTGAACCTTCAGCTTGCACACGCACAAATGGTAGATAACACGGTTAAGAGCTTTATATGACAAAGGGCAAATGCTGCCGGGGGAGAGGAGGTACCCCCGCTGTCACTGGCAGATCTCACACCTCCGATCGGGGCAGCAAGCAATGCAACCCCAGCAGCCTCAGTATCAGGGCAGTCTATAGTATCGCAAGGGACGCAAGAACAAGAGTGGCAGTCAGGACAGTTCCTGTTCCAATTGAATAACAAGCCAGTGAGAATTATACGCCCAGATACACCAGAGAGTCAACAAAGTGGAGACCAGGGTGAAAGACATGGAAGTGAACCCAAGGAAAACTGGGAGGATAATAACGAGCTAGAGTCAGAAATAGAAGAAATATGGGACGATTTAGATGAATACGAAGAGGCAGCTGCCGCGGAGGGTTCCCCACTACCAAACCGCCGTTAACCAGACACACTATCGCCACCATTATGGCAAGGTAGATTAATACAACGAACAGGGAGGATAGGAAACATATTGGTAAGTAAAACGAAAAAAGGGAAGACAAGCAGAACGGGAAAGAAACAAAAACTACAAATGCCACTGATACATAAAGGAGCAGGTAGGAAAAACTACATTCCATGGGCCCAAATGGACAAAACCAACTTGTTAAAACTCCTCCCCCCGCTGACGGGAGGGGCAGGTAAGTGGATACATGTATTTGAGAAGAACACGGCAGGTGTGCCGTTAGCTGTAGGTGATGTAAAAAGTCTATTAGTTTCAGCAATCGGGGACTAAGCAGACACAATCTGGGAAAGGGCAGGGTTCCCGGGAGTAACGATGAGCTGTGACCGACACGATGGATCACCATTTAACAATGTTCAAGCACAAGTGTGGGATGCATTGCGGCGTGCATTTCCAGACGTTCCAGATTTACATGCAGTGATGCAGTGTACGATGGAGGAGAACGAGGATCCTGCGCAATTCATTTTGCGAGTGCAAGATTTATGGAGAAGCGAAACTGGTACGGCATGGAATCAATCAACAGCTTTATTATATTTTATCATTAAAAAGGGGTTGCCCAAAGAGTTGCAGAAGGCCTTGGACAAAATAGCTGGGATCGAAGCCAAAGGGTGGCCTGAAATTCAGAGCATAATTGTACACCACTGGAGGAGGATCAAAGAGAAGGAAAAGGAGGTCACGCAAAAAAGGCTGGCTGACAAAGCAAAATTGGTACAGACGAAATTAGTGAAGGTTGCCGCCATTACTGCCAGTGCAACAGCAGATAGAGGAAACGAAGGAGAGGAAAACGCGGGAGGAAGGCCCGTCGGGATAGCAGCGCAGTGGGTTGGAGAGGACCAAGGACAGTGGAACAGAGAAGAACAGCCATGCCAAGGATCGCAGTGGCAGAACAGGCCGGCCCAAGGAAGAGGTGGGCACCGCGGGCAAAGGGGAGGATACGGAGGAATGGGAAACAGAGGGTATGGTGGGCAAGGACCAAGTGGAGGACAACAGGGGTAGTGTTGGAATTGTGGAAGATGGGGACATTATTCACGAGATTGTAGAATGCGACCATCAGGGTATTTTCAACAGCAGCAACAACAGCCCGTGAACAATGAACAGGGGTGGGGCTGCCCGAACCCAGGTAGCCCTTGTGGAGCTCCAATGGGGAGGGGGGACAACAATATCAATACTGCTATAACCCCCAAATGCAACAGAGACAGCAAGCCCCACAACAGCAGCAACAGCAGCAGCAGCCACAACAGCAAAACGCACTACAGCCCATGGCGAGACAAAACCCAGTAGGGAACATAAACAATAACCCTTTTGCAGCGGCCGCAAACGGTGCCCCTGCACCATTTCGTGGCGTTACGGTCGTGGGTGATGTTTTTTCAAAGCCAGGTCAGCAAAGATACCAAGACATGGACAGCCCACAGGGAGCACTTGCATGTCCAGTCCTATCCACCACACAGAGTGCAATTGAGGAACCACTAGTGGCGGCAGAGATAGGAAACAAGCAGTTTATCTTTATGGTAGACTCTGGAGCAGAAAAATCATGCCTCACAGAAGGGCGGTTTCAGCTCTCGGGAAGAAATTTGGAGACGCAGGGGTTCTCTGGGGCTATTTTAAAAGTTCCTTATACAAAAGATCTTGATGTAATAGTGGGGGGAAAAACAGTGCGTGCACCCTTATTGTATTACGAAGACGCGCCAATCAATTTGATGGGACGAGACTTGCTCAGTAAGTTAAACATGACCATAGCCTTTACTGAAAGAGGAATAGTGTGTTCGACGCCAGGGGTATGCCTCGTACGGGCACTCTTGCTAATAAGCACGATTACAAAGGAAGTTGCAGTAAGAGAGATTACCATTGACATGGACATGTTCGTCTATGGAATACAGATATTAGCCCGAGTAGTGCCTGAAATAACACAAAAAGAGTGGAGAAAACCATCCGACTTCATATTCTGCCCAATCACACCAACAGATGTAGTGCCAGGCACAATTATGTCTATAGACATTGAGGCAGTTCAAGTTTCCAACAAACGCATTGTGGTCATAGGCCTGGACACGCAGGGACGCGAGTGGAGAAGTGTGCTATGTATAGAGCCAAACATAATGCTAAAAGATATAACTGATGAAGAATTGTTTACTGATTACGAAGGGGATGGAGAAATAATAATGGAAACAAGCATAACATGTGACATTATGATTCAATACAGAGAAATAGACAACCCACTCATGGCTAACATAAAGGCCCCACTGACAATATTTGAAGAAGACATGGCCAGGGTAGCACCTGAAATTTGGACTACAGGACCACACGATGTAGGATTGTTGCACAAGGTAACTCCCATAAAAATAAAACTGAAACCAGGTGCCCTCCGACCCAGAGTGAAACAATACCCAATATCCAAAGAAGCAGAGGAAGGTATTAGAGAAACAGTGAATGCACTCCTAAGCCAAGGTATCTTAGTGCCATCAACTTCCCCATGCAATACAGCGATTTTTCCGATTAAGAAAGCAAAAGGAGGGGCGTGGAGAATGGTCCAGGACCTCCGCCCACTCAATGACATCATCCAAAAAGAGTTCCCTTAAGTGCCTAACCCGTCATCAATATTGTGCAGTATACCAAATGAGGCAACTTGCTTCACTGTCATTGATCTGAAAAATACCTTTTTCTCTGTGCCACTCGCACCATAGTCGCAGTACCTTTCAGCTTTTACATTAGGAAACAGCAGATATGAACATTGCAAACTCCCACAGGGATATTGCGAGAGCCCAAGCATTTTTACCAGAGTACTACGAGAAGACATTGGCAACATAGATGTAGGGAGCACCATTATACAGTACGGAGACGATTTACTCGTCTGCAGCAAAACAGAAGAAGAGTGTAGAGAAGACTCGATAACACTGCTTAACTTATTAGCCGCCAAGGGATACAAGGTGGACAAAGGAAAGTTACAATACTGCCTTGCTGACGTTGTTTATCTTAGCCAGCAAATATCTAAAGATGGAAAAAGAATACTACCAGACAGAGCAGCAACCATTCGACACATTATCATACCAAAAACAGTGAAGGACATGCAGAAATTTCTTGGCATATGTAACTATTGCCGAACTTGGATCCTCGATTACGCAGCATACACACGGCCAATGTTACAAGCACTAAAAGAAGCAGAAAAGAACAGAGCCCCAGTAAAATGGACACAAGAGAAAACTGCTCAATTCTCTCGATTAAAAGACCTTATTTCAGACGCCCCAGTCCTTGCAAATCCAGATTATGAAAGGGAATTTTTCCTGTTTTCACACAGCAACATTGATGACAGCAGTATTGAAACAAAAGACATCGCGAGGCCACAAACCATTAGCGTACTACAGTGGAATATTAGACCCAGTAATGCAGGGACATTTCGCTTGCGAACAGGCCCTCGCTGCAGCAGCCTTCGCCATTGAGAAAAGTGCCACGATCGTAATGAGATGTTCAGTGACGCTATATGCGGTACACTCGTTATTTGCTATCTTGGAAAGATCAAAATCTACCCTCACAACACAGAGAGCCTCTGCTTATGAAATAATAATATCAAGTCCAAATGTACATGTGGTCAGATGCAAGACAGTGAACCCAGCTACTTTCATTACTGAGCCATGCACAACTGAGGATTTACAGGAACACGATTGTAGCACATATGAGGGAGAGGGCGATGACATTCCCAAAGCAAGCGAAAACGCCCTTACAGAAGGAGAAATGTATTTCATAGACGGGTCAGCATCCATAAACTCAGAGACAGGAGAGAAACATGTGGGGATGGCGGTAGTACGCATGGAAGAAGACACATACGAAGTGATTGTTCAAAAACGCCTCCCCTCACAATACTCTGCACAAGCAGCCGAATTGACTGCACTAATCAGCGCATTACACACAGCCAAAGATTGTGCCGTGACAATATATTCAGACTCAGCTTATGTCACCACCACAGTTCACTCAGGGCTATCACGCTGGCGAAGGAGAGGTTTCAGAAGAGCAGACGGGTCCCCTGTACAACATGCCATGTTGCTAAATGAACTAATAGAAGCTTTAGCAGAACAATCGGTAGTAGCAGTGGTTAAATGCCAAGCCCATACCCATAACACAGATGCCGTCTCATTGGGGAACGCGGCAGCCGAAGCGGGAGCGAAAGAAGCCTCGTACTTCAATAAGACACCAACATCAGAGTACATTTTAAAAACAACCACAGCAGATGCACACAATAACACGCCCATAGCACAGTTGATAGAACTCCAGAGAAGGGCCCCACCGGAAGAGCAGGAGTTGTGGGGCAAACGAGGGTGTAAGCAATCAGCCACAGATCTCATTTGGAGACAGCAAACGACAGGCAAGGTAGTGATGCCCGTAGTATTATTAGAAGTAGCATTCCAACAACTGCATTTCCCAGCTCACGTTGCAAAACAACACATTGCATCAGATATTCAAGAGGATTGGTTTGTTCCTAATCTACACGAATATTTGTCTAAATTTGTGATTGAATGTACTACATGCCAAACTTACAATTCAGGAATGACATTGCGAACTTTGCGTGGCACTTTGCCACGCCCTACAGGTCCATTTAGAGAACTACATATCGATTATGCCAATATGGGAGAAAGATGTAACGGAGCAAGATACTTGATTGTGGTGGTATGCCCTTTTTCACGGTGGGTGGAAGCGGGCCCCTGTCCCCATCCTGATGCAAAATGTGCTGCCAAGTTCCTTGTGCGAGAAGTATTCTCGCGGTGGGGAATCTGTGACGTGATCCGTTCAGACAACGGCACGCACTTTGTGAATGACCTCTTCAAAGAAGTAACCTCCCTTCTGGGGGTGAAACAAAAATTATGTTCGATTTATCATCCAATGGCCAATGGAGTTGTGGAGAGGATCAACGGGCTGCTCAAAAGAAATGTATCGAAATTATGCAGCACATTGAAAAAAAATTGGGTATATTGTCTGCCCCTAGCACTGTTCCAACTCAGAAACCAACCATGCAAGGATCATCATTTAAGCCTGCACGAAATCGTGATGGGAAGGAGAATGCACACACTGCTCTCCCCTGTTAGGAGGGCGTCTGATGCGCACAGGGCTGCCACAGTGCTGGGAGAAGAGTTTAAGGAATACCTAACGCAGCTAACACACGCAGTACGCAGCATAGCAAAACAAATTGTTTCACCATTTACTGAAGATATAGCAACAGACACCTCCATGCCGACAGCAGACAGCCCGGAGGGGCATTTAATGTCAGGGGAGCAAATTCTTGTTAGAAATTTTGTAAGAAGGTGTAATTCACTAAGAATTCATGGTCCATACACAGTGGTGTACAGCACCCCAACTGCAGTTAAAGTTACGGGGTTAAAGTACTGGGTGCACCTCTCAGACGTGAGAAGGGCACACAGTGTTACACCTCCCCAAAATGAAACCGACTGTGTGGATGCCATCACTGGCACAGGTTGACATGATGAAAATTGCAACTTAGACAGGGAAAGTATAGGGGAAAAGCAAAGATTTTACATATTTTGTCTCTCTCTCTCTCTCTCTCTCTCTTTCTTTTCTTCTCATATAAATCGTGTTGTTTTTTCGATTTTTTCCATAATGAAATGAAAAGGAATTGTTAAATGCCTAACTGAGTAAAGAAATGAAAAAAAAAGAACAATTGCAATTATGTTTTTTTTCATATGACTTAACGAATTTGTCTCGCCCACATAGGTTCAACATGAGCCAATGCGACGAAATGCCTGAGCAAGCTGAAATGTTAGATAGAAATAGGGATGCCACTAGGGCCAGTAGATTAAATAATTTGGAATGTGTTATAAAATATGCTGCCATACTATTTGCAATAATGATGTTTTATCTTATTTGGTATAATGTTGTTTTATATGTGGCAAATGAAATGAACAAAGGGGGGACAGAACTGATATGACAAAACCAGGGTCTAAACTAATATGGACTGAAGCAACGGCTATTTTGAAGGACACTTATAACATTGAATTGAATGATAAAAATATAACTTTGCCCCTTGAACAAATGCACGTAAACAAAACTGCTATTCCATTTTTGAATAATACTGTGGCCAAGGAAATAGAGCTTGGATGGAATGTAAATGATGATTACTATTGGTTAACTGATTTCAGAAATACAAGCATGCGTACACACACTGCACCAGAAACCACTACTGAATACACACATGTCACCATGAACAACATAGATGAAGCATGGTCTAGAATATTCCCGCTGCAATATCCATGAGTTGGTACCCAATTAAAAAATAGAAGGAGGAGAAAAAGGGGGGTGGGAAAAAACAGATACGATATTTATCATAACCTGGGGTTAGATGAAATAGAAGACCCCCCGACACCCTGACCAATCAAACAAATGGTATTCAGATATGAGCGCCACAGCAAAGCAAGCAAGTAATGAAAGTTGTTACGTGTGCTCACTTATTCCTCACGCAACTGGAACCCCAAAAATGTTAATCCCACAGTAAGTACCCTTGTCTCAGGCCCAATGTTTGATTCATCTGATGCTGTGTAGAATAAAAAAGACATTTCAAGCACAAACAGTCACTATGGAAAATTTGGAAAACGTACAAACTTGCACCAGCAGACGACAAGGAGTAATCTGCCTCCAGGAGCCATTTTTCATTATAAAAGGGACAAGATATGCAGATGACAAGTGGCATGATGAAATGATTGAATGCAAAGCTGAGGGGCTTTGAGGGCTGCCAGATGAAACATACGAGTGGGCAAAAGAAACGTGCATCCCCATCTGGACACAGCATATCACCAAGCTGACATGGGTCACACCCCTGGAGAGACCCATAAAGATTCAAAAGGAAATACCACACAAACTTTGCTTCCATGGACAAGGGAAGGTGAACATGGGAACCGTGCGGCAGTGCAATAAGACTTTAATAATGCCAGTCATGAAAAAAGGCACTGCTGCATTAATGGACATATACTGGATCTGTGGCAAACAAGCTTACCTGCACCTCCCAGCATCTTGGAGGGGCACTTGTGCCCTAGCCACACTTCACTCAGCACTAATGGTGATACCAGAGAGCCACGTCCAGTTTACAGCAAGGCCTTCGGCTGACACATCGACAGCAGGCCAATCGACTGACACATCGGCAGTAGGGCAATCGGCTGAACCATCGACATCGCCCGATGAGATAATCACAGAGCCCCCAGCATACGAACTATTGTCAGAAGAAACCTTGAAAACTAAGTTGTCACGCAGCAAAAGATCTAATTATATTTCGTCCAAATCATCAGAACTCCTTGCTGAAATCCCGCAACAGTATAAGCTTTTCTCATCTGCAGAAACATTCTTTGCATCGTTCTAGCACCAGGCGTTCAAGCAAGGGCAAACGCGAAATGGCTGCAGATAACATGTTGGGAGCTCATCCAGCTGGCCAACGACACTGAAGAAGGATTCAACATCATAAAAATAGAGCTCCGAGCATTGCGTCTGATGACGATGCAAAACAGATATGTCTTAGATCTTATCACAGCGATGGACGGTGGTGTTTGCAAATAAATTGGGGGGGCGTGTTGCACGTTCGTACCAACCTCCGATGCTGACAACGGGACACTGTCACATGTGATAACAGCAGTGCATAATTTAGGAGAAAGAATGAGAGCAGAAGGTGGAGTAGACAACACATGGTTCGGCGATCTGTTCAGCTGGATACCATCATGGGTGAACATCACAGCAAAGATACTCATTCCCATCATAGTCTTTCTTCTCCTAATATTCTGTGTGTGCCAACTGGGACTAAGATGCTGTGAAAATAATATGCCTAATTCAGCAATGATGATGGTAACCGTGGGCCGACAGACAACGGTGGCTACCATGATAGATGCCCAAGTACAAACCAGAGAATACACCACACCACAATATTGGATGACTGCCATCTATAGACAGTATGGGGACGTGGTCGATAATCTACATTACACTACCATTAGAGAACCAAAAAACTTGCTGTGGTATAACGAGGTATGGAAAAGATTTAGATGGGGATGGTGGGATATACTTAATGGTCACCCCAGAAGAATTTTCAAGAAGGGGTAACAGCTTAATAAGTGTGTGTAAAGCATGGATGCGAATAAAGGGTACACCTGCTTGGGATGAGGCTGTGGCTGAAGCTGAGCGCTACCGAAGGGAGAATGGAAAGAACGAGATAAAGTAGTTTGTTACTTTAGATGTAATGAAAGGGGGGAATGTATGGGAGCGAGGGGTCCTCAGGCCCCCTCGCATCGTACTCTCCTCAGTACAAGGCTTGGACCACGTGCCTCCGGTAGTGGGATTGCCCCTTGCCCTTATGTAAAGTTAACCACGGTTGACTGCTACATAGATGGGACTACTGAGCAAGACACAGGGCATCCATCTTTTCTGCCCCCTGTCGACTCCATCTTGGGTGAACAGGCCTCACTGCGATAGTACAGCAATGCTCAGCTCCCCTTCCACCGCAGCAGCCAAGGACAAAGACACACACACAAGGCGCGCAGTCAGCTGGCTGGCCCCCACCCTTGCACTCCCCCTGCGAAGGAAAGCTCTGCGCTTCCATTCTCACGCTGAAGCTGGAGAAAGTTGCAACAATCAAAATGCTACAGTTTTCTTCCTCTGAGATCACTGTTCATCTGAGAACCGGCATGTGAACCAGGATGAGCTAGCACTTTCTGCTCGATTCGTCCTCATAAACGTGCAAGCCACCCACCCCCATTAGAACAATTTATTGCCATCCTGACCCTGCACCCCCTGTAAGGTATTTCTTTCAAGTACCAGACCCTCGCCTGTGCTGCGAAACCCACCCAACACACCCACTACTAACCTTAAGCATTTTTACTACTATATATGTTTTTACTTGTACTAATGGGTTTGAAACCTAGAAGAGATGCGAAACACAGCCTGATTCTTCTACATACACAATAAAGGTCAAGGCCTTCAATTAAAGCCACGAATGACCCAATGGTACTGACAAGAATCATTGTGTGTGACTTATGTAGAAATGTGACAAATAGCATAACATTTTTTAAATAATTTGTTATTTAGTGTGTAACATATTAGCTTAGGTAGTGACCACAGTGACCGGACCCTGACCTGCATGGAGCAAAAGATGTTTGACGTCCGTCAGCTACTCAGCCAACCAGGAGGAAGAGATGCTGCCCACACCTACAGCACCACACCGTCTGGCCAATCGGGTCCATTTAGCATTTTTTGTTAGAGTTACTTTAACTAATATAAATACAAGAATGATGTAATGAGATTTGGGAGAGTTTTTTTGGGTTATTTCCTAGCTGGAGAAATAAACCATCCTTTGAACTCTTGCAGCCGGGTCTCAGTGCCTCTTTCCACGACATGGGGCTTTTGTCTGCTATTTTATTTTTCTCTCACACGTAGTAAGCCGGGGAAAGGCACCTACAGGAGGTACAGCTGCACTCTGTTTTTGTCTGTGAGTTGAAATCTTGAGATGAAGTTTATGGCGTTGACTAGTCTAAACCGTGTTTTAGGCCGCATGGGTTAGCCTGCCTGCATCACATTACATCACATTGTTTTCCTTGTATGATTCTGTTTCTACAGCACAATCGTACTAGAACATTACGCTGTTTTTTTTTACTGGTTCTAGTATGCTCATGTGTATGTTGTTTTCTTTTCTATAAACTTTACGGTGATTGCGACAATTCTTTTGAAAACAAGCGTTGGCAATGCCAACAGTTTGGGCTTTTATGTAGCCATGGGAAAGGCACTTGCCAGGCACTTTCATAGTAGCATTAACTGCCCGTTGGAGGTGGCAGGTGCAGAATGGTGTGAATACCTGGGATTCTAATATCAGTGCCATGCAAATGCCTAATACTTAGACACGAGCCAATACTGGTGACTGCCCTTTTTTTTATTTTAACAGGAGTTCAGTGAATGTCAAATAATGCTTCTAAATTGAGTGGCTCAAGGCAGACCTTGTTAAGATATTTTTATAACACCAGTAGGCATTTACAGCTCCAATTAAGTCTTTACCTCCCAGAAGACTGCATTGAAAAAACACGGGCAGGCTGTGTTTGATGTTAATGCTTGATACAGTGTAATAACTTGGAAGCTGATGAACACCCGAACCAGCAGGTAAGTTATTAAGTAGATTTATTGTAGTTCAATTGCCAGGAACAAAACATTGGCATGTCCTTTCCAAGTCAGCATACCTCCAACTGCCAAGCATAGAATCCCCCTTCAGATAACAACACACCAACACTCCACTCACACTGACATCACTACATTCCATTTAGCAGTGATGTCATCCACTCAGCTAGCAAGACACATTACAACACTTATCCCTCCTTTACTTTGTTGGAAACAGAGAAAGATCACACCAAAGCCACCACCAGACAAAAACCCCTACATGTACGTGTGGCCAGCACGTAATGCACCAACTAGTAACACCACTGGCGACAAGAACTTCCCCCAGAGAATACCAAAGCCCCCAGACACTCCAAGGAATCAAGGAAACAGCAAAGTGCTCCACCAAAGGAATTAGAACCCAATAAAACCTACATGGCACCCCCAGAATACTAACAACTGTGCCAACACGTTAGGCAACATGATACCCCGTGTCAACCAAACCTTTACACCAAGTCCTATGCCCAACTCAACACCACAACTCAACACCACTTCCACTCCTCCCTTTATAAACAAAACCGAGAGGAACCCAACGCAGTCTACAAAGGGCTCACTTCTTCCATGAACAGAACCGGACAACCTTCGAAAAACAAAAATAAAAAACGATGCACCTCCACCTGTTCCAAGCTGCCCCTTGGAACCTAGGTCCTGCCACGACCCAGCGTCCTCACAGATAACTACATAACACTCCTCAACCTTCAGTGCACAAACATCCTCCCGTCCTAGTCTGCCCCCTAGGACACCAGGGCTGCCACCCCCGGGCACGAACCACACAACTCAACAGAGCAAGAACAAGCACAACAACGGAACAGTTCACCACAGCACCCCTAAGGGTACCACAAAACCCTGAACCATAGAGAACACAACCTGCAAGAATGCGGAACACAACCAGGACCAACCACCTAAACCAGACACACACCAAACACACACACCAACCACCACGGACCCCTGGTCCAGCCTACTGCACAGCGCAGTACACCTACCACTCACCTAGGCCTCCAGGTCCAGCCTACTGCCACCCGCAGCACACTACTCCATACCTTGGACCCCAGGCCCAATCTGCTTCCACCCGCAGCACACCTACTACATACCCTGGACCCCAGGTCCAGCCTACTGCCACCCGCAGCACACCAACCACATACCATGGACCCCAGGTCCAGCCTCCTGTGCGAACGCAAGACACCACTCTACTCACCTTGGACCCCTGGTCCAACCACCTTCAAAACAGCAGGACTCTTCCCCAACATGGGACCTACCCAATGGCCCCACCTTGCATGTTGCTATTGGAAACCCCAAACAGAGGCACACTGTAACAATAGCACAGTTCACATACATACACAACAAGGATATAGTCACCCCCACTCTCCATATACACATCCACACACCATATGCATATCTGCTAAAAGATGCATTGACTTTCACATGCATATTCAGTGCTACCAAAGATTAGACATAACATAACTGAACAATTAGGATGATAAATGTCTTAAAGCACTTTTGGATTGAAATGACTGCCCGATAAACCATAATCACCCGCAGGCACCCCCACCCACTAGTCCATCCAAAGCCAAATGGAACCCAACCTGTAAATAAAAATGTTAGGCCTTCAGCAGATTAATGCAGACATTACTCTGATAATAACATGTGAGTGCCCCCACCCACAAGTTCAAACCCTAAAAGTTCAGTCCACCTGGAATAAATTGTTAATCATAATGAGAAAAATGCATTGCAATTTTCAACACATTACAGCAACAACAAACACTAACTCTCACTCACCCGTTGCATACAACAATCACAACCCTGACAGACAGCCACTTACACACTCACCAACATCCAGCACGCGCATCACTCTCACTCACACAGGCCCATATTACGCACACACACACTACACGCCCACACAGCCGGCACACCAACATACGAGTGTCACTAGTCCACAACGTTCTCCACAAACAGGAATGTCGTCCTCCTCGCGACGGGCCGCAGTGATACCGAACTCGACTGCTTACTGGCACGCGCAGCACCACTGCCCCAAACACAGGGCGTCACTCCTCCTCCCAAGGCGAACTTGCCAGAAACGGGAATAAGTACCTTAAAAGTTCTGTACTCCATAACACAGAACCCACAGAAGGAAGTTGTCCAGTGTCCATATACCGCCTTGAAGGGTGTCCCATGTAAGAATCCAGAACACCGCCGGATGCTGAGATCCACTTCTTCCCAGCACATCCATCTCTGACTAAGGCTACAACTCGGACCGCTCCGGAACAGGAAACATCGTTGACGTGCATCCTGCAAGACACTACACACGCAGCACGTCCTGATAGAGTTTCGAATTTCCTCATGCGTTCCAGCCGCACGCATTGGAACGCACAGGCAGACGTCATCATTCTACCTGAAGCGCCGTGGAGGACACAACTCCGTCGCTCCTCCAAGTCGGCACCCTCGTCTAGGTCCTCAACGCCGGAGAACCTTCGCCAACCACTTGGCTGCAGGGCACCACTGCAACTCCCGACGGCAGCAATGGGCAGCTCCCCAGCAAGTTGCGCTTCCTCGAGCGGTTCCTTACTAGCAGGAAACAATACAGCAATTCGACCCACAGGGCCAACGCTTCCGCGCTGATGCAACGCACTGCTGTAAATCTCGACGGTTGCGACACCGCGCCGCCCGGAAAGCTCACACCCCTGCCATCGCCTCACCACTTCACAGCGCCTTTGCCACCCCGAGCACTCCGGACATAAGCCATAAGATGTCCCTTCACAACAGCGCTGCGTAGTAAAATGACCAATAAGCGCTCAATGTGAACCGGAGAAGACACTGTCCCGGGGACCTGTTAAGGCCCCCACCTTTCCGCTGGTGGAATCAACCAATTGCCCCTCCAGCACGCACACCGACCTGTGTGCCGATCAGATCCCTAGCTCAGCACCACCCGGCCTGCAGAAAAGGGCATCTGCAACCCTGTTGAAAATTCCAGGGCTTAATCCAGCTGACAGGACATGGTTTCAATTGAGGGCAATGTGTTCTGATTCCGAACTGTCCCCTCCACGACAGGATCCCATCCTCGTCGCCAGTGTAATAACTTGGAAGCTGATGAACACCCGAACCAGCAGGTAAGTTATTAAGTAGATTTATTGTAGTTCAATTGCCAGGAACAAAACAGTGGCATGTCCTTTCCAAGTCAGCATACCTCCAACTGCCAAGCATAGAATCCCCCTTCAGATAACAACACACAAACACTCCACTCACACTGACATCACTACATTCCATTTAGCAGTGATGTCATCCACTCAACTAGCAAGACACATTACAACATAAAGCTAGCTCAAAGCGATCCCAGGAGAATGTGCTTTGCATGGCAGTAAGTGGGTGGGAATGGCCATAACGATTAGCTTGGCCATGGGTAGTCAATTGGTGGGTAAATAACCAAGCAACACCTACAAGTTGTCTGCCTGTTGTTATAATGTACGAGTGACACTATGCATGTTCCATATTCTATTAGAGTGTTCATCTTGTGTGGTTCTAGAATCTAGATTGATATTGAGAACCACACAAGAGGAAGATGCAGTTTGAGTAAAATATGCTGTGTGGGACTTCTTTATAATAAACCTATGAAACTCATTAGTAGTGTCATATCGTTATTGGTGAAACTACATAACAATTGGCGACGAGGAGCTGCTGCTTAAGGAAGTCCCTGGATGTGTGTTGGTGGGCGTTAATGCGAGCTGCAACGTACGCTACTGGAGAAGATAGTGTGAAGTTTGGGGTTGTAGTGCCAGTCAAGACAGCTGAGCCCATGCGGACGACGCCTCACAGAGGACGAGGTCAGACTTTGATATATACTGTGGTGAATGAGTAACGCTTACCGGAGGGAATAGAGAGGGAGACGGCATCGTTTAAATGTTGTGCGCGAGCTGTCACCTGAAGAAGACTGGCATTGTTTGAAAAGGTGCGCGAGCTGGTGTCTACAGGAGCTGCAGAGAACGCGCAGTGAATCAGCGTGCCATCGCGTACGCAGACCGCTCACTACAGAGGAAAGGATCTTGGTACGTGCTCTGCGTGCCGCCATCTTGTGTGACTTTGGTGCCATAGTAATGGCATATATTAAAAGCGTTGTGTTACAAATCGACGCATGAAGTACATTACAGACACTGCAAATGCCGCAGAAAGCTAGCGGTTACGGCGAAAATTGACACGCCGCGCTGTGAACACGTGAGGAGCGTGTTTGGACCATAAAAAAAAAAGTACTGGGAAACAGTAATGTGCATAAGCCGGACTGCGGAAGATGTGCATCGGTTAAAGTGAATGAGAAACTGAAGTCAGACACGCATACCATTTAATAAAGACAGATTACTGTATCAATAGACACACATCCCACCACAGCAACGAAAAGGCTGCTATGGCCATGCAGAACGTTGTGGCCCCTGTAAAGTTTCTTGCACTGCCGGGGAGTCCTGTATGCAAATGGGAGCAGTGGCTGGATAACTTTCAAGTCTATTTAAGGGCAATTGGAGGGGCTAAGTTTAATGATGATTTAAAGGAGGGGAATTTACTCAATTGTGTGGGGGCAGAAGCTTTGAGGATATTCAGAACTTTGCCAAATCCTAATGATGCGGAGGAAGGGACAAGTGATTCCGCTAGCAGTACTAGGAAATATGAGACAGCTTTATCTAAGTTGAGCATACATTTTGGGAACAAAACAAACATTGTACTTGAGAGGTACAGATTCTTTTCCAGGAAGCAAGGCAAGAATGAATCGGTAGATACATATGTTGCAGCGTTGAGAGGTCTGATATCTACATGCGAATTTACAGGAGTTGCGGAAGAATATTTGAGAGACCAGATTGCCCTGCATGTAGTTGATCCCAGGATCCAGCAAAGACTATGGCAAGCCAAGAATCCGACGCTAGAACAAGTGCTGGATATAGCCAGGTCAATTGAACTTGGTGAAAAGTGCATGAAAGAGGTTCAGAATATGTATGTTGACATAAAGTCAGTCCAAGAAATGGAGGGTTCCAACAGAGATGAAGAGGCATTAGTTGCAATTGTGAAGAGAATAGTAAAGTCGGATTTTGGCATGAACTCCAGACAAAACAGGGTAACATTGCATAGATCACAGAACAACTGCGGCAAATGTGGATGGTATAAGCATGCCAATCCAGAGAAAGATTGTCCGGCAAATAGGGCTGAGTGTTACAAATGTGGACAGGTAGGACACTTTGGCAAAGTCTGCCTCATTTCCAGAGGAAGGGGTAGATTCAATTCACGTTACAACACAGCAAAATATAACACTCAATTTGGAAGGGGTGCTTCGAATAGCGTGAGAGCACTAGAAGAAGCAGGTGGTTCGGATGATGTGGTGGCCATCACATGTGGATTTGAGGAAGAAGTGCAGATATTGGCACTCACATCGATGGAAAGTTCTGTTGGCCCATGGGTGCCTATGGCTATAAATGGCATTACCTTACAAGTTATGGTTGATACAGGGTCTCCCTATACGATGGTGGACATGGAGACGTATCTCAATATGTTAAAGAAGAATATGGAAGAATTACATATGACCAAAGTTAGAGCGAGTGGCTATGGTAAGACACTGATCAACATTGTGGGCTATACTTGGGTACATTTGGACTTTGAAGGGAGAAAGACATATTGCAGATTATATGTGGCCCAAGATGGTTTTTCAATTGTAGGTTGGTGGGAACAGGCAACGTTGAAGATCAAGATACATCCAGGTGAGGACGTACCCATATTGTGTGTGACAGACAAGAGCTGTGAAAATGCTGTGAATTTAGCCAAGAGTTTTCCGAAGGTATTCAAAGACAATATTGGGGTTCACAAAACATTGTATAATTCTTAAGAGAGAGACAAAGCCAGTGGTCCACAAAGTAAGGAATATTCCCATTGGCACCCGGGAAGCACTACAAAAGGAATTAGAGAAATTATGTTCACAGGACATCATTGAACCAATAGAGAGCTCTGAGTGGCTTTCTCCTATAGTGATTGTAAGGAAACCAGAGGGGTCAATCAGGATGTGCGTTGATTTGAGGGACCTCAATAACAGCATATGGGTGGATCGCCATCCCCTGCCTAACATTGGAGAAATGCTCACTACCATGGAGCCTGCGAAATGTTTCACTACGTTGGACTTATCCTCTGCATATCATCAGGTGGTCCTGGAAGAAGAGTCTAGACACCTCACATCGTTCATAACACCCCTGGGAGCATTTAGGTATAAAAGAATGCCGTTTGGTTTAGCGTCGGCAGCTGCTGTATTCCAGAGACTGATGCAATATCTATTCAAGGGTCTACGAGGTGTGTATTATTTTCAGGACGACATATTGGTGTCTGCCACGACTGACGAGGATCAAGAGGATCACGATGCCAAACTGTTAGGAGTGTTGCAGGTCATACAACAAAAAGATCTTACCCTTAAGATTGAAAAGTGTAAAATAAAGAAAAAGGAAGTGACATACCTAGGACACTGCATAAATGCGGAGGGAATAAAGCCAAAGGAAACTTTGGTGAACACCATTCTCAAATTACCAAATCCTGTGAACAAAGATCAACTTCGGAGCTTATTAGGCCTGACAGAATATTATTAGAAATTTGTGGATCATTATGCCAACAGAAACTTGATGAATAAAGGTACTAAATTTGAATGGTCCGATGAGTGCAAAAAGGAACTGAAGACAATCAAAATGTTAATTAATAAAGCACCTGTTCTAAAGATGTTTGATTGTAGTGCCAAGACCATGATATTCGTGAATGCAAGTAACAAAACACTGAGTGCGTCATTGTGCAAGTACATTCTAGTTTCAATAGAGAGGAATGGATTGAAGCTATGAAGAAAGATTCAGAACAAGAACAGTTGAGAAGAGCAGTGGTGAGTGACTGGAAAGAGGTCAATAGAGACATAGGAACTTGGGAGAAGATTAAAGATGACATTTCATGCGATGAGACATGCATCTACAGGAGAGATCGCATTATTCTGCCTGTAGCCTTGAGAGAGAGAATAATGGAGATTGCACATGAATGACATGTAGGGAGAAGTCTAACGAAGAGAAGAGTGAGAGAAGCATACTGGTGGCCCAACATGTGGGGAGATTTGGAAGCCATGGTCAAAGATTGTTCTGCGTGTGCAGTGAGTGATAAAGGAAAGATGACTAGGACAACACCACTACAACCAGTACCAGTACCTGATGCAGTTTGGACAAAATTGGCTATTGACATAGCAGGTCCGTATGAGACACTAGAACCACAGAAGATTTATTTCATAGTATTAGTTGACTATACAACCAAGTGGGTGGAGTGTGGGATCATTAAAGAATCTGTTTCAGCCAGGAAAGTAAAAACATTTCTAGAAGAAATATTCAGCAGAGAGGGTGAACCACAAGAATTAGTATCAGATAATGGTGCCCAATTTATGTCACAGGAAATCCAAGAGTTCCTAGCGAAGAGAGCAATCAAGCACACCACGACAGCTTTATATCATCCTATAGGAAATGGACTAGCAGAAAGAATGAATCGCTTTATGAAAGATACAAAACAATTGGCCATTGTAAATAATCTCCCGTGGAAAGAAACGCTTAAAGAGGCATTGAATACATACAAGGTTACTCCGCACTTAGTGACAGAAATGGAACTTTTCACACTGATGAGAGGAAGAATTGCCACAAACAGACTGAGACCTGCATGGGTGACTTTCAAGAGAAGTAAGAACATTGATATGGAGGAGATTGTAAAGAAAATAAAGAAGAAACAAGAAGAATAAAAAAAATATTATGACAATCACAAGCATGTAAAGGAGAGCAAAATTGAGAGTGGGGATTGGGTCAGAGTAAGAGAACCCAAGAAAGTTTGTAAAGGAGCATCCAAGTATCGTTCCCCACAGAGAGTGGTCAAATGCTCAAAGAAGTCAGTGACTCTAGAGGACGGCAACAGGTGGTCATGTGATGATGTCATATTAACCAGAATAAAAGGTCGATCTGAGAACAGTGACAATAGATACTTCTCACAAGGAACAGGGAAGGATGGATGCATGATGGCTAGTGATAAAGCTGAGAGTTCTGCAAATTCAAGTGATGTTGACCAAGCGAGGAAGACCACCCATAAGAGCAACATTACAAACTCTATGAGACCTAGAAGAATTGTGCACAATTTCAAGAAGGATTTTTTATTATTATTGAGTCTGTCAAATGTACACAATGGTACATTATTCATATCTGCCATCCGAGAATCACCAAGGAAACATCATGTGCATCCTTTACATGTATACCATCAGAGTGTAAAGTTGTAAGCCATGTGTTGAGTGTAAACGTGTACATAGTTATAGTGTATATAGTTCATAGTCACAATCTTCAGAAACAATGTGGAGGAGGAGATGTTATAATGTAGGAGTGACACTATGCATGTTCCATATTCTATTAGAGTGTTCATCTTGTGTGGTTCTAGAATCTAGATTGAGATTGAGAACCACACAAGAAGAAGATGCAGTTTGAGTAAGATATGCTGTGAGGGACTTCTTTATAATAAACCTATGAAACTCATTAGTAGTGTCACATCGTTATTGGTGAACCTACATAAAACCCGTCCTCCTATGCCTTTTCTCCCTAGCTGTACAAATACAGTACTAGTGGTACTACAATATTTTCAATGTACCCACTTGTCCATATTAGTATTTTAGTCAGCGCACCCAGCAGTTACCCTGAAAACAAAGCCATGGTTCTATTAACAAAACATAGCGCAGATGAGGGCTTGAAGTTACGTTTCTGCATGTGGGGGTCACTGAAGGAAGGCAAAATGTGACCTCATAATTCAATATTCTACGGTAGTTAGTGCATCAAAAAATTATCACAGCACAGGCTGTAAAATGCACTTGGGGGAGTTTAGGATAACTTTTAAATTGTTCTGGTGTTTATTTAATTATGTTTTTTTTATATATAAGGCAACACATTTCAGTGGGGAGGGGGATAACCCTTCAATTATAGGCAGAGGAGGTAAATTCTGATACTTTGGAGGAAGGGCAAACTAACTTGTGTGGGGGCACCTAACCTTTTTACATATTGTTGGTTTATTGTTTGTTTATTTTAATTTCTATAGCGCACCTGACCCTGAGGTATCTAGGCGCAGTTGGGTCACAATAAAGAGGTTACAGACATAGGCAGTGGGCAGATTGCGGTTACATAGGTGGACGTACATATGGCAGGGATACAATTGAATATGGTTGTACAGTTGAGTATGGTAATACTTTTGAATTAGACAAGAGGCATGAAGTAGACAATTAGATGCATTTGTAAGGAATACAGTTGTAATGAGACTTTTCTTAAACATAAAAGTACAGTTTGCGCTCTCACAACCTCATGCTGTAAATCCTCAAAAGGTTAAAACTAACGCCTACACAAACGCTGCGCACTCTAGTGCTATAATCCAAAACCATACCAGACTTAGCCTCATCTCTCCATGCCATACACCTTTGCACTTAAACTCATAAATGTGATGCCATCCTTGTTGTTTGGTTTAGACCTAACCACAACTTCCTATAAACGTGCATCTAAGATCATGAATAACCAAACCATCCTAAGGCAACTAAAAGTTCATGTTGCACCGCACCCTACTATACAAGTAGGAAAAAAATAATAAAGTCCAAGGTGCGTGCGACTTTAATGCAAAAAGTAGATTCACTTTTTGAAGTCTCTCGCACATCTTGCATCACGACACAGACTGACATTGCGCATAGTTACCTCCTCACCGCAGGGCCCAAGAAAACCAAGACCGTCTTAGGTCACTGCATTACCGATTCGGGGCAGGCATTTCATCGCTACGCCTCTGAATCTTTACATCACAGTACCTCTTGCGGAGCAGTGTTCAAGATCCGTCCATTCTTGTTCTTTCACACCCCTCTACTCCGGAATGTTCCACTTCATTCCCGGCCAGCGTACAGTAAATCCTTGTTATGTTCGTTCCTTACGTATTTCACAGCACGATTCACGACTCATACCAGCTTATGTATTTCAGTGGTTTATTCATTGAAGGAGAGTTCCCCTGCAGTCATCACAGCTCCGATGTCGTTCTCTGTGTCTCTCGATCACGAGCCACACAGACAACGTCATCTGGAACCCGAGCTGGCAAAGGTTCTACATGGTGATGCAATCACCAAGTTACTATACAACATCTCCCCCCCTTATAATTAACACAGATAACTATCACATTCTTAGATAACGAAAAAACTATTAACAAGAAATTCAAAACATCAGGCTACACCATTTGAAGTAAAAGGATACATATCGTCTCTGCTTCCCAGGAATAGCCGCTGGCCTCTTATAAAATGTTCTTAATAATACATGAAGTCTCTTTTAAAATATGGTGCTCTGCTTCTGGTTTTCGCCATACATGTATAGTCCTTCCTCACCTCTGTAACATTGGCGTGTCTGCTTGTTAACTCTTCTTTACTTTTGTTAACATCACGCCACACCACTCTTTTAACATTGTCTAAAGTTCGCTTTACCTTCCCATCGGTTTTGACCACATCATCACATGACCACCGATTTCCATCTTCCAATATTACAGATTTCCCGGAACAACTCACTACCATCTGCGGGTCACGATATTTGGATTCCCCCTTCATAACCTTTCTGGGCTCTTTCACTCTCACCCAATCACCTTCCTTTATGGTATTTTCTTTCACATTCTTCTGCCTGTCATAAGGTTCTACATGGTGATGCAATCACCAAGTTACTATACAACAATCCTCAGTACTATTTCTCATGATACTTCTCACTCCCCTTCCTTTTTCACCGACTGCAGCACTGCGCGGACGCTCCAATCTGCCGTTGCAAAGCAGCGCTGCCTAACCAACGATGCGGAGCATCTCTCTTCCGGATTCTAATAGCTTGGACAGCATCACGCTATCCCCCGAACAATGGTCAGTTACTCTGCGCTGTGTATTTCATCCTGGAGTCCTCATTACCGTGGTGCGCTGAGGGAGAACGTTCTACTCAGACATTCTACTACTCGCCATCTCCCCCAGCCCACAGTGTGACGTCAACGGTCCCTTGACAGTAGTAGAGGGCTGCAGAGCTCCAGCTACCAACCGTCACTGAATGTACCAATGATTCCGAATCTCTTACTGCCACATCAGTGCTCTAAACACAACTTGCACTTCTGGAGGCCCTGGCACATTTTCACAAATAAAAACCACTGCTTTACCGTTCCTGTGAGGCTAGTTCCTTTCTTCCTTGGGAATTCAACACCAAAACCTTCACCGGCCTCCTCATACACGAGCACTCCTCCCCTTTTCTGCCCAGGGCTTAGGAACATCTCTCCTTTTTAGCTCATTCCTGGGTCTTATCTGAGGTACTACGGCGCAGTCCCTTTCTTAAACTTCCCTGGGACAGTCTCTTTATTTGTCCCCTGAGGCTCTCTCCCCTCTAAATCACCCTGAGTTTCTGTTGGGGTATGCTTCCCCTTGTCCTTCACTCTCTTGGTCTGCAGGGCTTGAAGTCCTCCCTTTTTCAGCCCTGGGTGATGGGTCTTACTTGTGTTGGGGCAGTGTGTTCTCTTCCTTCTTCTTTTTGTACCGCCCTCAGCAGATTCAACTCCTCTTTTCTTATGTGTAGGTTCTTCTTTTGACCAGTTTGTCGCCAATGTGCTGAAGTGCCCTCTTAAGCTTCTTGTAGGTTGCTTCAGGTTTATTCACATCTTCTTAAATTACAATTTCATATATAGATTACATAGAACAATAACACTGGCACCCATTACCCAGGCAGGGACTCTCTAACAGCATGGGCATGGAACCCTCACCACAACAGTGTATTATGTGTGTTGTGTACTTAGAGTTCTAACCATTCTTTTAATATGTACTGATTAAAACTGATTTTATATTTTGTATTCTAGGCGTCTTGTCAATTTAATAACCTGCAATGTTTGCTACTAACACTCGCTCAGGCCCAGGTTGTTCATTGTTGGCTGTTACATTTTCATTCCTGATCTCAATTCTGTTTTATGGTATATATTGTGTCCATGGAGAGGTCAGGACTGCACGTATATCTCAATAAAGGTGCGACCCGGTTGTCTCTTTGAAGTATAGTGTGGACCCATAAGAATATTCACATAATATTTTGCTTATTAGCAGGTGTCACTCTTGCTGAAACTGATTTCAGCGGATCAATTGCTCTCAAAACTATTTCCGGACTCACACACAGGCAATAACTAGAGGTGAAATGACTAGGGCCTGATCAGCCAGATTTAAAAATTGAGCAGTCTGCAGAAAATAGGGGAAAGGCCTACACCCGCACATTTTCCATGGTTTGGTATGAAAAGAAGACATGGCTCACCATGAAAAGAAGACACGGCTCACTGGAAGAGTTGCTAAGTGGTCTTTGTTCTGCTTCCCCTACCTGCTGTTTGGAGGTCAAACAGCCTGGACAAAAACAGGAGTCACTGACTTAAAGCATTTGTTCTCCAAACAGACCCGTACCGACATCCTTTTTGTCGATCCCTCTCCAGACCTATGGACCTCCCATATGGACTCTGTTCTCTCTCCTTTTTCTTCTTCACCCAATAATGGTGGCAGCCGGTGGGCTCCTGGCCCACCTCCACTCCTCTAAAACAATCTTTAATGTCTACCTAAATGGCACTGTCTTGGTCCAAAGCCCTCAGGCCAATCGCCTCCCGACCGGCAGTTCAAGCAGAGGAGAAAGGTGGAGAGACCTGGAGGGATGACGAAGAGGGAATTGCCCTGGTTCTTTGCAACTCTGATCTGTGAAGCCTTTGAAAGAGAAAGCATTAGACTGGGAAGTCCAGCTGGTGTGTGGTGTGACAGGTGTCAACGGCACACAGGGCCCTCCTGCGCTGATAGTCAAAGCGGGGAGAAGCGCTTGCCACTGTGGTGCCATCCTTGACTTTCGAGACAAGAAACTCCAGCAGCTTAGCATAGCCGGTGAGTCGGAGAAGACAGATAATAAAAACCAAACTGTGCCTTGCCCATGATTGCAGGCGGCAACTTGTTGAACAAAGAACTTGTGTAATTGAACTTGAAAAAAAAACCCTAGTAAAAGGTTCAGAAGCAGAGTGGTCAGGCGTGGCGGGACGCTCATTCGAAGGACTCTGACTGAAGCCCTTTTGGGTTGTGTTTTTATTTTTTAAACTACAAAAACCAAGAGGCCTTAGGAGAGGCTAGTTTGAAGTATCAAAGTGGTCCTACGAGGGTCGAGCAAAACCTCTCGTACACTTGAAAGTCTTTGACACATGGGAGCAAACTGATTGAACTGGGACACTGGCAAATGTGAAACCGGCAGAGGGATGCCTGCAAATTGAGGATAAACAGTGATATATCCGTGAGCATTGTGACGACAAGTGTGAACTCGGCTGAGGGATGTCCTCAATGGATTGTTGGTTAAAAACACATTGAGACTGTTGAGTGATATGTTTTTGAGTGAAAGGCCGTAGTGAACTCAAGGAGGGAGGCTAACATTAAAAGAAGGATTGGAGCCCGGCTGAGGGGGATCCAAGGGGCGAAGAGCAATTGTCCAACGTGAAAGACTACCAAAGGAACTTTTGTTTTGTTTACTGTTTATGGTTCATCAGGCATTTTAAGGCAAGATACTTGGCTGGAAAGAGACTTAGCCCCAGAAGGTCCTGGCATTGTTGAAAGAAACTGTAGCCTCGTGCTGGCGAGGCCCAAGAGTGTGCTGTGCTCAAAGATCGTGTCTTGTCCCAAGCTAAAAACACGGGTAAAGGAGATCTATAATATCCTGACTTATCATTTGTGAACACTTCTTTCTTTTCTTGTGAACATTATCCCACACTCATTTTGAACTTAAACCCTCTCACCACTTCTCTCTCCTGGAGTGATCACTTTCTCCTTTCCTCCCACCTCTCTATCTACCCCTCAGGCCAAGCCGACTCCAGCACTGCCACCTACCTTCTTGGTCATCCAACCCATGAAGCGTGTGTCAGCTGAGGCTTTTGCCACTAAGTTCTCTCCTCCTTCTGCACCTTTGGCTGACTCACACCCTGACACAGCCCTATCCAACCTTCATCTCCCTATCTCTAACACTCTCGATGTACTTGCCCCTGTCATGAGCATCCTCTTGAAGCCCAAATCCAAGTGCAACTCTTGGTACAACTCCGACCTCGTCACCCTGAAATGTAAGTGCAGGGTACCTGAGAGGAAGTGGAGGGCATCAGGTGCACCCTCTGACAAACTGGCCTGTCGCCTGCTCCAAAGGAAATACAGACTCTCTGTGCTCGCTAAGAAGAGAGCCCACATCCAAGCCTGCATCTCTGTGGCACCTAACAACTTGGCCGAACTATTCAAAATCTGAAAGGAGCTGGCCAAACCTGCTGCAGTCGCTACCTCTCATGTTCCCTCCAAGGCCCTCTGCACGGCATTGGCTTCTCATTTCATCACTAAAACTCAGGACATCCTGTCCACCCTCTCTTCCTCTTCTTCCTCCTCCTCCTCCTCCTCCACCTGTGGCCCACCTGTTGGCCGTCTCTCCTCCTCCCTTCTCTTCCTTTCCCTTGTTTACACCTGACGATGTTTCTGGACTAGTCCAATCCATGAAAATCTCATCAAAACAGGTTCTCCCCTGTTCATCCAGAACCATCAAGGACCATATTGACACCCTTGCTCCAGCCTCGGCCTATTTCTGCAATCACTACTTTGCCTCCGAGCTTCTCCTCTGATTTTAGGCTCTTTGGCCTCAGTTCAGGAATGGTGTGTCACCAATGATCTCTGCCTTAATGCCAGTAAGACTGAGATCCTCCTCATCAGAACACCTCTCTCGCTCTGGCCACCCACTCTTGGCCTTCTTCCTGCTCCTACTTATGAGGCTAAGAACCTTGGGATCATCCTTAACTACACCCTCTCCTTCTCTCCACACATCTCTGATGTCTCTAAGAAGTCAAACTATCAGCTGCACCTCCTCAGAGGTATTCTTCCTTTCCCCACTTTCCCCCAGAAGCTCATTGTCTCCCGAGCCCTGGTTCTCTAGGCTACTGCAACATCCTCTTTCTAAATCTTCCTGCCTCTACTCTCCGACCTCTACAACTTATCCAGAACAGGACTGCAAGAATTATCCTTGGCCTCAAGCCCAGGGATCGTATCTCTCCAGCTCTGAAATCTCTTTATTGGCTTACATTGGCAGCAAGGATCAAGTTCAAGACCATCTGCATCGTCCACAAGGCCTTCTGGGGCCTTGGACCGAACTACCCCCAACTCTCTCTTCCTAAACATCTCCCTTCTCGAGCTCTCCGTCTCATCCACCTCCAACTGAGGGTTAGTCGCTTTTCCATGCAGAGAGTTGGGGACAGATCTTTATCTTCAGCTGGGGCCTCCCTCTGGAACAGCCTCCCTGCCTCTCTCAAACTTGTGCAGAACCACCTCTAGTTCCGGATTCAACTCAGGACCTTCTGCTTTGCTTCCGCTTTCTCTCTTATGATCCCCTGCTGATGTCCCAACTGCTCCATGCACTGGTCACATGGCTACCCTCTGAACTTGGGCCCAGGCTCCTGCTTGTCCAGTTGCACTTGCATTGACTCCTGGCTCCCCCAGCACTGATGGTCTGTGTCTGCAACCCTACAGTCCCTTCTCTCTGCACTTATGAGCCACTCTTGGCTGCACTTTTGAATTACCTGCACTGAGCCACCTGCTGGCTGTACTTCTCCCTCCCCCTTCCTCCTCACCCTCCTCTGCAATTCTTCCCTTTCACTTCCCTGCACTTGTGCGATCTGAATGGCATAAGGCCTAGTAAGATCATTGTTTTGTCCTCTCTCTGTTTCCCCCTCCTTGTCTTGCTGTGCCTAGAAACACTTGTGCCATATCATATCATATATTATATCATATAATATCATATCATATCATATCATATAAACAAGCAAGAGACATGAATCATGCAAATCTCATATCAAGACTATATTACAGGTGAGCATGTTGGGAAGTGTTACAATTGCACCATGGTTGGACGATGCCTATCGCCGTAGCATGATGAAGAGTAATGAGGATGTGGCTACAAAAACATTGTTACGCTCACCTGGCTCCCACAGAGGTGTCAATCTGAACTGGACAGCTGCGGTCTCCACCAATGTGACACGTAGGGCTGAGATGATGGGCTGGACTGGCCCACCTAGCTTCATTTGCTTGGCCCGTAGAAATATTCTTCTGCAAATGGAGGAAAGGAATTAACCACTTGTGGAGTTGAGTGTAAATTCCCCCACCCCCGCTGTTCTCCCCACAGATCACCTTTGATGTCCCCTCTTATAGTCTCACCTGATGGTTTGAAAAGATGAGCTCTCCATCCTGAATTGAGCGCAGGGGCGCGTTGATAACCAGTTGCTTCACTGCCCCGAAGGTGAGTTCCAGAACAATATTGACTCCGAAGAAATATGCAGTTCGTAAGAGTTCACATGCCTGACTTTCACTCTTGTCCGATTCCTTGCAGTTTGCAGCTTGACCCCAGCGAAGAGTTCCTCATGGTAGCTGACGAAGTTCAGGTAAGGATTTGGCTTATCCTACACTGTTCAATAAAATAAGGCCAGAATGTAAGCTGCTTGTTCCCTTATTCAGGTGTGGTGAGAAAATATGAAGTTCGGGGAATTATGCCTCCGGCGGTAAAATTAGGTAAGTCTATTGCGGTGAGAAGAGTTCCCCTTATTTGTCCCATTGTCTCACCTTGTCGTCCTTTTGTTCCCCTGAGGGGCCGGAATGCGGCGAGGATGCAATGGAGACTGCGCCGACCTGTGAAGAGGAATAGTACCCCCGGCGGTAATCAGGTAAGTCTATGGGGGTAGTTACTATTGCCTCTGTTTATTTCCTTGGCTCACCTTTGCTGTTCTTGTGTTCCCCTTAGGTGCCAGAATGCGGAGGGAACGTGCAGAAGGATGCAGTGGATCGTGAGGATGCTGCGAAGGCTGGTGAGATCAGTGAGGGGCTGCAGCAGGCGAGTCGGCGCGCGTAAATGTTTCTTTCTTCCAGCTCGAAGATGCGGTGGATCCGGAATTCAGGTAAGGATCAAAGGTTTGCTCTTATTCCAACCTTTCTCCTTCTGTTCCTCCCTTTTTCTAGGAGCTGCAGACTCGAGGCGGGCGTGGCAGAAGACTGGATGCAGGCTTGCAGACACAGTGAGCGTTACGCTGCTGGATGCAGAATAACGAGAAGCGTGTGCTGCTCTTCGGGTGTAATTTAAATGGCCTCCAAAGTAGACCCAGGTAAGTATTCTTCCCCAGCCCCACCCGAGTAAAATAATAGTCCCTGGGTAAAATAGTCCCTTCCAAGCCTCATTTGGCTTGGAGCTCTGCAGCATGGTCTGCATCAGGTAAGTTCTACTCTATGAGCCTGGCGCCTATGGCACTAGGACTGATTCTCCATATGAGCCTGGTGCCATAGGCACCAGGACCGCACCCAAACACCCCCTAGCAGGGGCTTTTGGGCTTGCTCAAAACAACTTGATGCCTGCTTCCGGGGTTGCTGGACCTGGTCTGGTTTCCCGGGGGTAGGCATCATGACACACATACATCTTATCAAAGTTAATCAACTGTGTGTGCTTTTGCGGTGCATTTGAATTAGCTTTACGTGGTCATGATAAAATTGAAGATTCTTTAAATCCTGGTGTATTTAGAGGCCTGGTGGATTTTGTATGCAGCAAAAATAGTGCAAGGAACTGCATTAAAAAAATTGCAACAGTATTTAAGGGCACTTCAAAAACAATTTAAAGTGAACTGCTAGGCTGCATGGTTACAGTCACTGAGGAGAGATCATAGTAGAGCAGTTAAAATGCATAGATTATGTGGCTATTTAGGCAGACGATACAAAGACTCAGTCTGTGCTAGTCTATTGCTACACTGATGAACGATTCAGAATTGTTGAAAGGTTTTATGGATTTACTCATCTTTAAGACTCTAGTGTGCAAACCATTGCTACTGCTCTAATGGAAATATTGGACAAAGCTTTCCCTGAAGGTTGCCATAAAAAGAAAATAATTACTCAAACATGTGATGGTGCGAGTGTGATGAGGGGGTTGGCTAGTGGAGTCCAAAAGAAAATAGCTGACGTGTATCCAAATGCCCATTATGTACATTGCTATGCACACCAGCTTAACTTTGTCATGGAACAAGCTGTATCCAAAATATCCGAAGTTAGAATTTTCTTTACTGATATCTCTGGCTTGAGTACATTTTTTTCTCGTTCTCCAAAAAGAAAAGAAGTTCTAGATGAGGTATCGGATAAAAGACTTCCATGACCACTGCAAACTCGCTGGAGCTTCCATATAGGGGATTAGAGGCCATATGTCAGCATAGGGATGCACTTTGTAGATGCTTTGAGAAAATTGGTTGATTTTGAAGGAGTTGCTGTGCATGATGCCCAGGGATTCATCCAAACTCTGAAAGAGAATGAGTTATTTTTCTTCCTTTTTTTGTTCAGTAACATAATGAATGCCCCATGTTGACATTCTATTTAACCAGCTTGAACAGCAAGATATTGATTCTGTGTATGTGCAGAAAGCTACTGCAACTTTTATCAAGTGCATTGGCAGAGTACGTGAAAGCAGTGACAATTTGGAAACTAAACTTCCACCAGAGGCATCCTTTGCATGTCGCAATATAAATATGACCACTTTAAATCGTTTAGCAGAAGAAGTATGTGACATCATAGGTACACACAGTCAAGATTGCTTCACATTTACTAAACACTGGGAGGGGGCCGAAGTGTTGCAGAATGACCTATTTCAAAAACATGGGCAGTCTTTCCCAATGATGCATTGACTGCAACAGTCCAAGCATACCCTATGTTAAACAAGGTAAGACTGCGCACTGAGCTTGCAACTGTTTATGAGAGACCGGAATTCTGTAGTGCAAGTGGGCCAATTTCTTTCTTTAAATTGTTCATTGAAAACAATCTTGAAGAAGCATTTTGTGAGACAATTCATTTATTACAAATTTGGATCACTACACCCATGGCAATAGTTGAGTCTGAGAACTGTCTCTCCACCCTAAAGTGAATTAAAACCTTCTTGAGTAACACAATGACTGAGGATTGTCTGAATGCTTTGGCCATGCTGTCCATGGAAAAACAACGAATTTAAGTGACCGTGGACTTCAATAGATAGACTATTGATACATTTGCCCCTCAGAAAAATAAACATGCACAATTTGTATTTACACTTTCAAAATGATTGACAGTTGAATGTTGTTCGGGTACAAGCTATTTGCAGTTATTTTGTGGGTTATATGGTCATTGAAATATTTAATTGTTTCAATCACTTTACATGATAGGATTTTGTGTAAGGTTGCAGTGATCTATTTAACAGAACAGTGAGATATGCAAAGTTTATGTTTAATTGTTGATCAGATCAGAATATTATGTTATGGTTGTTGGTTGTGATAATACCACACTGAAAATAATAAACTTAGTAAACTATTTCTGTTGCTTTTTTCTCCATGAAATATGTATGGGCTAGTTCTGTGATCTGTGCATTCCTTTTGTTACAACTTTGAGCAACTGAAGCAATTGTGACTCGGCGAGGCAGACAGCCATTAGAAGTAGGACACATGTTGAATTAATTCAGTTGTAGACAAGTCATATTTTAGCTTAGTTTCTCCCCTTTCAGATAATGCCTAAAATCCAACCTTAGTAAGAGGATGAACACATATGAATGCCAGTAACAGCATGACAGAATTATATTTTCCATCATTACTGGAAATATATATGATGAATTTCTTTATGCATACAACATAGTACCAGCTATTCTCAATACAAGCTGCTGTAAAATACACCATCACACTTGCACTCGTAAGAATAATGTACCACCATTAGTATGTTAAACCTAATGCTGTTTATGTCATATTTCTGTGGGTTTGGACACTAAATTAAACATGTTAGAAGCCATTTTTCTAAAATATTTGCGGGGGGACAATCCCTTGCAACCCCCTTGCTGTGGGTTGGGGTTGCTCCCTGCACTCTTTCGCTCCCTAATTCCACTGAGAAATGTACGGCCCACCACCTTTCAAAGTCACGAGCCGCCACTGAATGGGCCACCTATAAGGCACTCATTTTGAAACCTTTTTCCACACATAAGAACCCACAAGAAGCCAGTAAGGCTGCATATAATTGGCAAGGTGGGGAAGATCAGGCCCTAGGGAGTTTGTTCAGGAGTTAAAATGGGCATTTGCACAGACTTCCTGGCAGGTGTACACAAATAGTAGGGGGTACATAACTATATATTTACATGTGCTCCCCAAATTCATAATGACTCAGTTGGTGCATGATTTTCATGATCACAGGACCCTAGATTGGGTGATTGAACAGGCCGCCAGGATCTATGAGGTCCAGAAGAATAAAAACACTCCCAAAACCCCCAAACCATCTTTACTTTACTTTAATATATTTATAAGGCGCACCAGGTTACCCAGAGGCTTACGGGTGCTGGCAACCATACAAAGTCTAGACAACAACAAATACATGGAACATATATGGACCGGTAAAGAGCAAATCATCCCTAGGTCAAACACAAGATCTAGCCAAACAGGAATGTCTTTAGCTTTTTTCGAAACACAGCAGTGGACCGTATTTCCCTCAGGTCCGGTGGAATTTCAATTCAGGTTCTCGGGCGGCCAATGAAAACTCACAATTCTTAGCAACAGTCAATTGACAGGCTGGGAGTTTGAGCTGGTTCATGGTGTTGGATCTCCGACACCTAGTGCTGGATTTATTGATCAAAGCTTCACTCAAGCATGACAAACTTTGGCCCATAGGACACTTATGCGTGATTAGTAGAAGTCAAATTTCAATTCTTGCCTCTATTGGCAACCTGTGTAGGCTGTGTCTTGCCTCAGACACATGGTCTCTTCTCTTGAGGACCATGACAACTCTGTCCACACTATTTTGCAAGGTTTGCAATCTAGCACATTCTGATACAGATATACCAACCAATAGGCTGCTACAGTAGTACATTTCTGACCCTATAATAGCTCTTGCTTTGACTTCACAATTTGTTTGAGAAATGTACAGGCGGAGCTGATCTGGCAGTTTGCTATAATAGGAGGTGGGGGAGACTAAGCAACTCACATGCACCTTCATGGTGAGACGTTGGTCCAGATGGACCCTCAAGTTTTTACCCTATCTTTGGTCTTAATATTACAACTTGCCACTTGAAACTGACCATAGTCGGATCCCAGTTTACAGATTCTGCCTTTAGTGCCAATCACCATTAACTCAGTTTTCTCCTAGTTCAAGGCTAGACCATTGTTTATCATCCAATTTTGAATGAGGGTGTAGATCTTGTTGATTGTTTTTTCATCATCTTGATGAGTGCCTTACATTGAGTATCATCCGCATAATTCGTAAAGCCGACCCTATGTTCTTCCAACAAATCGAAAAAAGGTACTGTGAAAATGTTTTATAGGGCTGGCAATAATCAAGCCCACTGGGGCATGCCATATGCTAATAAAGTGGGTTGTGCTTTTGCATCCTTGCTCCATACGCTGCACCAACGATTACTCAAAAAAGAGTCTATCCATAGGGCGGTGTTCTCTGAAAAACCCGCCACTTCCCTTAACCTGGCCACCATCAGCTGATTGTGCACCAGGTCAAAGACTGGGGACAAGACCAGAAGCATAAGCATTGTGGCCTGCCCCCTGTCCATAATCCGTAGAAGCCTAGACTTGAGATCAGTCATGACCATCTCTGTCCCATAGCCTTGTATGAAGCCGGTCTGCCATTTATTGAGGATTCCCTGATCATTCAAATGGGTTGCAACTTGTGTATACGCAACACAGTCAAATATGTTTAATGACAGCTTCCTTAAACTTTTTTACAGCCTTTTTGTAGTTCACTTGTTCCTGAGCATCCTGGGAGGATTTCCAAGCATTGAAGCACTCAGTTTTAATAGACTTAAGTTTTTGCAGCTTCAACGAGTACCAAGAATTCCCTCTTCTCTCCACTATCTGCTTGGTTTTAAGTGTAGCTAACATATTAGGGGCCTGCGTTAAGTTTTGCTGATAAGTACTTGCAATGTCATCACCATGGTAAGCTTAGACGACTTTTCAGGCAATAATAATAACCACGGCTTCATTGCTTTAGGGGTGAGTTTTTAAAAATTCCTCATAGTTGCTGTTACTTTCTTAATCTCCCTCACTCTCTTTTCTATCACACATAGAAAAGTTTACAAAGAAATGGTCTGATCAGGGGCACAGGGCCACCACCATATCTGTGGTAACATTATGTGTGGCAACCCAATCCAAGGTGTTCCCTTTCGTGTGAGTGGGTGTTCTAATGAGTTGTTCAAAACCCAGATTTTCCTGGTTTTTTATCATAATTCCAGCCTGGTAGTCCCCTTCATGTCCTAACCTACAATTAAAATCCCCTAAAACAAGAGCTTTGGTGTTGGGTTTCAAAATAGGGAGGAGATAATGACACTTGTGTGTCATAAATGTGGGCATTGGGCTAGAGGGCCTATAGATCAGAACCAAGCTATAGAAGGTTTCTGCGTCTGTCCTAATTTCCAGCTGGATGTGTCACACCCTTCAATGTCCGGTGGTGCTACCTCCCAAACATCCAGGTCAGTTTTAAAAATAAAAGCAACCCCTGCACCATTTCCTTCCTGTTTGTCCTGCCGTAGCATGTCATAACCAGAGGGAATAGCCACCACAAGTGTTGACCCTGCTGCAGCATGACACCATGTTTCATTATTATATATTTTTTTATTGATTTAGCTGATATTACTCAACTTTTCAATTATTAATTACAAAACTTAAAAATCAATCAAGTTAAAATTCATCAATTACATCATAGCATACTAGTTATAAAATCACAACTATACAAATCAAAACAGAAAAATCATTCATGTTCTTTTATCCTACCATCAGATCGTTCAACAAGGTAGAATTCAAGTTGAGATCAAGTTAGGTATCACTTGGACATATACATATATATTTGAATGCTATCAGAGACGTCTTTATGGGAGGGCAAAAGGGGCACTTGCCCAGGGCACCCACCTTGGAGGGGGGCCCCACAAGGCTAGCTGATCTGAAGAAGTAAGATTCCATTGTTCACCAGTGTTAAATAGCACACGTCAGAATATTTTATGGGGTGCTGCTGAGGCTCTAAACCCATTGTCTTTCTGTTTTGATAGGTATATTCTGCCTTCATCAATTCAACATGTATTGCTTTCTGTGTTCACTGTATACATAGTGGGTGTGTTCCTTACGGCACAACTATGTTGATCATGTGCAATAGGCAACGGTAAAATGCATATTGATAGAGTGCCACAATGGTTCAGAAGTTAGCTCAGTTTGTGAAGCACCCATTGCAGGGATATGTGTTCATATGTAAAATTAGAATATCACATTCCAGCAAGGCTGGCTGAGCCTTTCATATGTCTGAAGTTTATAAACCTGCCTGCATATGTACTTTGTTTTGCAGAACAACATATGCTATTATCAGCAATGTACCTGCACCAGCTAGGGGCTGCTATATAAACTAACATATCATCCGTATTGTGAAGGTCTACAAATTGGTTTGTACAGATGGGGTGTTGTAAAACAAAGGCAATCGCCTCCAACGATTGCACAAACTGTTAGTCCAAGAGGTGAATAAGTATCCAAATTCAAGACTATGCAACAAAAGCGTTCATGCTTGTATCCTGGATTTTCCAGCAGACGATACAGTGATCCTGGTCAAATCATCTAATATATCTCACATTACTATGCATTCTTCTATGAGGTTTGCCTTCTTGCATGCTGCTGGTATTATTTAGCCCATTACTTGATCTTTCTTCGTATGTAGGCTATTTGGGTGGAAGGGTTGGTAGACAGAAGAGAGCGGACCATATGTTGCAGGCCTCTGGCAAGCATATTTTAAGGTCTGCTTCTTTGATACAAAAAGCAGTTTGCTTTTTGGTAACAGTGAAAGGTTTTTATTCACATTTATAAATGAAAATGTCGCAAGCCATTATTTTGGATGTATTTAAAGCTTTAAAATACAAAAGACAACCCCAAATTAAATTTGTTAAATCACACCGATTGGTATGCTGATACTTATATACTTCGCTTGATTATGGAGGGGATGAAGCTAGAATCATTCCCATTTTGCATAACACTCTTCTATAATATTTTGTTTAAAAATGGTCATGTTTGGTAATGTGATTTGTGTACTTTCCAAGTCCGTTTTTATAAAATGAGATTGTTTTAGTTCATGGTAAGAACTGGAAAATAAAGTGTTCAAATGCAGAAATTGCAGAGTTGGCACAAATCCCATTTTCACCCCTTTACCCCTCAACCAATGTATGATCCTGGGCATCTCATTTAATCTTGTATTGCCTAACCTCTCAATATTTCCAGTCTCTAAACCTTTCAAAATTGTCATCCCTTCAGAGTGATTTCCTTCTCATGGTATGATCTTCATAAAAGCCTTATTCATGGTTTCACTGTGTTAATAGTGAACATATTTATATCACACACTACAGGCATGTGACCCTTTGATATCTATGGCAACACTATTTGAAAACCTTATCCCACTTCTAATCTCAGTCTGTCTGGATAAAGACACCTTTCAGGTAGCTTCTAATCTGCCTCCACTATCCATGCTACGTTATGTGTATTGATATTGATATTTTATTTCTATCGCGCTCGTACGCAAGTGATTCAGAGCGTGACAAGGCAAGGGAGGAGAACAGCGGAGAACTAAACAACGATCTTACTAGGCTCAGTGACATTGAGAACGCGCAAGTGCATGAGAGAGGGGGATTGGAAAGTGCATGGAAGGGGGAAAAGTATAAAGTGCGGAGCAAAGGAGAAACAGATTAATAATAATAAATAAATAATAAAGGCAAAAAAACAGTGGTAGTGCAGCCAGCGAGTGGCAAGTGCTGGGTTTAAGGAAGCAGGCAGGATAGGTCTGATAAGTGCAGGAAGAAAAAAGGGGAGGGGGAGACTGTATGGGTAGACATACAGACCCCAGTGCAGGGGTGGCTCAGAGGCAGTGCGGGAGGGTAGCAGGATGAGAAGATCACTGGGCCCAGAGGACAGAAGGTGGCCAGGTGCATGGTGCCAAGAGAGAACAGATCAATAGGGGAGACGGGGGGCGAAGGCAGAAGCAGAGAGGAAGGTCTTGAGGTGCTTCCGGAACTGGAGATGGTTCTCTTCATGTTTTAGAGTGGCAGGGAGGCTGTTCGAGAGGGAGGCCCAGCCGAAGACAGCGATCTACCCCCAGCTCGTTTCTTTGAAAAACGACTGGCCCTGAGAGAGTTGGCAGTAGAGGAGCGAAGAGCTCGAGAGGGGAGGTATTTGAGGAGGGATAGCTGAAGATATTTTGGACCCAGGCCCCAGAAAGCCTTGTGGACAATGCAGAGGGTTTTGAATTTAATCCTTGCATCCACTGGGAGCCATTGGAAAGATTTCAGAGCTGGAGAGATACGATCCCCAGGCTTGAGGCCAAGGACAAGTCTTGCAGTCCTGTTCTGGATTAGTTGCAGATGGCGGAGAGTAGTGTTCTCCTTCCTTCCTATTGGTGTTCTTTATCCATGCATGGGCACTTTTGCATTCTGTGAGGCAGCTAATGTGAGTTCTCTGTCTATTATGGCTTACAGGTACCTTTTACACACGGTCCTGCATTAATACAACAGGCTGCATACCTTCCTGGATGTTATTGATATAAAGTATCCTGCATGTTCTAGAACAGTAACTGCTTCATAGACTGTTAATGTTGTTCTTCAAACGCTATTTGTTTACCATTCTGGTTAGAGCAAGAATGAAGAGGGTAAGGGGACTTAAAGGGAGTAAACATGCTTATTATGCTGTGAGACAGCATATCAACCTATAGGTTGTGAGCGCAACAGGTAGAGGCAGTGGACTGTATTCTTGATCCCTTAATTCCTTTGGTTTGGTGGAGGGGGGCCCCAAAGATGTCCGTGACCAGGGCCCCAAAAGTGCTTAAGATGGCCCTGAATGTTATAAAGCATAATTCATGTCTTATCAGAATTCCACCTTGATGGCCCCTATTTCATCATGGAAATGGATACAATGAATGTGCAAGTTTATACTCCATTTCTTTTGAAATAGTTAAGTTTCCTATATAGGACTCCCTGATTCAATGGGCAGACAAAGGCAATAACTCTTTCCTCTTACTCATTCAAATTCAATGCACTAAGAAAATTCGATGTGGCAATGCGAATACTCATCACGGGAGTTGATAGAATCATCGTCCACCTATTTTCTGGGATCATTTTTCCAATAAATTCTAGGTGTTTAGCAAAGTATTTCTTTCTTAGCGCCATGAGAGCTATACACTCCACAATCAGATGTTCTAATGTCTCTTTCACCAAGAAGTTGGAGCAATAAAGTCAATAATTATCTTCATGTTTGATCATTCTCCGATCTACCAACACATCCCGTGTGGGCCACAAATTCATGGGGAAACGCAATACGCACTTCTGACCATGGGTGAAGGTGCCTTATACAAATACATTTCTGTGGCTCTATACTTTCTAACACCAAACCAACAACTGTCAAAATGCTTGTATGTAAGACACAATGCTCTTGTTTCAAATCAGTCCATCATATAAACCTTGGCCTTGGCTCTGTCCGGATTCATAATGAGGACAGCAATTGTTACATCAGCTGTAGCCTGGATGCCAAAGCCCATTCCTGAGCAATTTTGTGTTGCGAGGATAACATATACATTGACAGTGCTGTGAGAATTATGTCATCTTTCATAGAAACTAGTCATTTGCGAAAAAGAGCACAAAGACGTCAGTTATAATGAGCAGCTAATGACGTGATCCCCAGTTCATATCGCAGCCATGGACCTGGTGTACATTGTGGGTGATGGAGAATCTGTCTCCAAAATTTGGCCTCTAATTTGTCAAAAAGGATTTTGGGATTATTGTCCTTGTTTCCATCCCATTTAAAATTATGGGTGTGACTTTCTGATGCCAATACATTACTGCCGATTTGATAGAAAATTTGCCAAATTTGTAAAGAAACAACTTGGTCTGCGATATTGCTCTGGTCAACTTATGGTCAATTGTCGTCATCTGTGAATTTACACCTGGCCTTCCATCGAACAACAGACCTAAATACATGTAGTTCGGATACAACCCAGCTTCAGCCCTCTTGCTGTTGCAACAGATGATAAGAGACACAAAATGGATAGTCTAACTTGTATTGCTGTGGTTGTATGCAGTGCATATTTAATGTCACATAAAGTTGGCGGACACTCTGCCTTCAATAGTTTGGACATTAACTTAACTCTAGAAACCGAGTTATCCTGGCCCCATTGTAGATGTGTATGGCCCTGTGTGTTCCAGCTTGCTAATGAAATTTGTGTTGTACTTATATTCTTTAGTGGTTATGCATGCATGGAGTCAGAATTATCTCCCATTAGTTTACTACAGGGCTCACAGTATGAGCATTGACAGGCTGCTTTGGTGTGGCTGTCAATGCTTGTTGCTTCCTCGGTCGATTCTGGATTTTGATTTTCACACGCCACTCGCTCGGGATCTTGAGCTATTAAAAAGCCCACTTTAAATTAATACATTTTGGCTTTCCAAATCATGTTTAAGACCAAACCTGATTTGATCCAGAGATGAACAATAGATAAATTGTGATCACACAAAAATTCAACCTGGTTAATGTCACCTGTAGAAATGTCTTGAAGAGCATGAACATCTCAAAAAATGTTCATTACACTCGAACGACACAAATTGTATCTTTCAAACGGAGCATTGCGACATTTCATGATTAACGTATGACTCATCTGGAATGTGTTTTGGTGCTTCCTTCTCTGAGAACGAGATGTTAGACTCCCAATTTGTTTTTTTATCATGGTTTCATTTTCAGAGGCAATCCGTGGTTTAGGAAAATCCTTTACACGTAGGCACTCAGTTAAAGTCTGTGCACTTGTAGATTTATTATCACTGACTCGGATGGTAGAGCACTGTCCAGTCACCGGCAACCAACTTTGGGTTGTCGTCGGGACTATGGGAGGTGGGTTGGACACAGCCTCTGTTATACGTTGTAATAGATATGCATCAACAGCAGCCTTTATTGCCATTGTGCGATCTTCCAAACCTTTATCTTGCATCATTTCCTTATGTTTGGTCATTTTTGTATTGGCTGCTGGTGGCTGCACAATATTGCTCACTAGTGATTGAACTATTGCTGGTCTTTCCAGCTGATGATGATTTTGAGTATTTTCTTCGATTCATTCTATAAGGTCATTTAATGGTGGATGGTTTATTGGTTGCTTCAATGAAGGTATTCCTAATGCCGTTGTGGGAGTAGCTTGGGACACTGGTTTTAATAGCTCCTTCCCTGCCGGTTTGGTTTTCGCGATTTGTGTCAAAGTGTTTATCAATGTGGTCGTTTGCAACTGCCCTATGGTGCGCTTATCAACTTCTGTAGGGTTCGGACATGCCTTTAGATTGGGCATTTTATTTTTCTTTCATGTCACTTGAGTCGATTTGATCGCCAGATGTCTTGCTCGACCTCTGTTGCGCAGTGATTGTGTGAAAACATAAAAATGAGTTTGTCGCCGGGCTATTCGCTCATTGTCAGCGGTTGTATCCACACTCATTCATGAATCATTTAGATTCACTGTCATTGCTTCGCCACTGTCTATTGGGCGGATTACTTGCGAAAATGCTGGTAAAACCGATGACATTGAGCTCTCAATTATCGTATGTGACTTTGCTTCCTGCTCACCTGTGATATCAATCAAGTCTTTCGTTTCCAGACATGTATCTGGTAACTTTGTGACATAAGTTGTTTTTTGAGTCCATTCTACTAATTGTTGAATTTGCACAGCTTGATGTATCATCTTTGCTACAAGAGATTCAAATAGCTTAAATAGACTGGAAACGGTTGTATTAACCGCAGCAAAGGTTATTTCAATTAATGCATTAGTATCAGCCGTGTTGGATTTGGAAGTAGATGGACAACATCGTTGTGGAGTCGGCTGAATGTAGGATACAGATGAAGATTGAATCAAGGTATTCATTGAACAGCGTGCTTGGTAGTCAGCAGAAGTAGGGGAATTACAAATACTTTGATCTCCCCCACTGGCATGAATTGAGATATTAGAGATTACGCCACTCGTTTCAGAAAGTTCTTCTATCGTGCAAATGTTCAGCTCATTTTGTTCTTTTTTATGGGGGGGTCTGTGCTAAATTCAAGATTGTTTGATCAGACACGACTTGAGGTGTTGACACTTGATCAATGTCTATGGCTGATTCAGCCTCTTGTGAGATCTTGTTGGCACAAGCTGGCGTTGCCAACACCAACTGGGATGTCTGGTGACTCGGTCACACTTCGCATCGCACAAAATGTCTGAATATCTTTGTTGAACAGGGGTGTTTGTGGGACTGGTGTTAGTATAATAGCTTTCCGTGAAGTCTGGGATTTGGGCTTCGTTTTGTCAGCTAATTTAAAAGGGGAGGACATCACAGGCATCCCAGGAGCGTTAGGCATATTTGTTTATAGTGAGTATAGATGGTGTAGCATGTGCACTTCCTTTATAACAGGCTACTCTCACACACAGAACCAAAGATCAGATTATATATACACTTTCAGGTGGCTTACAATGCCCTATTTAACAATTAAATAGCACCTCTCAGTACTACGGCACCGCAGCAAAGTGGCCAAGCAGTACTTAATCGGTACTTGTTTCGGGGTGCCGACAACTTCCTAGAACCTCGTCACTGGTACGCACGCTCTCTAAACAACGCCGTTATGTGTACTCAGTTGGAAGTAATCTTTATAGGAGTATGTTATAAAACTAAGACCCTCACCTGACCCACCGCAGAACAGCCGCATAACAGCACTTCCACACAGGGCTTCACAACAGCGCGCGCACAATGGCACAAGCGCTTGTCTTTTTGTGGAGTTGTGGGAAATCAGGTGACGGTGGGCAGGACTTGAAGGGGGTGAAGGGATTTCGTGTTACTGCACCTAAAACATAAAAAAGCAAGGCTCAATAGTCTAATAGAGGGGGCAGTTAAGTATAGCCACAAGGAGGTATATATATATACATTTGTACCATTGTAACACAGAATATGGATCCTAGGTAAGAAGTTCCTAGGTAGGAGGAGTCAGTGTCAACACAGAACGTGGATCCTAGGTATGGAATTCTGGTCTCTGCAGTCCTATCACGATTAGATTACCATGAAAACACAATCCGAGTGATTTCAAGCAAAATGAAGTATTCAAATGCAAATGAAAATAAAAGTCTGTAAACCAACCGCAAAACAGCCCTTCCACACAGGGCTTCGCATCAGCACGTGCGCAATGGAGCAAGTGCTTGACATTTTGTGGAGTTGCGGGAGGTCAGGTGACGGTGGGCAGGACTTGCTGGGGATGAAGTGATTTCGTGTTACTGCACCGTTGTAACACAGAACATGAATCCTAGGTAAGAAGTTCCAAGGTGGGAGGAGTTGGTGTCAACACAGAACGTGGATCCTGGGTATGGAATTCTGGTCTCTGTAGTCCTATCACGATTAGATTACCATGAAAACACAATCCGAGTGATTTCAAGAAAAATGAAGTATTCAAACGCAAACGAAAAAAAGGTCTGTAAACCAGCCGCAAAACAGCCCTACCACACAGGGCTTCACAACAGTGCACACACATCTATATCTTGGTCTTCAATATACGTGGACACCTCCAAGGCATGTGAACTGGATAGCCCAGCCCCTTCGATGAGCAGCAATTACCCTTGAGATGGATGGGGATGCAGACCTTACTCGCACATCAATAATGTAGCCGACTCAGGAAGTTGACAAAAGGAAGACTGTTTTAATGACAATTATCTAAAACAGGGAGCATAACGAACATCAACACAATCCCTCCATCTTCAAACTCAAACTACTTTAAGAAAAAACTGCACTTTTATAAGCAAAATGTGTCATCACTGATGTCTAAATCACATGTGTACTAACGTCATTGTACGTGGCAAATTGCAAAAATGTATAAGCATGGGCTATTGGTTAAGAGTGAACATCTAAGTATATGATCCATACTAGTCTAATAAAGTATAACTATGTGATTGGTTACTCAACATCAGGTGGGGCAACTAAGCCCTCCCTACAAAATGACCACTATGAACATCACTAAATACACAACGTCCCATTAGTTTACAAACTATAGGACCCCTAAATACACAGGTCCTCTACAATTGGTTTGGCACTCTACTCTTTCAGTACTTTTCCACCTATGTTAGCAGCCTGCAGGCTGGCCATCCAGATGCTGGTGAGGTTGCCTTGACTTTAGCTTCCCACCAATTAGCACATCAATCCATCATCACCTCAGTGGCCTACTGTCAATTAGGCCTTTGAACTTCGTCCCTGAGAGTGTTCTTAGCTCTGAGAAAATTAGGGATTGAGAAGCACAGTCTGCCTTAATGCATAGGTGTGACCAGCTCGTTCATCTAACTTCAAGCTTCCATGTGACTAGAAACCATGGAATCGAGCCTTTTCGTGTATTAATATTATTTTACAATAGACCTCTGATGTCTTCCTTGTTATGTTCATGCCTTCTGAACAGGAGTTTTGTTCTTTCACACAATATTTTGTCCAAAGTCAGTTCACTCCAGTTTTGATAAGACCATAGCTTCTTGGCTCGCTCAGCGTCGCCTTTTGCTAATATTCAATTTGCTTTTTACTGCAACACTGTACTGAGGCCTTTTGCTAATGTCCAACCTTCTATAATAAGTTTAGTGGAATCATCCATAATTCTCTCATTCCTTTGTATGTATACGTTGGCGTTTGCCAAAGTCTATTTACTATAAGCTTAGAGCTAGCTTCACAATTACTTTGCTACTTGCATTCCTTCATCACCTGTACACGTGTAAAATGAATTAATATCTTCATCTGTTTCTCTGGCATAAGCTTCTTCACCTTGAGCCCAAGATGTCACTTATCCTTATTGCTTTCTTGATGCCTCATAAAGTATCCACATTCTCTGATCACTGCATCTCTTTTATGTACTTTATCTTCAGCTCCATGTAACATATACTGGCAATGGTCACGTACACTATCGTTCATTCTTGCCGTTTATTGGCTCTGCTTCTTCAGGGATTTCATTCAGATGGTCATCATATTTCTTTGTATGCAGATATGGTTTTCTCAATGGGTACCTTAGCTCCCATATTCTCTTAGGTACTGGCCCTTTCACTGGTATTGGACTGAGTCCATACTCTACTCTTTGTCGATTCAGCTGTTCTGTATATGTCACATACTCTGGTTTCCAGCATACAGGTAAAAGGAGCATGTTGATTGAGGTGGGCGTACTTAGCTTCTCCTCTACACTCCCCCCTCTGGGCGAGTCATCGACCACTCCCACATCATCCTTCACATCCAGGCAGCTTGGCCTTTGGGACCCATATCTTTATGACTCCTTTGAGGCATCCTGCTTTTTTTCACATGCTCATCTTTATTCCATGTCATGAGCTGGCACTGTCCACTTGGACTACAGTAGATCCATCTTGACACATATTTCTTATGATTCTTTGGATGCAGGAACTTTCTCCCCTCAGTTGTATGGATACTAGCCTTCACAAAGTCCCTGATCTTTTCATCTGTCAGGTCTTTGGACTTCCATCCTGATTCGACATCGACCATGATCTTCATCCCTATGGCTTTCTTTACTGTCTTCATGGACTGTGAGATTATTATCTTGATCACACAAAATCCAAGCAATATCATCACAATCATAGCTCCAAGGAACTTGAAAATGTCTGCCATCCATTTTGGAACCCAAGAGAAGAGTGATCCAAACCAGCTGTCATCCCCAATGTCTTCAACTTCATCTATCATTTTGTCATAGAGTTTCTTCAGCATGTCTATGGCCTCTGTCAAGGTTCCATTCTTGTCATCATGAGAAGGTATACATGTGCAACATGATTCTCCGATTTTTGCACAGACACCTCCATCCATTGCTGTAATCATATCCAGGACGTATCCGCTCTGTAGAGTCATCAATCTTATGGCGCTCATCTTGTCTCTGATTGCATTGAATCCCTTTATTGCAGTGTTAATTATCTGCAACAATTCCCAACTGGTGATTTGCAGCCACTTAGTGTTTGCTCCAACCTGGATAGCTGGCATGAAAATCAAAGTGAACACAGATGAGGTCTGGCTAAACAGCCTATGCTCGTATGGCATGGCATCAAAAGCTTCTATTGACTTAGATGAGAAATAGTTCCCTCTCTTCCTCCTTTTTATCAGCTCCACAGATCTCTTCTTCCTCAGGTGAGCATCTGCTTTCGGGAAATTGTCAATGTGCAAATCACGCTTTGCAATCACCAAAGCTGGAACATGGACATTCACCAGTGTGCATATTCCTCCCAAGCCTGCAGGCAATCTGATATAGGCTCTAGTTGCACAAGCCAATAATGATCCATGATCACGGCTGTACCATGTACCATCCCTGGAACATCAAAGATTCATCCACAATTTTTATTTTCTCCAGCTTTTCTTGTGCCATTATTTATGAGGCACAGCTTTGAACTCTCCAATGGCACTATCTGCAGGGGTACTCCTCTGTCTTCCACCCAAGTATGTAGTTTAGCAAGTCTTGGCCATAATGGCTTGAAGCCATTCTGCACGAAGTTAATGACTGGTTTATAGCATCCAATGATCACCCAGGTTCTACAGACGACCACTCCTTCTTCCTATCCATCTGGTGATAACACAGATCCCCAGATCTGCATTTGGCCTCTATTCTTCCATCTTCGAGTGTCCTTTCCAGATTTTCCTGCAACCACCAATTTCTTGTTCACTTCCCATCTGATTCCAGCTCCTTTTACTGCAGGCTTCTCATATCTGATTACATGATTTTTGTTATGGGCTTTGTTTCTTGTCTTGGTATCTTGCACATAGTCGTCTTCATCTGGATCTGTCCATTCAGTTGCTCATTTGAAGTATGCATCTCGACGCATGAACTGGCATCTGGTTTTGCAAAGCATTATATGCGAAAGACAATGAGCTGTTTGGATGTCTATTTCGATAGCTATGAAGAGTTTAGACTTTCCCATACTGTATGGCAGAAGTGCACACACAAAGCATTCCTCATTCGAGGTCCTTCTTCCTACTTCTTTCATATGTTGGTACCAAATGTTGTTGCCCAAATGTGCCGTACTGTCCAGGTAATCATTTAGCTCGAAAACAACTTCTTGAGTGTTTCTTTTAGTTCTCATTCTCCTCATGTGACCTTCCTTAATCATATCATGAAGTGTACCAGCATAACTTCTTTTTTCTGGATAAATCATATGCACATCTATCAGTGGACGGGGTACACCTAAATGTTTTCCCTAAGTAGGAGAAAGTTCAGAGAGTTTCGTCCTCTCACCATACCATTTGGGCATGAAAATGTCTTGCAAAATCTCCATGTGTGTCTGTCTTCTGGGGATTACTTTTGGGTCATTTATCACAGGACCAGGTGTTTTTGCATGCATTATCTGTATAGGGACATTGGGCCTCATTACACGGATGGCGGTAACGATTTACCGGTACTGGTAAAATACCGGTACCGGTAAATCTTTACCGCCTTACTACGAGGTCCCTTTGCGGGTTGGGGGATTTAACGCCTGCTTTTTGCAGGCGTTAAAAACCAACCCGCAAAGGGACCCAGGGAGCTAATTACGGTACCGCAATTTGCGGTACCGTAATTAGCGCCTTCCCCATTGAGCCCTATGGGGCAAAAATGGGAATGGGGAAGGGCAATGGTGGAAGGGGGAATTACCGCCCCGCCAACCTTGGAATGGGGTGGTAATTCCCCTTTCCGCCAAGGCGGTGCCGGTATTTTACCGGCATGAACCATGGCGCTAATAGCGCCATGGTTCTCCGCCGTCCGTGTAATGAGGCCCATTGTCTGGCAACATCTTATCTTGCCCATCTTGCCAAGTCTGCTTTTTGTGCCCAAGCAGAATTTCTACAACCTTTCTTGTATGTTAATGATTGCTAATGGCACTTATCTCAGACTCAGGTAATCGGTCATTTTTCTTTGGAACAGGAATAACTACATAGGGTCTTGGGTACCTAGTAGTTGCCACAATTGCTACTTCCTTTTGCTCAGGAGGATTCACTGGAGTCTTGACTACATGTACATCAACAAAATAAGAAGTGTGAACTGTGAGTGAGAGCAGCATGATTATAAACAAAATGCAAACATAAATAAGGCAAAGGTATGTTGATATACAACACCTATTCCGTGGACAACGTGGATGTCTTTCTACATCAGGTATCACAAAATTGCTATTTGTGCTGCCCATCTTTTATTGCCTAAGGAAGGAAAAAGTAATCTTTTATACATCAGCATTATGCACTCCTCCTCGAAGTTGTTGTCTTGCCTCAGCACATTTGTCCTTGATCCACTGTCTACTTGCTGAATCGATAAAAACAAACTCTCGATCTCTATTACTCTGGAACCAGTTTTTGACCATATGAAATATAAATGTCTCCAGCAAGAAGAAAACTGCTCTTAGTATGTCGAGACCAGTTCATTGATATACACCAGCTCCAAATCAACTCTGCAATCTGTTTTAGTCCAGATGACATGACCAACTTCTTTCAGCATGAAACAAAAAGTCTGTCTTTACCAGCAGCCTTCTCGATCTGTCCCTCGAAGGAAAGTTTCATACCACCGTCCAGTGGGTTCTCTCAGAGTATGGGCTCACTTGAATCATAATTCCCTCCAAGATCACACTCACATTTTCAGTGTTTTAGGGATCCCATAGAAATGTGAGCACATCTGTGTGACTGCCAACAAGATGTGGGTATTCTTCAATCAGACGAAAGAAAGCCCTTCCGACAAGTCTGTGTGCAGCATCAGCTGATAGGGGCATTTGTTCTATCCCCACTATACTCAGGTAACTGCAACACTTGCTCGATGATTGCTGCAAGTAATCTCCTCACAATCGGGCTATTTTTAGGATCTTGTAAAAAAGCATGAATGTTAGACGTTCTCCCCACAATTGCTGGATATGAGCGCAGCAGATAGAGAAAAACCTCAAATATAATCCTTGAAATGTTGTCATTGGATAACACCAGAGGCATATCCGAACACAAGCTCTGTGTGGAGCAAGTCGGGATACTGCACTCTTTTCCAATTATCAAAGCCACAATCAGAGTCTAACATTATTATCTTCTTATCAAGGCTTAAGCATGCCTCAGTCCAACGTTTTTTAACAAGCTCCTCTGTGGCTTAAATAAGCAATTTCCTTTCACTCTGATATAACAGCACAGAGTGTTTGCATCAGCTTCCCTTAACCCTTTCAAAGATGGCTTCAAAGCATGTCCCGAACCAAGCCACAGTCCAGCAAAGTCTTTATCTTTGTACTCGTCATAGATCTTGTCTGCACGTGCTGTGGTTCTTCCCCAATGCTTGTACTTGCTTTTCGTTGGGGTGTGGAGGGCAGAGAGGTTTCTCCTGCAAAGATTTTAACATCGCCAATGAATATCCAAGCACGCCTGCCCTGAATTTTGATAGCTGACGGCGTGACGTCTTCCACAATGAACGGACTGTTGAAATGGGGTTCGTCCCACCTTTTTCTCATATGGTTACGAATTAGGACCTCATCTACAGCGAATATTCGGGGAAGACGAAATTCCTGAGATTTATTTGTTGCAGCATCTCCTTCTGTGTTCTGTACTGCTCTGCAGCCTTGTCGCTGCAGCTGTCCTGAAATGACGCAGATACTAGAACCATACCATTCAACTAATCATGGATTTCCTTTCCAAACAAATCTGCAGTTGACTGAGCATCACTTCTAACTCTCGGTGGAGGCATTAGGTGTGTTCTTATTCGCCTCCCAGTCACAATTTCATGAGGCGTGAGATGGTAAATCATATTATGCCAGTGGTAGGCAATGCAACCACCCTTTCCCCAGAGTAAGCTTCGGCTTGGCTATCCTTTCCTTAAGCAAGCCATTGAGCATCTCATAGATCCCATTACCTTGCAGATGATAAGCAGAGGAAAACTTGTGCTTTATACCAAGCAACAAGCTGATCTGCTCAAATGTCTGGTCCACGACATGCGGGCCATTGTCTGACCTTATTACCTCACCATATAGGAAATACTTCCCACACTAAAAATGTAGCTGCACAGGTGGAATTTGGATGTGTACAGGAACCTGCCTCAATCTACCTTGAGAAGGGACACACTACAACAATCATGTATCTATATCCATTACATACTTGAATCATATCCCGATAATCGATATGAAAATGCTGAAAGGGGCCAATGGGTCTCGGAATAACCCCCCTAACTGTGCGCAGTGTATGCCCAGCCATGAATTTTTGACAGACTATACAATTTGTCATAAAAAATGCAACATGCTCTAATAGATTTGGTACAAACCTGTCCTCATCAATTGTTGCAGCAAGGTTCTCCCTAGTTGTGTGTGCAGAGTAGTGTAGCTGTTCCAGCACCACCCGCAATAAGGCTACAGGCATCACCGGGTTACCAGTGCTGTCTTGTCGTCACAATGCTTCAGAGGGGTTTAAAGAACACCCTCTTCATGTCCACAAATCTTTCTCATTTTAAGGTGCTTCCCCCTGATCCTACATAAGCTGCGTTTTTGACAAATCAATATATATATTTATTAACCACATTCATCAATACAACCATTTTCTCTTTTATATCAAGTGTTTCAAAAGACATCATATTTTCTGAACATGCAGTGATTTTTGCTTCATCGTTTGCTGCTTAGTTTCCACGTGAGATAAAGTCTGCCCTTTTAGTATGTGCTGAGCATTTAATGACTGCAATAGCCACTGGGAGTTGTAGTGCCTTAATAAGCCTGTCCAATAAGGTGGAGTGCTGCACTGGCATGCCATCTGCTCTGAGTTAGCCCCTCCTTTTCCAATGTTCTAACCCTGCGTGCACTGTTGACATCACATAGGCAGAATCGCTACACTGTTACTTCCTTGTCTGCATGATTCTCAAGCATGACAATCAGCGCCACTAAATGTGCAGCTTGTGCTGAATAGTGAGACAGTACTTGTGCACTTACCAATGTCTGAAACTCCCTATTGGCTGTGTTTTTTACCACAGTGGCACCCTTATATCTCTGTCCATCATTTTGATCGATTCTTGAAGAACCGTCAATAAAAACAATTTCTCTACCTGGCAAGACATTTTCTTTTACTCTTGGAACTTTGTCATAGAACTCTTCATAATTTGCACAGTCATGCACATGCTCGTCCTCTGCCAGTGGCTCGGCTATAAACATGGCAGTATTCACTACTCTGCATGGAACTATTTTTATTGCTGTATTCGATATGACTACCTCGTAGGCAGAAGCCCTTTGAGAAGTCAATGCACCCTTCGGTTTTTCTAGAATAGCAAATAATGCGTGCTCCACAAAATAACGTCATGGAGCATCCCATCACTATACTTGCAGCTTTTTACATGGCGAACGCGGCGGCAGCCAGAGACTGTTCACATGAAAAAAGTGACCTCTCATTACTGGGTCTAAAATCGCACTGTAATATGCAAGGGGCTTGTACCCCAATGTGGTTCTCTGTGTAAGGACTGCTGTCATAACAGTGCCATCTGTGTGTAAGAATAAAAAGAATTCCTCAGCATGATTGGGAATCCCTAGAACTGGAGCTGTGCAAATTGCTTTTTTTAGCTTTTCAAATGCTTCCTCCATTCGCTCAGTCCACACGGTTTTCTCCTGTGTTGCCTGTGATTTCTTTAAAGCTTGCAGGAAAGGCCTTATATCTGAACTGTAATCAAAGACCCATGCTCTGACGTAATTACATAATCCCAAAAACCTCTGCATGTGTTTTATCATGTATGGCTTTGCAGTTTTCAAAATAGCCTCAGCTCGCTCAGGAGTAACATTTTTTCCTTCATGTGAAATCAAATGGCCAATGTATAACACTTCTTGTTGATAATACTGTAACTTCTCTTTGTCAATCTTATATCCTTTGTCAGCAAGTATTATCATTAGTTGAACAGAATCACGTTTGCACTCTTCCTCTGAAGTGCTGCAAACTAAAATGTCATCCACGTATTGCAGAACAACACTTTCCAAATCAATATTGCACAAGTCCATTTGCAAGACTCTATTGAATATCGATGGAGATTGGAATACTCGTGAGGTAAATAAGTGTTTTTCAGTTGTGTTTGTCTGAACGTAAATTACGTCAGATCCTGCAAGTCTTTGTGTAATGGGATTGATAAAAACGCATTTTTTCAAATCAATCACAGTGAAATATCGTGCTCCAACAGGTATATTACATAGAATAGTAGACGGGTTAGGATCTAGAAGGAACTCGGCTTCTACAATTTGGTTTATCGGCCTTAAATCTTGAATTAGTCTCCAAGACTGCCCCATTAATTTTTTCACTCTGATGTCACTAAGACGCCCTGTTCCATCATGTCTTAAGCATACCTTCATCTGCCTCTTGAGGCATGGGATACTGTCGTGCTCGAGGTAAAATTGCTCCTGGTTTCAATTTAATCTTCACTTCTCTGACCCCCTTCAAAAGGCCTACATCATAGGGGCCTGTGGTCCATAGTGAAGCTTGCACTTTCGCCATATCGTCCTCAAAATACTCTGAGAGTTTCTGTGCTATCATCATTTTCTGAGGTACCTCTCGTTTAATTGCATTTACCCAATAAGTAATACTCATCTAAAATATTACTTTGTCATCAGATGGATGATCGGCAAATATGTCCTCATTGCTGACGTCAGTTAATCTGTAACCTTCTCCGATGGCAATCACTGCACACCATTGTCTTCCTTGGTCATCATTCCCATCAAGCATTGCCATTTCACCTCGCACTATGGCTGCTTGTAACTCTAAGGGAAACACTTTCCCTTCTTCTTCATGCATAGGTATCTTTGGTCTAAACACAAATTCATCAGGTATTCTCATTGCCTTGCCTGCTAGGCCTGGCAGATATGCCAACAGAACACGTACTCCATAATGAAAAACTTGCTCTCATGGCTAATTGTACTGAACATGCTCTGATAGTTTCACACATGTTTACATAATGCATTCCTGGTGTTGAGCATACTATGCCTTCATCGGCAAATGAGATTGTCATATTGAGCTTCGTCATCAAATCTCGACCCAATATATTGACAGGTGTCTGCCTTGAATATAGCAAGGGCACCTTCATATCACATTCCTCTATGGAGACTGGTCACTCTTCAGTAAAAGTAACTCTGCTTGTAGCTCCTGAAAAGCCTTGAGTATTCATGGCGGTGCCAGACATTAGAAACCTTCCCTCACATAGACATGAGCGCCTTGCACCCGTGTATATTGAAAAAAAAAATGTTTACCCCCTATAGTGACATCTACCCTCATTTCCTCGTGAGAATTTGTCATCACGGATAGGACTGAACACATCAAGTCTCCCAGTGAGCTGTCCTATTGCAGGTACAGACTAATTCCGTTACCTGAAAACGGATTCCCTCCACTAACAGTGACACTCCCTATCCTAGGTGTCGTTACCTGTCCTGTACTTGCACTCTGCTGAATCTGCATGGGCGTGTGTTGCAACTGCACTTGTGGCAGAGCCACTGTCACCTGCTGTGTCTGCAAGCCTTGCTGTACTCTCGGCTTTTGCTGCTGCTGCATCATTTGATTCTGAGCAAACCCATCAATGTACTGCTGTGAATATGCAGGCGGGTTTGAAGGGGGTTCTGGGCTGCCCATGTGGGCGGGACAAAGACTGATATGCAAATGAATATTTCCCATCGGTGAAAGGTACAGTCAGCAAAAAGCAGATGGCTGCAAACTCTCAAAGTGGTTAAAAACCACTGAACAGGTTATCATGCCGTGTTCTTGTGAGAGAGGGGCGCCTGCTACCTTTTTTGTATTTTTGGGAGGAACTTGGGGTTGGTCACCCTAGGTTACCTGTGGGCAACCAGACGTGTACTCCCTGCTCACTGTGCTCAGAGAGGCACAGCTTCACCTCACTGATGAGGCCCAACAAGGCTGAAACACGTGTATGGGGTTGCTGTTGGTACTCTTGTTCAGAAGGAAATTGTCATAGCATTTCGGTGCTGGACTGCCCATGTGGGCGGGACAAAGACTGATATGCAAATGGATATTTCACATCTGTAAAAGGTACAGTGAGCAAGAGGGATGGCTGCAAACTCTCAAAGTGGTTAAAACCGCTGAACAGGTTATCATGCCGTGTTCTTTCGAGAGAGGGGCGCCTGCTACCATTTTGTATTTTTGGGAGGAACTTGGGGTTGGTCACCCTAAGTCACCTGGGGGCAACTAGACGTGTACTCCCTGCTCACTGTGCTCAGAGAGGCACAGCTTCACCTCACTGATGAGTCCCAACTAGGCTGAACCACGTGTATGGGGTTGCTGTTGATACTCTTATTCAGAAGGGAATTGTCATAGCATTTCGGTGCTGGACTGCCCATATGGTTGGGACAAAGAATGATATGCAAATGAATATTTCCCATCTGTGAAAGATACAGTGAGCAAAAAGCAGATGAAAGCGAACTCTCAAAGTGGTTAAAAACCGGTATAACCCAAATTGACCGAATACAATTGACCGAATGACCTAATTGGTCGAATTTTAATGGTCCTAATTGACCTTTTGCACAATTGACCTTTTATTTTTGTTTATATATATAATGGGTTGGTTTAGTATTATAGATAATACAAGGGGTTTGGGGGGGTTGCAGGGGTTTTGGATTGGGTGGGGGGTTGCGGAGGGTTTCCCCCCGCATATATGTAGTAATTGACCTTTAAAATTCGGTCAATTGTGCAAAAGGTCAATTGTCATTCGGACAATTGTAACTCGGTCAATTCGTATACAACCTAAAAACCACTGAACAGGTTATCATGCCATGTTCTTTCGAGAGAGGGGCAGCTGCTACCTTTTTTGTATTTGTGGGTTTAAAATCCACCCTCTTGAAAATTGGTCGTTTTGCACGAAACCCTTGACTTTTACACATGCGAGCAAAACGCCCTGTCATCCCGAATGTCCAACATATAGGTGGCCTCCTAATCTGCCTATCTTGTATGTTCTGACCGTCATTCTGCATATTTTGAAACCCACCTTGATTGTTCTGAAAGCTTCCCCGATTATTCTGCCAGTTTCCTTGATTATTCTGAAAACCTCTTCCTCAAAATCCACCCCTTCCACGTGAAATAAACCCATTATTACTCTGATCAATTTGCCTTTGGTTATTCACCTGCGGCATATTTGCAATCTGTTTGATCCATCTACACTCGTCAACATCGCCCCTTCAATGGCATATTTAGGCAGTTTTTTCTGCACTCATTTTGCCTATTTGCCTTTCCGGGCATCGTCTTTTTTGCAATTCTTTTCTTGCAAGAGCCTGCAATAATGCACAATGGTCAGCTGATTCTCTGACGACGATTTGGCTTCGATAGCCACTAATTTCTTGAGCTGCTTCTGTACTGGCTCTGGCAGCCCTTGGCATAATATATGATAGAATACCAGTATAGATTTTGCCAAAGACTTGCGTGTTCCAATTCCCAGGATTCCTGAACATTTTGAATGTAAATCAAACGGATCATCTCCGTCCTTCATCTTTTTTGTCATTATAGCTCGCATATCAGAAGTTTCTGGATACAGTACTCAACGTGCTTTCCAGACTGCCATCCTACAGTTGTTGAATGGTGCTCCATCATGAGAGGTGTTAACTATAGTGACACCAGGGTACCCTGCCCTCATCCACAGGCCATCAGCTCTCTCACCAAGTATGGTGATAAGGAGACCCTTAATGTCCCCTATAGCCAACGTGTTTCCTCCCGTCATTTTCTCTAATTCATGTATCAATTTCCCAGCGCCCAAAGTTAAACTGGGGAGTTTACACCTTAAATTATCGTTGTCCATCTGGGGCCAAGGTATATACTGCGGTCTCTAACAAGGGAAACTGTGATGCCCCAACGTCATTTTCATCTGTCATCATTTGTCTGTCCACCACAGGGACGATATCACCACATCACCTTCTACCTGGTAGTGATCTTAGTCTGCTCACATAAGGTGGGGATTCTCCCCTTTTACTGTGGAATTGCCCCTTGGGTCGATCTGACTGTGTCAGTGGTTCTGGTGTCTTGGTTACAGGTGCGTTTAAATCTGACCATCTGACTTCTTTCTCCAATATGAAAATATCCCTCGGGACCGCTACGTCCCTTCTCTCTTCTCCACGGAAAGTGTCTCTGTTTTCGCCTGACAGTTCTTGTGCCCAACTCGTACAGCTTCTCTCGTCATCTGTGCACAGAGTCAGTCTATCTAGAGACAGCTCTTTTTGCCTCGTACTACATGAGGCTACCTCCGTATCATACAACTGAGTACTCTTGAGTCGATCGTTTTTCCCTTCCCCTTTAATTCTTTCTGGGCTTTCATTTCATGATATACCTTATCGATCCCTTCCCCAATGCTCCTAGATTCAAACTTGTCTTCTACATTTACTCTAGACAGGCCTGCTAATGGCTTGTATTCTGGGAACAATTCCTCTATGTCATCCCATGCTACTTCTGGCTCAGGATCTCTTATCTCCTTTTCCAGGCGATCGATATGGTGTGCTCTCTGCCTTCTCTTAAGTTCCACATTGTCATCAAATTTTCTTAGTTTACTTGCTTCCTCTCTCACTCTGTCTTCTTTTTTCTTCATATTCCTTCCCTCATTTGCCCTGTGTATCTCCTCATCCTTCCGTCTCTGTATTCTTTTAACCCTTAATTTCTGTTCCTCTGCTTCTATTCTTTTTTGTTCTAACCTTTCCTGCTCATCGATCGCTCTCTGTCTATTATCATGTTTTCTTTGCTCTTCTGATCTCTCTTGTTTTCTTGACTGCTCTTCTTGGTATAACTGCTCTCTTCTTTGCCTATCCTTTCTTTTTGCTCCTTCATCCTTCAATTGGTTCTCTCTTTCCTTATGTTTTTTATCTTGTTTGTCTTGATCTTCCCATTGTCTTACATCCGCAATGCTCTTACCATTGAATTTTAATCAAATCTGACCACCCATCCATTCGTTCTGTAAAAGCGATGTCTCATTAGCCTTGTCTCTTTCTCCTTTCCATTGTTTTATCTCTCTTCCTATGTCAAGAGATGTACTTGCTCGATCACTTCTTTCCTTATCGCGTCTCTCCTTGTCCCTCGGGACCTTAGAGATTACATCATTCTCAGTATTTGACTCTGTGCTCTCGTCAATGCTTTGCACATGTGACTCATATGACAGATTACTATATCCTGTTGCTTCATCAAGCTCCCTCAATGGGTTTAACCCATCATCTTTCTTGCTCTCATCTCCTATTTCAGCTGGGGCGGGGGAAGCAGAAGGCTCCTCACCCCCCTCTCTATATTAAATATCCAATCTATAGGAGGCTCCTCATCTTTCTCTTGTTGGTACATTTCACTAAGCTCTAAACTAACCAGTCACTTCTCTAGCTTCTTCCCCGTGTATCCTGAATGCAGATATTTTGTCATATGCTGCAGGACTGCCTTTGATAATGAACCTCCTTGTGGCCACTGCACAAACATTTTATCTGCGGTTCTTTTAACACATTCCGCACTGTACTATTTGAGCTTAGGTGCATGCTTCGGTAACTGCTTACAGAGATGCACAACTTGAGTAATATCCTCTATTCTTGACTCGTCTATTCTTAACTTAGTGTAACACTTGTTTATTTTCAATCACAGATTCAAAAAGTATGTTTCATAAAAATATTATAATATGAGCAAGCACCACTCATTGCAAGCTCCAATCCCACGAAATACAATTCTTACTTTAATCTTACTAAAAATAACCATCAGGTTCAGTTCTAAACAATCAATACACTTTTTCTACTTATGACCTCATCGTTCACAAAAACCACATAAAACAAACAGACAAACTCAACCCGTTTACAAAAAACTCTTACAATCTTTTTCTCTAAGACTCGTCTTGCCCTCTAAAAATGCTTCAATTGAAGTGCAAATTAACCCCTTTGAAACTGTCTTTAATCGGTTCTATCTCCTTATGTTCCACTATGGGACTCTGGGTTCAAACTTCTTCTGTTACGTTATAAAAAAGCAGGCCAGGGCGTATTCTCTTATCGTGGCCTCTCCCATAATTTATATTATTGCTCGGCCACACTCGAGTCAATATCTCATTCCCCACATATATTATACACTTACTCTCACGTTCTATTTTATCCCGCCACCCTCCGTTACTTTCTTTTTTCTTCACTCATTACCCATGCTTTTGTCAACTCACTCAGATTTTTACTCACCAATATCATTTTTCGTTTTCTGACTCTCAGGATCGTCCACCTTTTTTACTGCCTCTTCAACCTTCCGGTCAATCTGATTCTCATAGAAGTGGGAGGGGATTCTATGCCAACTAGGGAACCCGTCATGCCCGGTCTTGCAAGACTTTTTTGAACTTTACACTAACCACTATCTGCGGGGAGCTTCACGTCTTTTCAGCCGAATGCAGAGGTCGTTCGATATTTCCAAAACTCTAAAGTCTACTCAGATCGATGGCTCTTAAGTCACCCTTTCTCTGAACTGGATAGCCCAGCCCCTTTGATGAGTAGCAATTACCCTCGAAATGGATGGCGATGCAGACCCTACTCATACATCAATAATGGAGCCGACTCAGGAAGTTGACAAAAGGAAGACTGTCTTAATGACAATTATCTAAAACTGGGAGCATAACGAATCAACGCAATTCCTCGATCTTCAAACTCAAAATACTTTAAGAAAAAACTGCACTTTTATAAGCAAAATGTGTCATCAATGATGTCTAAATCACATGTGTACTAACGTCATTGTACGTGGCAAACTACAAAAACATATAAGCATGGGCTATTGGTTCTGAGTGAACATCTAAGTATATGATCCATACTAGTCTAAAAAAGTATAACTATGTGATTGGTTACTCAAAATCAGGTGGGGCAACTAAGCCCTCCCTACAAAATGACCACTATGAATATCACTAAATACACAACGTCCCATTGGTTTACAAACTATAGGACCCCTAAATATGCAGGTCCTCTACAATTGGCTTGGCACTCTATCCTCTTTCAGTACTTTTCCACCTACATTAGCAGCTTGCAGGCTGGCCATCGAGATTCTGGTTAGGTTGTCTTGACTTTAGCTTCCCACCAATTAGCATATCAATCTATCATCACCTCAGTGGTTTACTTTCAATTAGACCTTTGAACTTCGTCCTTAAGAGTGTTCTTAGCTCTGAGAAAATCAGGGAGAGAGAAGCACAGTCTGCCTTCATGTGTAGGTGTGTCCATCTTGTTCATCCAGCTTCAAGCTTTCATGTGACTAGAGACCATGGAATTGAGCCTTTTTTCGTGTACTTAATATTATTTTCTAATAGATCTCTGACTTCTTCCATGTTATGTTCATGCCTTCTGAACATGAGTTTGTTCTTTCACACAATATTTTATCCAAAGTCAGTTCACTTTAGTTTTGATAAGACCTTGGCTTCTTGGTTCGCCCAGTCTCACCTTAGCTTTTGCTAATATTCTTCTTGAAATTCAATTTGCTTTTTACTGCACCACACTGAACTGAGGCCTTTTGATAATGTCCAACCTGCTATTATACGTTTAGTGGAAACATCCATAATTCTCGCATTCCTATGTATGTATACGTTGGCGCTTGCCGCAGTCTATTTACCATAAGCTTAGAGCTAGCTTCACGATTACTTTGCTGCTTAAGTTTCTTTTGCACCTGTACAAGTGTAAAATGACTTGATATCTTCATCTGTTTCTGTGGCATAAGCTTCTTCACCTTGAGCTCAAGATGTCACTTATCCTTATTGCTTTCTTGATGCCTTATAGAGTATCCACATTCACTGGTCACCACATCTCTTTTATGTACTTTATCTTCTGCTCCATGTAACATATACTGGCAATGGTCACTGACTCTACCATTCATCCTTGCCGTTTATTGGCTCTGCTTCTTCAGGGGTTTATTTAAGATGGCCATCATATTTCTTTGTATGCAGATATGGTCTTCTCATTGGGTACCTTGGCTCCCAGATTCTCTTAGGTACTGGCCATTTCACTGGTACTGGACTGCATCCATACTCTGCTCTTTGTCGATTCAGCTGTTCTGTATACGTCACATACTCTGATTTCCAGCATACGGGTAAAAAGGGCGGGACGATTGAGGTGGGGGGGTACTTGGCCCCTCCTCTACACATGTTTTAAAAGTGTTAAGTAGACGTATTTTGAGACAGCTCTTATGAGTGGGTTTCACATGTGTCTCTCTACACACTGGTGTGGTCAACCCAGGCCACTCATATCCCTATGTTGTGTTTGGGTCTCAGTACTACGTGCCCCAGGAACCACCATGGTGAAAGGTACCATCTGGGGTTCTGGAGGTCCCCCCCCCATTGTTCTTGGGGTGATTGCTCGATTCCAGGCCTGTTGTCACCATGTCTAAGGGGAGAGTGTTAACGTATTCTCCCGAGATACCCATGCCAGAATGTGCCATCTGTTGTTTTATTGCCCCAGGTGTCCTAGCCCACTCCCCATGACCCAGAAAATCTGTTGCTTCATCCGGATAACATTGCAAAATACCAGCATTGTGCACACTGTAAGATAGATGGGTGCCCCCTAAATTCTAATCTTCAGCCATGCTATTCTATACTTGTCAGCTAATTTATTAAGATCTTACCTGTGTGAGTGAAAAGAAAGCGGCCAACGGACAATGGCCCAGATGGACTGGCACAGGCTGGCTAAACTCTCACGCACCGGTGCTGACGTGCCTGGTGAGCAAATAAATACTGTTCCAGGCTACAAGGAACCTGGGAAATGTAGTCCAGGGCAATCGTGAGGAGATAAGCTTGCTGAGGCTGCTTGGCTAAAATTAAATAGTAGAACCCAAAAGTAGAACGTTCTCTGTACAATGACAAGAGGCAGAATTTCAAATTTTAAATGCAGATTCATATGCCAATTAAAAGGAGTACAAAAGTCAATTTAAATCACCTTATGAATTAAATGCACACAACACACTAAAAATGTATTAATTACAATGCTAAAAAGAGCTCACATCTAAAAATGTGTCAACTAGCAGCAATGATGAATTGCAGTGAAATGCCTCTATTTATACCAGCACAGACTTGCTAAACGTTGACACGCCGGCACTTATGCGCCTGGTGAGCAAATAAATACTGCTTGGACTATAAGGAAACTGGGAAATGTAGTCCGGGGCATTCGTGAGGGGATAAGCTTGCAGAAGCTGCTCGGCTAAAGCTTAATAGTAGAACCCACAGGTAGACCATTCTCTGTGCAATGACAAGAGGCAGAATTTCAAAGTTTAAATGCAGATTTAAATGCATATTAAAAGGAGTACAAAAATCAATTTAAATGAGCACAACACGCTAAAAATATATTCATTACAATGCTAAAAATATTTCACTTCTAAAAATATTTCAACTAGCAGCACATCTAACACCCATGCTGCTTCAAAGGTGGCCGGGGTAACAACTGCCCCTCCATTGGATCTGGAGATGGAGATGGGAACCCTAAAAGTAACCCTCTTGCCAACAAGCAAAATGGAAAGCAGGAGGGATCCCCCAACCCGGTCCAATCGAATGGTAGTCAGGCAGAGGCCCCGTAGGTACAAGTTTACCAAACCAATCCTGGGGTATGTATACACTCTCCTGGCCCAAAGGGGGAACCAATTAGGTAAGTAAGCCCTGGGAAACTTCCCTCGGGAGAGAAGTATGACTCCACCTCCCAATCTGAACTTTTTCCCAAGATATCCCCCGAACTAGAACTTCCACAATAGTCCTCCTCCCTCTCCCCAGTTCCAGGACAATAGACCCCTGTACCCAGGAGAAGGGAGATTCAGGATGAAAAATTATGGGGACATTTCCAGTTCCCAAGCTACTCCGGGAGAAGGGACAGTTACCCTTTTCGAGAGCAGCAGAGGTATGACTCGAGACCTCCCTATCACCCAGAAATTATCTCGCAGCAGAAGCGACAGGTCCAGCAACTGACCGATGATCTGGGGCGCATGCTGAGGGTTCAGTACAAACCTCAACCTAACCCTACTTCCCAACATTCCCCAACACGCGGGTATGATGCCCCAAGAGGGAAATGACGGGAGGAAATGTCTGACAAACCACAGGTTCCTGAGGAGGGGGCCCAGGTGGAGGGGAGATGCCATGCCCTAGAGGAAGCTTCCTTTCTTATCTAGACAGAACACCTAAAAACCTCTCAGCCTGAAGGTGTCTCTGCTACCCTTGAAAGTAGGAGAGGCCAAAGAACAACCCAACTTCTTTGTGGAGGAAATCAAAATCATGCCCTTTCAAAGAGAAGAGTCCACGGAGGATTCAGGTAAATGGACCTGTAGAGGAGGAGCTAAGTACCCCCACTTCAACCACTTTGCACAGAATGCCTATGTGTTGGAAACCAGACCTATGCAGAACAATTGAAACAACAAGTGCCAAAGGAAATCCTGGAGGCAAGTTTCCCCTTGCGAAAACCATACTTGCATTCAAGACAGTAAATAAATATAAGTAACATCTTGGGCTTAAGATGAAGAGGCTTATGCTGAAAAAACGATGAAGATAGTAAGCCAGTTTACTCGTGTACAAACTCAAAGAAACGCAAGCAGACAAAGTTTTCATGAGGCTAGCTTTATAGTAAAATAGATTGCGGCAAGCGCCAATGTATGATAATACATACGCATGAGTAAAGAATGGATGGTGCCATTATGAACTATAAGCAGAGCTGAGCTAAAGGAGAAAGGCCATCTTTTCCACATATGGCGCAGTTAGAAAACAAATGGATTAAAAGCGAATTTCAGAAAGGCAAGGTTGAATGAGCCAAGAAGCCAAGGTCGTTTTTGACTGAGAAGAACAGACATTTGTTACAATCTTGTGAAAGAATGAACCTCCTGTTCAGAAGCTTGGAGAGAACAAAGAAGATGTCATAGGCTCATTGGAAAATAGTATATGTAATACATAGGAAGCTCGATTTCGTATTCTCCAGTCACGTGGGGAGAAGGAGTTGGACGAGCATGATGGTCACACCTATGCATGAGGGCAGAGTGCGCCTCTAGTCCCCTGTATCTTCCAGAAAAAAAGAAGACTCCCAAGAACAAGTTCAAAGGCGCAAATTGACAAACGACCACTGAGGTGATGATGGATGATCTTCTAATTGGTGGGAAGTGGATGTATAAGGCTAACTCACCAGCACCTGGCAGTCTGGTCTGCGTGAGGCTTGCGTGGGCTGAAGGATGCTGACAGAGGTTAGAAGCCAACCAATGATACAGGATCGCATGATTGGGAGTCCTATAATTTGGTAACCAATAGGATGTCATATATTTAATGACTTTCATAGTGACCTGTTTTGAAGGAAGGGCTTAGTTGCCCCACCTGATGTTAAGAAACCTATCACCTTTCTCACACCCATTAGACAAGTATGGATTGTATACTTAGATGTTCCCTTAGATCCTATCACTCTCTTCAGTAGTTTTATGTAGTTTACCACGTGGGATGACGTTAGTCACACACAGGTTGTACATCACCTGTGACGAGATTTCAGTTTAAAGGTGTGATTTTTATGAAGTTCGATGAAAGACCTTACTATGATATGTCCGATGACATTCATTGTATTCCCTGTTTTAGATAATTGAGATTAAAACAGTTATCTTTTTACCAACTTCCTGAGTCATTTTGTTTATTGATGTTTGAGTAACCTCTGCACCCCCATTCCTCTTAAATGTATTCCTGACCTGTCTTAAAGGGCTGGGAGTTCTCCAGTTCAGACCTTCTCTTTCAAAAATGGGGGGATCCCTCCCAAAGAAAAATAGGTCCCAAAAGTCCCTGAATGGGACAGGGTAAGTATGAAGATCTACCCAGAACAAGATACTATTCAACCCCCAAAATGTGAGCCAGGTAGAATAGAAACGTATGTGTCCTTCCTCCAAACAGGTTATGAAAACTGCCCCCCAGAAAAAGGGACATCAAAGAATCAGAGGAGAAAGAGAACTCCCCATATCCGCTTAGTGTTAGTTTTAAACGTTTCTTCACAGATTCCCGATCTCGGACACAAAAAATTGCCGAAGAGCACAAGGTGTTAGAGTTCAATATTAAGAAAATGACCACCGGGCTGTCAAATAACTAATATTTTCTTTGCACTTTGTAGGAGAAAGAAGGCCGATTTTATGCGCTGGTCAAGGTGCAGTGTGAATTATCCGCTGTGGTCGATCCTGTATCCCATGCCACCTTCCTTTGCAGAAAGGCATTTGACCCACTCAATTCAGGTGGCAGGGAAGGCCACCAAATTCCCCTCACACCACTTCCTGGACAACTCAAAAATGTTGACAGGATTGACATGTATGTGGAATAGACTGAAGATCTGGAAACAAAATTGGGCGACATCAAGTTAAACATCCAGTGATAGTCGTGACTCCAGAGGGCACATCTTGTTGACTGTGGAACGATCTCTTGAGGAGGTTATCACTTCTGATCGACTGTGGAAACAAGGTCCTCTGGACCCAGACTAACCAGCCTATATAATTTAAAATGAGTACCAATTATGTAAGCATGAATGGTACCTGTCATTTAATTGATCAACGTTCTCAGAATGTAGAATTCTACTTCAAGAATAACCAAGTCCCACACATCACTGTTATCTTTGTAGGAGAAGAAACTGCTGATGGGAACACTTCTCCATTCTTGAAAATCAACCTTCCTCCCAGTTGTAAGTGGCAGTCCACAAATCAGAAGAAACATTGAGTCTCATGAAACCAGACAAAGAAGAACATGCTCAAAATCTGACAGACATTCAAAGAAAGGGCAAACAGTTGTTTTTATCCCCATTCAGTTTAATGAGGGGGAGGAACTAGTGCTCACCAGAGTATGTCTGAATAGCAGAAGGAGCTTCATCAGTGAAGGATTATTCAGGAAACTCCCAAAAGATCAGACCATTCCCACATTTAAACTGATTGACAAATGGGAAACAACCTGGAAACCCAAATTCCAAGCATCTCCTGCCTAGCAGGTGTATGCTAAAAATGTCCATTGGCGACAAAAGCATACAATATAATTCTCAGGTCTTGAGAGATGTTCCTTCCACCTTTTATTTAGGGAGTGACATTCTCAATCATTTCACAATCAATTTGGACCTTATTAATAATAAAGCCTGGTCACGCCTAGGTGGTACCCCATGGGCTTTGACAACACTGAAAAAGCATTCCGGTCAGCTCAATTGCTGCTTATGTGGTTGAAGTTCAAGTGTGAGAAGAGGTTACCATCCCAGCACACTCTTCCCCTCCCCCTCAAAATTAAGAGAGGACAGAACTGCAAACATCAGAGCGCCTATATAAATTTAAATTTCCATCTCCAACAACACGGTTTGTATTGAAATCCGACACCTCTAGTAGACTTAGACCACAACACCTTTCGAATATTGGTTGATAACAGCGACCCTCAAAGTATCACTTTAGGCGCAGACACCTTTATTGGAATGGTGTTTGGTGAATCCCTGGATCCTACTGTCCAGGTCAACACCTTCAAAAGAGATCTCTCCACCCAACTGGAGGATACTGCTGAAATTGCAACGCCTGAGGTCTTTTGAGGTTTCAAGTAGATGGTCGAGAAAGGATCAATCTTGCTGATGCCTGTGAGACCGAGGAGAAAAGACAAAAGCTGAAACAGGTCTTCCTGGAATTCCAATATATCTTTTCAGAGGACTCATATGACTGTGGACGCACATCCATTCATTCAAACACCATACCCACGGACCTTGAATGGCTCCAGTATTTATGAAACAATACCGGTTACCTCTCGCATCCATGGAGTCACTCAGAGAGATTATTAAGAATTTAGAATCCCATGGATAATTCGTCCAATGCACAGTACCTTCAACAACCCGGTTGTCAAATGAGAAATTATATCGTGCCTCCTATTGCAATGAATATATGTATATTGGCCTACGACAAGCTGCTTGTAAGTCACTTGCGAAGAAATCCCTCTTGCAAGGTCCTGACCTTAAAATCAATGTAAGCTGCCAGTTTAGGTCAATCCGCCATTTTAGATTTGCTTTGTAAAGTCACCCTGTGAGTTAAAATGGTGGACGATGTCATTCCGAAATACAACATGGCCGTCTTGACCTCTGTGTGTAATTAATATGTAACTTGCCTGCAGATCACTTGTTGAGGTCGTGAACTGAGACCTTGTCCTTCGTTGACCTGTGTGTAAAGGATTACTCGCGTCAATGAAACTAATCCGCAAGCATATGTTAAGAACAATGTATTCAAATACTGAACTGAGAACACTTGTTTACCTACATTGTATTAATGTTTGAGAAGACCTGCATGGGAAATCCCAAAACACACAGTTGCTGAGTAGGCTTGTTGACGTATGTATTAAAGGCAAACTAGTTACATGTGGATATGCGAACTCGGCATGAACCCTAGATCAGTAATGAATTAGAGGAATATTAACCCGAAGTAGGGTTGGACATCGTGTTCACAAATGGTATAAAAGTGCAATGATTTCTAATGTACAGCGTCTCTCACTGAATACACCGAACCACGCTGGAGTTCGCTGTGTTGCACTGAGGGCCGATATCTATCTGATTTTGCTTTGTTCTTTGTAACTGATTCAGTATAAATTAAAGATCTTCGTATGCTCCTTTGTAACCCGTGTTCGGTGTATTTCCTTTTGGGGTACTCAGCCTCGATATTTTGATTTTGTTTTCACACGGTAATGGGGATACTCAAACCAAACGTGCAGACCTGATGGAGTTGAACAAACAGGTCCACATGTCAAGAAGGCCCCTTCCTTACATCGATCAGGGACTGGCCAGATCCAAGGTTCAAAGTTGTAAATCACCATTGACCTGACCAATGGCTACTGGACAGTACCCATGAGTAGGGAATACCAGTACAAGCTTGCCTTTACCTTTCGGGCGAAGCAATTAGCATGGACCTGAGCCCCCTTTGGATACATAGGGCCTCATTATCACCCTGGCGGTACAAAGTGAACAGCGCCATAAAAGGTGCCGGTGCGGTTCACTCCGTACCGCCGCATTACGAGTTCCCCTCACGGGACACGGTAAGCACGCCTGGGAAAACCAGGCGTGCTTACCGCGTCCCGCGAGAGGAAGAGGGAGCAAACAACGGGCCATCTCGTAATGGCCCGTTTTTTGCTCTCTCTCCCATTCCCATTCAGCCCTATGGGGGCTGAAATGGGAAAGGGGAAGGACCGTGTCCGGGTCCTTGGAGGGAGGAATTACCGGGCCTTCCGAACTCGGAATGGCCCGGTAAATCCTCATTCCGAGGACCCCGACGCAATTTCATCGGCAGCCATGCTGCCAATAGCGGCATGGTCACCGCCAAACTCGTAATAACGGCCATAAACTCTTGCGATGAGTTTAACATCTTTCTACATATGGCCATGCCCTACTTTGGGCAAAAGGGGAAATTTGCCCTATGTAGATGATGTTAGGATCAAGAGCTCAACTGTGGAGGAACACATACCAGAACTCCAGTATGTTCTGACCCAGTTGCAGAAAGTTAAATGTTAAATGGGGTTGGGTTAATTAGTGCGTTATATTTAGGTTAGTATTATATTTAGGTTAGTATTATATTCAGTGCATTTTAGTTAATTGAATTAACATCCTGAAGCAAAGTGTGATGTCAAGCATGTGCTTTGTGCACTGGAGCTATTTAATTCTGCCTGAGACTCACACTCTTGAGTCCAGCAATGAGTTTCACACCTTGGGCCACAGTTGAAGTTCAAACCCTCACTAAAATGTGCCTGCTGAAATGATGAGTCTAACTGTTGAAATGCAGAGTCATAATATTGAATTTATTTTCAAATTTGTTTATTGGCATTTTTCAATAATATCAAACAAGTTGGGTACAATGGAGCCAATTCCAAATAGTTATAAACATATGTTTAACTTAACGTAACAAAAATTACAAATACAAAAACAAAACAACCATAACTGTCTCCATATTCTGTCCGTTTCATATATCGTTAACTGTTTCGGGGGGAGGGTGGGAGCGAAGGGGAACCATCCGGCAACTACAATAGGGGAAAGGCTTCCGCAAGGTCTCTATCCTCTGCAGTACTTCGCTGCTATTGGCTTTATGACAGGTCCCCCATGGGCCTGGATTAAGTTCCGATTCAGGGGGGTTTATCATCCGAGGGGTGGAACATGTGTCTGGTGAGTTCCTTCCATGCCTCGAGTGACATACTAGAGTCATCCGTGGATCTGGCCACACAGTCCTCCCATGCCACAGTCTCGGCCAGCACCCACCGTTCAGTCTCTTTGTGCCATAGTTTGAACTGAGGGCCCATGGGTTTCTTCCAGGCCATTGCTATAGTTCTTTTGGCCAGTATGCACGATATGTCCATGAGCCTTGTTGCATGCTTGAGTTTGGCTGGTCTGCGGTAGGTTCCTAAGAGGCACTCGCCGGGTGTCCAATTATACTTATTCAGGCCTGCTTTTTCGCAAGTTTGTTGGACCCTGTCCCACAGAGCCCTTGTCCTGGGGCATTCCCATAGCATGTGGATCAGATCCGCTTTTTCCCCCTTGCACCAGTTGCAGGTCGGTTGCGCCTGGGGATTGAAGGTGGCTATGCAGCACGGGGTCAGGTAAGTTCTGTGTAGTATGTTCAACTGAATCTGCCTAAATCTATGGTTTCTGGACACCGTTTTGGGGAATGTGAGAGCTCTGTTCCACTCCCCTTCAGTCATTTCCCGGCCTATATCCTCCTCCCATTTGCTTTTCATTTCCATGCTCCGAGGATTTGGCATGTCGATCAGGTGGCCATATATTTGCGAAACGGGTTTACCGCCCTCTCCCAAGTTGTACATCAAGGTGAGGAGTGGGTCTGTATCTGGTTCCATCAGCCACGAGTCCCATTTGCGTCGGGCCACAGCACGAGTTCTTTGGTACCACGGAAACTGGCCGGTATGTATGCCTTCCGTCTCCTGCAGCGAGGTGAACTCCCTGAAAGTGCCTTCATCATACAGATCTCCCCAGGTGTAGACCCCTTCCCTCTCCCAGAGCCTGATATGTTTCAAATCCGAAAGTGTTGGGCATAGGTCTGTGATCAGGGGGACTTCTGGGGTATAGGAGTTCTGTGAGTTAGTGAGCATTTTCGCTCTGTGCCAAATTTTCCTTCCCAGGTCAGCCAAAAAGGGTAGAGTTCCCAGCAGTTTGGACGGTACCCAGACCAGTTCTTTCAGATGGAATTGGGGCAGCATGGCCTGTAGCAATGGTGTTTCAGATGTGGGTTCATCGTCTAGCCATTTGGTTACAAAACTAAGCTGTGCTGCTATGTAATATTTTTCTAGGTTTGGAAGTTGAATACCGCCTTGGCTATATGGTAGGGTTAGCAATTGCAACGCTACTCTATGCCTGCCTTTCCCCCCATAGGAACTCTCGCAGTATGGTCTCAAGCAGTCGGAAGAAGGGCTTGTGTATATAGTAGTGTACATTTAGAAACCCATAAAGGAAACGTGGGAGAACGATCATTTTAGTTATCGAAGCCCTGCCCATCATCGAGAGGGGGAGTTTCGCTCAGAACGTCATTGATTTGCACAGGGCGGGGAGTGCTGCCTTTCTGTTTCGTTCGTGCATTAGCTCGGGGGTATGCATAATGTGCACTCCAAGGTAGTGGAATGACGTATTCTGCCACTGGATCCCAACTTCAGGGAGTGCTTCTAAACTCTCTGTTTTCAGGGCCGCTAGGGGGAACATACAAGACTTTGACCTGCTAAAACTTATCCCAGAGACCTTGGAATAATTGTCCAGCACTTCTAACATGGTTGGTACATTGAGGTGTGGGTCCCTGACGTATATGAGAACGTCATCCGCGTAGAGCGAGATGATGTGATCCACGTCTCCCAGTCTAATGCCTGCATCGAAGAATTGCTTTCTAAAGTAGACAGCTATGGGTTCTAGTCCCAGTATGTAAAGCATTGGGGATAGTGGACAACCCTGTCTAGTCCCCCTGCATATATCCCAGGCCTCCGACACATACTTCCCAGATTTCACCCTTGCCTTAGGTTTAGCATACAAGATAATAATCCACCTGATAAACCCGGGACCAAAGCCAAACTCCCTAAGCACTACCACAAGCCATTCCCAGTAAATGGAGTCAAACGCTTTGACTGCGTCTAGGGACAGCAGCGCGTATGAGTCCTTGTCTTTATCGGTTTGCGCTATAATGTGCTGCAGCTTGCGTAGGTTTATGGATGTATTTTGGCCCGGCACAAAGCCACACTGATTTGGGTGAACTATGTCTCCTATTATTCTAGACAGCCGCTTTGCTAAGATCGTAGTCAGGATTTTAACATCATAATTTAACATTGCAATCGGGTGATATGAGTCGCATTGGTCTGTCGGTTTATTGGGCTTGAGGATCGGGATCACAAGCGTCTCCCTCATACTTTCGGGTAGTATCCCTTCTTCGTATGCCTCCTGGTATACTGCGTGTAATAGGGGGGTCAGGGAGGACCCATATGTTTTAAAAAACTCTGTGGGCAACCCGTCTGTTCCCGGTGCTTTGCCTGTGGCCAGGGATCTGATTGCATCAGTAATGTCTTCGGGTGTGATTTCTGCTTCTAGGGAGTCGGCTTGCTCAGGGGACAGCCTGGGGAGCCCTATCTCTTCTAGTGTTTCTATCAACCTTTCATGGGGGACCTGCTCCTCATGTGAATACAGGTGGGTGTAAAAGTGAGTGAAAGTGTCATTTATGCCCTGCTGCATACAGTGTGTGTTTCCATCCTCATCTTGTAGTGAGGTGGTGGGGTGTTTGGGGTGCTCTTTACGGCAGAGCCAGGCGAGTAGTCTGCCCGGTCTGTCAGCCTCAACATGTGCTCTATTTGTTCTGGCAGTATAGTCGAACTTTTCCAGCCTGTTCCACGCAGTTATGTTCCGCTCTCTAAGTTTCACAAGCTCCTCTTCCCTCTCTTGGGTGTCTACGGGGGTAGCCTCAAGTCGCTCAATCTGCCGTTCCACTAGGTCTAGTTCTTTCCTGAGCAGCTTCTTGATTCCTCCCGCCTTTGCAATTACTTCTCCCCTGGTTATCACCTTTAGAGCCTCCCACACTGTGCTATTGTAAGCTACACTACCGGTGTTGACCTCTAGGTATGCATCAATAGAATCGCGTAATTCTTCTCGGAAGGCTGAGTCCCTCAGGGCGTCTGTGGGCATTTTCCACATGGGAATGGGGGGTCTGTGCCCTCTGTGGTGCAATGTTATCAGAAGCGGGGAGTGATCAGAGATAGTCCTCCCCAAGCATTGTGCTGCGTCCACCCGGGGTAAGTGTTCCCTGTCTATGAATATATAATCTAGTCTTGTGTGTAACTTACGTGGGGATGAGTAGAACGAGTATTCACATGCTTTAGGATGTTTTTCCCGCCACACATCCGTCATTTCCAGCCTCCCCAACATGGCGGATAGTGCTGTTGTAGCGGTCGATGGGCCTCCTAGCTGTGGTGTGGATGTGTCCAGCCATGGGTCATGTACACAATTAAAATCCCCCCCCAAATAAAGAGATCATTCCTGTACTGTGCAACTCTAGGGTAAAGTGAGTTCAGGTAGGACGGTATGTTATTGTTAGGGCGATAGGAGTTCATGATGCATACTGCTTCTTATTCAATGAATCTCCAAATTACGACAAACCTACCTTCCGGGTCTATCTCAGTTTTGTCCACCTGGAATGGGAGCTGTGGGTGAATCCAGGTGTAGACCCCTCTTGCGTATTTAGAATAAGTGGTACCAAACCCCTGTCCACCCCAATGTGTTTGTAGCTTGGCCACCGAGTCCGCCGTGCAGTGGGTCTCCTGTAGTAATGCTATCATTACCCCTTTTCTGTGCAGGTGGGTTTTAATCCTGTTGCTTCAGAGATAAGTCCTTAGGCCCCTCACATTCCATGTCATTATTTTTATGGTGGTCGCAGCCATAGGGGTTTAGTAACGGATCTGTTATCCCCCTCTTTCCCCACCTCTGCCGCTTCCGGGCCTGGACCTGTTAACCAGGGGTCGGTCTGTGTTGGGGTTGGGGCACGAGCCTCATCGTTTCCTCCCTCCCTTCCCCCCTCCCTCTCAGTGTCAATTGGAGACCTATTAACATTAACAATTCTCACTCTAGTGAATAAGGGTAACAAACCTTTCAACTCAAAACTGCCCCCAGCAGTTGCCTCAAACTTGCAGCGCTCGGGGGCATCCGGTCCTTCCAGGCCTTTCCGGGCCTCCCGGTACAGGTGGTGTGTCGGCATTCGGCCTCCACGTGTTGCAGGGGGGTGCATCGGCTTTGTTGTAATTTGCATGGGTCGGTGCGCTCCTGCCCGTCATGGCGTACGTAGAGTTGTAGATCTCAAGCGGTCCGGTATTCATTCTGCAGTTGTGCGAACCTTCATTTTCCTGTCGTTTGGTGCTTTCAATGGCCTGTGGCTTCATGCATAGTGCTTTCCTTATCATCAGCAAGGTTGTTGTCCTCAACCCACATATTTGCCGCTGCCGGAGTCTCAAGAAAGATAGCTTTCCCCTTGTATAGTACCTTAAGGCGGGGCGGGTACAGTAGCATGTACTTGAGGTTTAGCTTGCGCAACCTAGCTTTCACCGGTACAAATGAGTTCTGTGCTTGCTGCACCGCAGGGGTATAGTCTGGGTAAATGACTATTTTGGCACCATGTTTCTCGATCTCCCCTCCTTTTCTTGAGAATCTCAGTATAGTCTCTCTGTCGCGAAAGTTCAAAACTTTTGCAATAATACGGCGCGTTCTGGAGCCCGGAGGGGGCCTCTTCTGAAGTGATCTGTGGGCCCGTTCTATTGAGAAGCTCTGGGTCAGTTTGCTGGCCCCGATTTCTTGCAACAGCATCGTTTCTACGAATTTGGTCGGGTCTGGGCCCTCCGTGTCTTCCGGTACCCCCAGGATTTGGATGCTGCCGCGGTGGGCACGTCCTTCAGCGTCCTCTGATCGCGCCTCTAGCCGCGCTACTTGCAACTCAAGGTCTTGGACCTTAGATTTAAGTTCTGTGGTGTCGTAAACATTGTCTTGGAGTGTTGCCTCCGTTGTGGTCACCCTTTCTGTAAGGTTACGTGCGTCCTGTCTCATCAGTTGCATGTCCGACTTGATTTCATCGATCGTGGTTTCGATGGATGTTCGTAGCGCTGCTATGGCTTGTAGCACTTGCGTATTTGTTGGATCGTCCTCCTTAGCCGTCGGGTCGTCTGCTGCCTCTGTCCCCTGTTGTTGTTTCGCCCTGACCGTGGTGAAGGAGTCCATGGTCGCGGTTTTTAATTTGCTTTTGGGGGGCGACATCACCTGCCTTTGGGCGTGCTCCGCGGCCTTTTCCCGTTCAGCGGGGATGTGTATGTAGGGTTGATTGCAAGGGCGGTTGCTGCAGATGGGGAGTCGTCAGCCCGCGGATGTTCCGGAGGGAACCGCCCATCGCCTTCTCTCTTCTTCGTGTCTCTCGCGGCCTCCTGCCAGCCAGCGCCTCTCCTGCACGGAGTCTCGTGCCGAGGGTCCCCCCCTTTGTCTCCTCCTCCCGGCACTCGGTCTCAGAGATAGAGACCCGGGTCACAGCCGGCCACGGGGGTCTGTCCCCCCCGGGGTGCTGTGGGCCCTCCTCTCTCGCCTCCGGAGGCTATCCGCCCTCCAGCGGTGCGTCTCAGATGGGACCGGCGGGCGCCGCCATTTTGTTGGGCCGGGGCCTCCTCTCTCTTCGCTTCGGATAACCGATTTTCTTGCGGAAACTTTATCGAGGGTAGGGAAACAGTTCTTCTTCCCGTAGCTACTTCAGGCGTGCTTGTTCAGCTTAAGCAGGCCGAACGATTCGGTCCGTTGTAGGATCTCGGGCAGGAGCGCAAGGAGAACACATCCTCACTCCATGCGCGCTGGCCACGCCCCCCTCATAATATTGAAATTAGAATCATACTCCTACAGGGGTCATCATACATCATACAGACCTCCTAACCTGCACAGAGGAGCAAAGTGTCTGTTTGCACTTATGTGCAAAAGGTCCCCTTCATACAATGTTTGTAATTTCCAAAACAGAGTTGAATTGTCAGAACTAAAACAGCCTTTACTCTTATTCGACCAGTTTTGAAAAAAAATATAAATGCTGTCTGGAAAAAATGCATTGCAGACAGAATTTACAATGGAATCCCATGGAATCTACCTTCTATTCACAGGTGCAAAGGTCAGACAGAGTCCAGTTAACTAAACAATTGATTAAATGCACAACAAAATATGCAGACCCATTGATGGCCGTTATCTTATGGTGGCAGGGCTCCCACCAAATGTGAGTGTTCCAGTACTTTAGTATCATAACAGATTCAGAAGAGGTTCTTCTGAATCTGTTTGCATTGGCCAGCAACGCGGGGGCGCTGTGGCTAAAATACCGTCCTATTCATGGGCTGTCTGCCAAAGCGGGGCGGGTCCTCTTTTACACTGCTTTTTCCTATAGTAAAGTGTGTGGAGCTTGTAGCTACACACACTCTACATAAACCCTTTTAAGTAGGAGCCTGGTGGGGCGCTTGAGGGGGTGGCCCAGCCAGTATTAATTTGTGCGCACCGAAGAATCAATAATTTCCCTCCCTGCATAGACACAGTAATGTCATTGACTGTTTGCCAGCCAATGACATTTGAGTGTCGGGGAGTGGTGATGACGCAAGGTGCGTGCGCAACCTTCACACTTCTCTCTTGGATCGTCATGTTTGTGCAGAACAAGATGACGATGAGCTCAGCTGCCCACCAGAGAGAACAGCAGGCCAAAGAAGTTTTGTCCTCCTCCGGTAAGTAGTGTCATTCATTGTTGGCTGTGTATTAACACAGCAACTTTACTTGGCCCTATACCTGCTTAGAGCTTTTGAAAATAAATATATCATTATAAGTCTGGGGCACCTCTTGTCACGACCCTCGCCCAAAACCCCCTCTGGCAAACCCATTGGCCAGGTGGAGTCAGGACTCGGGCCTCTAGTGCCTGGCATCCTCTTCAAAAGTCCTCATAGGGCCATTCCTGGCGCTCATGGTGCCAGGCTCATACACCATGAAAAACAATGTGCTTGGGAACTACTTTATTGTATTGCCAGCCAACATGGAGGCATCGACATAGCTTGGTTCCTAAGAACCAACCTATGCGGTCTAGTGTTTTGGGTGTGGCAGCCTAGGGACTACTTTACCTGGACTATTTTGTTGGGGCTATTTAAACCACACCCAAGCAAGAAAACACGCTTTGCGTTACTTTGCAGCTTGCAACGTGACGCTCACCGTGTCCAGCTATTCCCTCGAACCTCGAAGAAGCAGAACCTGCAAGGAGACAAAAGGAACATCATTAGCAGCAGCATTTTACCTGCAGTCTTCATCTTTAAACACTTGCAGCTACTGAGAACAACTTCCTGGCACCACTCCGGACATTCCACTCGCGCTGAAGAACACTGCGACCTACAAGGAAGGAAAACACAGGTTAGCAAAGGCAAGACTTTGCAGCGCTACGCATAGCGCTTACTTACCGCATCATAGCGCTCTTAATGCGCCATCATTTACCAGCGGGGTCCAACCAAGTCAGTTTGGCGCGCTGAAGCTCCGCATAACTAAGGGAGAAAAAAGAGACATTTTAAACAAAGAAAGGCATGCAGGATAGCAAAAAAATTAAAGAACAGCAATAAGACCTACCTGAACAATACCAAACGGGCCGGCATCAGTGAAGTAACTGGACCGCACTCACCCATGAAAGACAACGCGCCCTGCAAAGAAGGCAGGACGGAGAGCACGCCTAATTCTATCACAAGGTGAGGACAGGGTGTCAGAGGGACTGAAATCATACGGGGTGGAGGGAGGATACTTACCCTAGTCAGTCAGTCTTGAACACAGTCCTCCTGTATTTTCAGGCAGAACCTTCCCCGCAGACCACATCAGGGCAAAGCTGAGAAGCATACCAGTGAGTAACCCAGCTGGGTGGCGTCCTTGTGGATACCAGGTGAGCGTAACAGAACACGAAGCATACCATAACAAATCCACCTAGGCGCCATGGAGACATCAGAAATGGACCAATTGGCCCAATTACTAGGAGAGCTTCGTGCTGAGGTTCATTCTGCCCGACAAGAGACTAATGCCCTCCGGAGAGACCTAATAGTGACCAAAGAACGCACTGAAGAGATTAGCAGGCAATACTTGATATCACAGGCAGGACAGACGCCTCTACCTGGAAGCAATCCAACGATGCAAAACCCCGCCATACCACCCACTCCGGCACAGATCACGTTACCTGGAACAGTACCCCTGGCACCACCAGAAAGGTTCTCAGGCGACCCACGGAAGTATACGGCATTCATCAATCAGTGCCGTCTTCATTTTCGGGTAGCTTTTGTCTTATCATACCTGAGTGGTAGTGCAGCAGATTGGTCGGTGCCGTTGGTAACCCATGACGATCCTCTATTACATGACTTTTCGGGGTTCCAGAGAGAAATGGAAAAACATTTTGCTCGCCATACCCAGGCACAAGCAGTAGACAATGAACTCTTGTCCCTCCGACAGGGGAATCTGGACTTGTTAACGGACATTGCTACCTTCAACAGACTGGTTGCCGAAGCTAGGTGGCCACAAAACAAAAGAACCACGTTATTCCATCGAGGCTTACGAGGCGAATTAAAGGACGTCTTAGCCCAGGTGGTTGATCCACGCAGAGACTGCGCAAAATTCATAAATCTGGTTGTGCAGCTAGACCACCGGTTGCAGGACCGAAAGGCAGACCGGTCTACGACGGACCCTCGGACCGTGCATGTTCGACCAAGGGAAAACACACCCTGTGTACCTGAAAATGCTGTAGAACTCATGCATATTGGAGGGATACGGCCTCCATTAACAAAACAAGAGCGGGTCAAAAGAAGACAACAGCAGCTTTGTTTGTATTGTGGAAAACCAGGACATTTCCTGAAGGACTGTCCAGTAAAACCCCCAAGAAGAACAGTCGGGGCCACAGAGAAGGATGAAGCTAAGAAATCGGAAAACTACCAAGCTCGACAAACATAGAGGTCAGTTTGTCGACTGAGAAGAAAGAGTTGCTGACCTCGCACTTTGCAATACCAGTGATCTTAATTAACCACAACAGTCGTCAAGAATGCATGCCGTTGAAGCATACATCGATAGCGGAGCAGTTGGAAATTATATTGATCAAGAACTGGCAGCAGAGATGGGGCTTCCTTTGTGTTCTAAGCCAACTATGGACAAGGTAACCACCGTGGATGGGACAGAAATCGCTTCCGGACCAGTAACCCAGTGCACAGCCAGGGTAACCTTGCTGTGCCAGGACGGACATCGGGAGTCTATTTCATTCGATCTCATCAAGGCACCTCAGTTCAGGCTAATACTAGGGATGCCATGGTTGGTTGCTTACAACCTTTTGATAGACTGGCGGGCAAGAAAATTAACCTTCCCTGGTGACCGCTCCCCTGCCTGCTATTACCAAGAGGTGAAACCCGACGTCTGTATCCCCATGACTCCCGGAGCGACAGTATCAACCCTGGGAGCAACTAATACCTTTCCAAGTGAATACCCTGATTTCCAGGATGTTTTCCGAAAAGACCAAGCCAATACATTGCCGCCGCACAGGCCCAATGACTGTCAGATCGACCTTGTTTCTGGTGCACAAATCCCTTGCGGCAGGATCTACGCTCTCACAGAACCAGAAAATCTTCATTTGAAATCCTACTTAGACCAGTAGCTTGCAAACGGATTTATCCGTCCTTCGAAGTCCCCCGCAGCCAGTCCTTTGTTCTTCGTACCGAAAAAGGAAGGAGACTTGAGAACCTGTATTGACTACCGCGCATTGAACCAGATCACCGTGAAGAACCGCTACCACTTGCCACTTATCCCTGAGATGCTAGACCAAGTTAAAGATGCCCAGATTTATACCAAATTGCACCTTCGAGGAGCGTACCACCTGGTCCGAGTCAGAAAAGGAGATGAATGGAAAACTGCCTTCCGTACTAAGTACGGCTTGTTTGAATATCAAGTCATGCCCTTCGGGTTATGCAACGCTCCAGCGGCATTCCAGTATTTCATAAATGACATCTTAAGGGGCTTAATTGATGTGTGCGCCTTAGTGTACATAGACGACATCTTAGTATACTCAGCCTCGGAACAAGATCATGTCAGGCATGTTCGTTCAGTCCTCACCAAGCTCCGTCAACATCGCTTGTTTGCAAAGCATGAAAAATGCTTTTTTCACATCACCAAAGTAGAATTTCTTGGTTTTATCCTTACTCCAGGAGGCATCAGAAGGGACGTGAACAAGGTAGATGCCATTCTGAAATGGCCTTCAACAACGTCTCTGAAAGGGGTACAAAGCATGCTGGGCTTTGCAAACTACTTCTACCGCCGGTTCATCCCAGACTTCTCTCAGGTTGTGCACCCAATCACAGTACTATTACGAAAAAACAATAAAAAGTTTGCTTGGACCGAAGAAGCAGAAGAAGCCTTTTAGGAACTTAAATGAAGGTTTACCTCCGCTCCAATCCTGTGACATCCTCGTCCAGACCTCCCTTATGTCGTTGAAACTGATGCGTCCAGTCTCGCAATGGGGGCTGTCCTTTCACAGAGAGACCCGGAAATCGGCCAGCTACATCCTGTGGCCTTCTGGTCGAAAAAGTTCTCACCTCCAGAGATTAATTATGCCATCACGGACAAGGAACTCCTGGCTATCAAATCCGCCTTTAAAGCCTGGAGGCACTACCTTCTGGGGGCCAGACACACCATTACAGTCATCACAGACCACCGAAACCTGCAATATCTCAAAACAGCCAAGGCCCAGTCCTCGCACCAATTACGGTGGGCCCTTTTCTTCGCCAAATATGATTATGTAATCCCAGGAGTCAGAAACGGAAAGGCGGATGCCTTATCTCGCATGGGCATAGATGAAATAGTATATACAACTCCAGACCCAGTACCTATTATACCTGAAGACAAACTCTTGGGTATCACGACAGCCTTAACACAAGCAGAACTACGATAAGAAATCCAATGGACAATGAATCCTGGTGCCTACCTCGCATGGCAAACCCAAGGAGAACAATATACCGTCAAGGACCATCTACCCTTTTTTAGGGATCGCCTATTTTTACCCGAGAAGGAATTACAACAGCATATTATTTCAAACTATCACGATTCACTGATTGAAGGGCATCCTGGGATCACCAAAACCTTAGCTAAGGTGAAAGAGAACGTTTGGTGGCCTACCTGGCGTAAGGACATCATTCAGTATATTCAGTCCTGCGGTGTCTGCGCACAAAATAAATCACAGAAACAAAAACCATCTGGTCTCCTACAACCATTGGACATTCCTCCAGTTCCATGGCACACTCTTTCCCTTGACTTCATCACTGATCTACCTCCAAGCCAAGGGTTCAACACCATCCTTGTAGTTGTGGATTTATTCTCGAAGATGGCCTATTTTATTCCTCTCAACGGCCTCCCAGACGCAGCCACTTTAGCAAAAGTGTTCCTGGAGGGTGTGGTTAAGCTACATGGCTTCCCTTCGGGTCTGGTCTCTGATTGAGGCAGCCAGTTTGTTTCAAACTTCTGGAAAATATGTTGTGCAATGGCGCAGATCGATGTTCGGCTATCTACCAGTTACCATCCCCAAACGGACAGCCAAACCGAGAGAACCAATCAGACACTCGAGCAATATTTACGGTGCATGCTGCACCACGAACAAAGGAATTGGAAAGCCCTACTGTGGATAGCCGAATATGCATATAACAATTCTTTGCATTCAAGCACAGGACAAAGGCCCTTCTTTACCCTTCATGGCAGACATCCACGTACCTCTGAACTAGACCTTCCAGCCAGCCTGGAAATGACAACGGTAAAGACCCTACACACAACCATTACTCAGGCTTTCAAAAGGGCAAAGGAACACCTTATTCATGCCAAAGAAAAACAAAAGAGATTCGCCGACCAACACCAGAAAAAGGCCACTGATTGTCAAGTAGGAGACAAAGTTTGGTTAGCCGCTAAATTCGTACCCATCAAGGGAAGCCGGACCTTTCATCCCAGATTCTTAGGACCCTATACCATTAAGGCAATTATCAACCCAGCAGCCGTGAAACTGGATTTACCACCTAATCTACACATCCACCCAGTATTCCATGTGTCCTTCCTGAAACCAATGCAACACGGCATACGGATTGGGACACCACCTAAGCCCATACTTGTTGACGGAGAACCAGAATTCAAAGTCAAAGATATCTTGGACTCTAAATACTCTAGGACCAAGCTATATTATCTCGTCGATTGAAAAGGATTTGGACCACAAGATAGATCCTGGGTGCCCAGTCAGAATATCCACGCACCACATCTAATCAGGAAATTCCATCGGAACTTCCCAACCAAACCTGGGCCAGACAGAAGGAACACCATGGGAGGGGCCTTAGGGGGGAGTGCTGTCACGACCCTCGCCCAAAACCCCCTCTGGCAAACCCATTGGCCAGGTGGAGTCAGGACTCGGGCCTCTAGAGCCTGGCATCCTATTCAAAAGCCCTCATGGGCCAGTCCTGGTGCCTACGGCGCCAGGCTCATACACCATGAAAAACAATGTGCTTGGAAACTACTTTATTGTATTGCCAGCCAACATGGAGGCATCCACATAGCTTGGTTCCTAAGAACCAAGCTATGCGGTCTAGTGTTTTGGGTGTGGCAGCCTAGGGACTGGGCTTGTGGAACACTCGCAGCTACTGAGAACAGCTTCCTGGCACCACTCCGGACATTCCACTCGAGCTGAAGAACACTGCGACCTACAAGGAAGGAAAACACAGGTTAGCAAAGGCAAGACTTTGCAGCGCTGCGCATAGCGCTTAATTACCGCATCATAGCGCTCTTAATGCGCCATCATTTACCAGCGAGGCTCAACCAAGCCAGTTTGGCGCGCTGAAGCTCCACATAACTAAGGGAGAAAAAAGTGACATTTTAAACAAAGAAAGACATGCAGGATAGCAATAAAACTAAAGAACAGCAATAAGACGTACCTGAACAATATCAAACGTGCCGGCGTCAGTGAAGTAACTAGACCGCACTCGTCCATGAAAGACAACGCGCCCCTGCAAAGAAGTCAGGACAGAGGGCACGCCTAATTCTACCACAAGGTGAGAAGAGGGTGCCAGAGGAATTGAACTCATACGGGGTGGAGGGAGGACACTTACCCTAGTCGGTCAGTCTTGAACACAGTCCTACTGTATTTTCAGGCAGAACCTTCCCCGCAGACCACATCAGGGCAAAGCTGAGAAGCATACCAGTGAGTAATCCAGCTGGGTGGCGTCCCTGTGGATACCAGGTGAGCGTAACACCTCTCTCGTGCGAGTGCAGGGCGTGAACCGGCAGGAAATACTGTCTGCTGCTGGTAAGGACACGGCACCTACTGTACCGGACTCTGTGGAACACTGAGACACCTTGGGGCCTGTGGAGCAGCCCTGGGCCCTGACTGTGCTCCAGGAGGATCATCCTGGTTGTGTTGTGCCGTGGACAGGCTGCAGCCGGGTAGGCCCAGGAACTGCTGCATCGGCGCTCGGCATCTATAGTCGAAATTAATAGATGATTTTTTTCAGTTAAGTAACTTAACTTGCAGCCTTTAAATTAAGTTACTTAAATTAATAAAAATAATGTATTTCATCAACAGTGTGCGTGTGCACTGCAGCGGCAGCCAGGCCAGGCGGCAGGCATTTCTCCGGGGCCCGGACAGTGCTCCAAGAACGTACTGGAGCACTGCACCGGCCTCTGATGATGTATAACTCTGCAATCCGAACATCATTGGCTTAATGCTGGCGAAAGCTGTGCTGGCATAGTGACCAATCCTGCCACATCTGAAACACTTTCCCTTATTTCTAATTGTAGCTGTGTAGTTTCTTTTCCTCTTCCTTTGCTACGTGGTCCTTGGGTTGTTGAACTTTTCTGCCTTCCTTGCCCTCCACACTTCTCATTATTTTTTGTTCTGATTTACTTTGGTGTTGTCCAGTGTGCCCCCAAATTCTTTTACTAATTTCTTCTCTTCAATAGCCCTTGCGCAAAATTCCATACGTTAATCTGTTTTGCTATTGTCGGTGTCTCTTCCCCCCACACAACCACCATTCGATCTCTGATCAGTTCCTTACTATTAATACCAGCCCCAAACTTGCATGACACTGACAAATTGTGCAAAGCCATAATCTACTCCTCTGTGCTTTCGTCTTGCTTTTGTTTCCTCAAATAGAAGCTGAAGTGAGCAATTGCCACATTGGTCTTCTGAGAGTAATATGAATAGAATTGTTTAGAGCAAAGCTGTATACATCACTGTCCCTGCCCCTGAAGTGGGTGCTGAGGAAAATCTTCCTTTGTGATGCAGGGCCCAAGGCCTGGTAGGAAATTCTTTTTCTTTTTTTCAGCGGTCTGTTCTTTATCGGGGAGGGGGATGTACTGAGAGCTTGCATTGAGTTTGTGTTCCCAGTTTCCTTCACTTTTCTATATTTACTTTTATCAGCTATGTTTCTCACCTTGTTACTTTGGCAAGCGTGCATTCTGGTTTTGATCAATTGTTCATCTGTCATCGGTGTGCCTTGTATTCATGTGCTGTCTGTTGCTTGGCAAGTGATCTTAATTGACATAACATCCATGCACGTCATTATGTGCTTGCCTCTAAGTGACAGTATGCTTTTGTGATCCCTCTTGTGCTTCCAATTCGATAATAGGGTTTCATAAAGGAGCAAAGTTACTGCGGTGGGAGGCGGAACTGTATGCGCCACTTCTTTTTGTGCAGTGGTCGAAGTGTACGAAAAGAAGTAATGGAACCATGTTCCCTGCTGGCCTGCCCCAGCTCCCCACAAACCCCATTGCTGCGCCCCTTCCATGCGCAATGCAGACTCCAAACAAACGGGCCTGCTGTTTCAGTGCAGTGAACTGAAGTGAAAGTTTCAACTTCTTCCTACACTTTTATTTTCAAACGAAGCTATTCCAGAACGGTTTCTTTTTAAAATAAAAGTATAAGAATGGTAACACGTAATAAAAAGAAGTAGAGGAGCACCGCTCCCACCTGCTGCTGCCCACTTCGACTACTGTATTTGTGGAGGGTGAATGCAGTGAGACTCCCCTGAAGTGTACGAAAGGAGTTAGTGGAACTATGTTCCCTGCTGGCCTTACCTGCTCTCCACAAACCCTGTCTCCACGCCAAAGCCCACATTCAATACTAACCCCAAAGAAATGTTCCTGCTGTTTAAGGGAACGTTCACTGCAGTCCAACTGCTTCCTACACTTTTATTATAAAACAAAACTACCCTGGAACGGATTCTTTTTAAAATAAAAGTATAGGAACAGTAAAACTTTTAATAAAGAGGAGCACCGCTCCCATCCGCTCCCGCCCACATTGACCACTGTCTCTCTGTACTGTCACACACACAGTGGAAAGCTTGTTTCCTATTCCTCTGCCCCCTCACTGCAGTCTGCCCCTGTCTGCCGGAGCACCACATTCACCACAGGGATGATCCACCTCATCGCCACAGGAGTTGATGGAAAGAAGATCCAGGCACCAGTAGGTTGTGGTTTTGGTTTTTAGTTTTTTTAGTTACTTGGGTACAGCAACAGCCCCACATTTGATTAGACCTAACGATTGTAGGACTGGGTTTTATACTGGGATTTTGCATTTGCTTTATATTTTAGTAGGTGTGTCACATGTTTGGCTGGGTTTATTGCATAGAGTACTTTCAAAACTCCATAATTCACAGGTATGTCGTACATATTAATTGGAAACTATAATTTATGGGAATGAGATTGATGAGTATTAGTATAAATGTGGTGCAAATTGTGCATTTTTGAAGAATAATTACTCAGCAACAGCAACAATGGTCAAAACTAGTAGCTGCATGGTGAAGTTACTTATCATCAACCTGCCTCACAATGGCCAAAAAAGTGACCATTTTGAACGAAAAACCTGGCACACACCAGCATTTTGTCTTTTTCTTTTAGCCATGGTCCTATTCCCCTATAGGCCAGTCCAAGTGTCGACTTGAAGGGCTGCAGCAAATTAATTTTGAAATGCGAGCTTTGCAAAGCGCACATTTAAAGCCCCAGAATGAAAACATTATAGAAACTATTCTATTGCAGCGTTATACAACTGAGGACTGGCACATGGTGGTAGTTGCTGGGCCTCGAGGCCCCATTCTATTGAAAAATTCGAAAGGCCCTGGCATCTGCCTTGCCCCCAGCTCATACTCAAAGTTGCTCCCCTAACAGTGGGCACATATCCTTGGAACAGAACACAAGGTAGTGGTGTGGCAAGGAACCCCACTGAGCCCCTTGGCAACAGGCATGGGGGAAAGTCTGAGCGACTCCAGATTTGGGAAAGTGACAATGGTGTAGTGTTCTGTGCTGTCAATAAAGCACTGGACCATAACATTCATGCACTGCTGATTAATATTGATTCTGCAATACATATATATATATATGTGTGTGTGTGTGTGTGTCTGTGTATATATATATATAAAACCACAGTCACCCTTTGGAAGTGTTATGTAGGGTGGTCGAGGGGCACTCGTTAAGGTCACTTGGAGCCTCCGGCGGCCTGGCCTCCCTGGCTCTGCTGCTTTGAATGAGATGAGATCTGTCACTCACTTTGCTACAATGGATGAAGTAGATGATTTAGTTCACTTAAGCAACTTAACTTGCAACCTGGAATCTAAATTAAGTTTGTCGGTTATGCTTTATGAAGCTAGCTCAAAGAGATCCCAGGAGGTTGTGTTTTGCATGGGGAAGGGTAGGAAATGGGTGGTAATCGCCATGGGGATTAGCTTGGCCATGGGCATTCAATAGGTGGGTAAATAACCATCACATTTAAGTTGTTCTGTTATTCTTTTTTAATCAATAAGGCAACACATTTCGGTAGGGTGGAGGGGCTAAGCATTCAAATGGAGGGACGGTAACTTCAGAGACTTTGGGGTAAGGGCATCTAACTTCTTTACACGTTGTAATGAGACTATTCTGGTGCAGCTTCAATGTTACAAGCAGTTAACTCCTTCAAAGCTGAAACCATTTTAATACTGCTCTGAGCCTATGTTGCCCTTTCTCAGATCAGTCTCTCGCTTTCTCTTTACAGACCTTTGATAATAACTTGCATGTACAAATCCAACCAGTCAAGGCTAATTGTCAAACTAAAAACATCGGACTTGAAACTCCATAGTGCACCTTCCGGGATTTGGTTTTCCCATAGTGTGACAAGGAGTTCATTGCAGTGATCATTCTCCAGAATGACAAGGCAGGCGATCTAGCATGAGTCTTTTGTAGGGTTGGGTGCTCAGGGCACTCCAACTCTGTTTGGGTTCTTTAGTAAAAAAGGCACACAGCTATATTGCTTAAAAAATTTGAAAAGAAGCCCATGTTTTTGGGATCAAAGAGGTGGGGAAAATCACATGAACAATACAGACTAAAGAAAGGTATTTATGGTTAGCTGAGAGGGTGGCATGTTAAAATAGAAAGTCATAAGACATATAATGCTAAAAAGCCTGCTTATGGGTCAACGGAAGCAAAGTTATTGTCCATTTCAAAACTGTTTTTCGAAAGATAGGATTGGGTGGTGGTTCCCACTTACCTCATGATGTCCTGATATCTTCCAGTTAAATGGTATACAGTGATTTCTTACAAGCTGGAAAATCCCATGGCTTTTGAAACATCAGAATACCTTCTTTCTTTACCATTGCTCCCACAGTGCTGGGGGGGGGTAGGGGTCGAGATGCGGTCGGAAAAATCAAAGTGCATTTCGCCCGACATTGTAAACAATGTTTTTTTAGAACAGCGTTAACAGAACAAAATTGCCTCATTTTTTCCATAAGCACTAATTTGCCAAACAAGCTGCAATATGTACTGTTTGGCTGGTGTCACAGTTGCTAATGGGCATGTATGTTAACTCATGTATAGATAACATCGGCAATTATACACAACTCAACTGTACTGGACAATGACAAGTACAGCTGAGTTGGATATAATTGGTGATGTTATCTGTGTCTAGTACCGACAAATTATACTTCTGTGTTATTTAAGAGCATACCTTTGAACAATTACTACATGATCCCATATACATATTTACATAATAATTTTACTTATTAACAGGTGTCACTCTTGCTGAAAATGAATTCACTGGATCAATTGCTCTCAAAACCATTTTCCAGACTCGCACGCAGTGAAAAACTGGAGTTGAAAAGACTAGGGCCTGATCGGCCAGATTTAAAAATTTGACGGTCCGCAAAAGATAGGGGAAAGTCCTACACATGCACATTTTCCATAGTTTGGTATGAGAAGAAGACATGGCTCACTGCTAGGGTGGCTAAGTGGTCTTTCTTCTGCTTCTCCTGCCTGCTGTTTGGAGGTGAAACAGACTGGACAAAACAGGAGTCACTGACTTAGTCACAGATTTAAAGCATTTTTCAGAAAAAAGCAAGAGACATGAATCATGCAAATCTCATATTGAGAATATATTACAGCTACGCGTGTTGGAAAGTGTAGACATTGAAACACAGTTGGACAATGCCTATCGCCGGAGCGTGATGAAGCATAATGATGATGTGGATAAAAACCGATACATATTGTCAAAGTTAATCGACTGTACGCGTTTTTGCAGTGCATTTGAATTCACTTTACGTGGCCATAATGAAACTGAAGATTCTTTGAATCCTGGTGTATTTAGAAGCCTGGTGGATTTTGTATTCAGCATATACAGTGCAATGGAACTGCATTTAAAGAATGCAACAGTATTCAAGGGAACTTCAAAAACAATTCAGAATGAGCTGCTGGACTGCATGCTCACGGTCACTAGAGAGATCATTGTAGAGCAGTTAAAATGCACAGGTTATGTGGCTATTCAGGCAGACGATACAACCGATGTTTCCACTAAGACTCAGTCTGTGCTAGTCTATTGCTACATTGATGAATAATACAGAATTGTTGAAAGCTTTTATGGATTTACTCATCTGCAAGACTCTAGTGTGCAGACAATAGCTACTGCCATAATTGAGAAATTGGACAATGTATTCACTCAGGATTGCCACAAAAACGTAATTAGACATATGATGGAGGAAGTGTAATGAGCGGGGTGTCTGGTGGAGTCCAAAAGAAAGTAGCTGAAGTTTATCCAAATGCCCATTATGTACATTGCTATGCACACCAGCTTAACCTCATCATGGAACAAGCTGTTTCCAAAATATTAGAAGCTCACATTTTCATTACTGATAGTTCTAGATGAGGTATCAGATAAAATACTTCCAAGACCATCTCGCACTCGTTGGAGCTACCATATTCAGGTAGTAGAAGACATATATCAGCATAGGGATGCACTCTGTAGATGCTTTGAGATAATTGAGAAACGGGGTGATTTTGAGGGAGTTACTGTGCATGAGGACCGTGGATTCATCCAAACTCTGAAAGAGAAGGAGTTCATTTTCTTCCTTTTTTTGTTCAATGACAATACCTCATGTTGACATTCTACATAACCAGCTTTAGAAGCGAGATATTGATTCTGTGTACTTGCAGAAAGCTACTGCAACTTTTATCAAGTGCATTGGCAGAGTACGTGAAAGCACTGACAATTTGGAAGCTAAACTTCCACCAGAGGCAACTTTTGCAAGTCGCAATATATATATATATATATATGACCACTTTAAATCATTTGGCAAAGAAGTATGTGATATCATAGTTACACAAGCCCAAGAACGCTTTGCATTTACTAAACACTTGGATGGGGCCAAAATGTTGCAGAATGACCTATTTCAAACACATGCACAGTCTTTTCCCAATGATGCAATGACTGCAACTGTTCAAGTGTACCCCATGTTAAATAAGGAAAGACTGCCCACTGAGCTTTCAATTGTTTATGAGAGACTGGAATTCTGTAATGCAAGTGGGGATATTTCTTTATTAACATTTTTCATTGAAAACAATCTCGAAAAAGCATTTTGTGAGACAATGCAGTTATTAAAAATTCTGATTACTACACCCATGACAATAGCTGAGTCTGAGTGCTGTTTCTCCACATTTCGCGAATTAAAACATTCTTGCGAAACACAAAAACTGAGGATCATCCGAATAGTTTGGCCATGCTGTCCATGGAAAAAGAACTCATTCAAGAGCTCCCTGACTTCAATACACGGACTATTGATACATTTGCCTCTCTGAAAATTAGACGTGCACAATTTGTGTACATACTTTCAAAATGATTGACAGGTGACTGTTGTTCTGTTACAAGCTATTTGCATTTATTTTGTGGGTTATACCTTCATTGAATTATTGAATTGTTTCAATCTCCTTGTGTCATGTTGCAGTGATCCATTTGACAGAGCAGTGAGAAATGTGAAGTTTGTTTAATTGTTCCTCAGAATATGATGTTATGGTTGTTGCTTGTGATAATAAAACACTGAAAATAATAAACTCGGTAAATTATATCTGTTGCATTTTTCTCCATGCAAACTCCCAAATTCACTAGGGAAATGTATGCCCCACCAGCTTTCAAACTCATGAGCCGCCATTGTATGGACCTGCTATTTTCGAGTTGGACAGTTGGCAGCTCATGTGCATAGACTTTTGTTTGGAAGGAAAGCTTGCACCTGGATGTCAGATGTGAGATCTTTAGACTGAGTGCTGAGTCATTCTGCTTATTCTTTGTAGATTTGTCCTTTTTGTCTTAGGTCCATAGAGGCTAAACGGTAGTTAGTTAGTCACAAACCCCCAGAGACATTTCACACTTGGACATTTTGTGTAGAAAAGGATCTGCTGGCCCAATCAATTAAATCAATTTGTTTAGTAAGAACTGTGGACAAGTTTGCCCCTGAACTCGTCCTTTTGTAACAATCCTTTTCTCTCCTGGGGCCGGATTATCAAAGGTTTGCTCCCTTCGTGAAACTAAATGGAGCAAATGAATTGAACACCTATTTTGCTGCTCATATAATACGGAATGGCGCCAACAGGGTGAGCCCAAATCTATATTATCTAAAAATGTTTTCACTAGCGCAAATGTTAATCGGACTGTGTCAGTTACTAGGTTGACTGCGCACCATGAAAATGAATCTAGTAAAAACATGTATTGTTTAAATTATGCAGCAAACATAGCACTCACTAGTGCAACCCTATTTAGACAATGAGGATTGTGGCAAAAACGGTTTGCTCCGTTCCATATTTTTAGTACTGCGGGAAAAAGATAGATGATGTGGCCCCTTGAAGACAGTGTAAGCAGACCATGGTGGGTACAGTCTGAGCATATGAACTGATCTTTGATAATGTATGTGCCACTAGGTTCTGAATGCCTTTTGGCAGGGATGGACTGGCCTTTAGGGACCAATATGGAAATTTCCCAGTAGGCCTCTGCACCCTGTGGCTTTTTTGTGTTGTATTTTATTTCGACATTTTCTCATAGGAAAAGATTTGGGCTAGCTGAAAATGTAAGATGGGTCCACTTTGAAAATGATTTCCAGGGCCTCTTTTGGTTCCACGCCCACTCCTGTCTATTGGTCTGCAAAGCCTATATTTTGACAATGCGCTGGGAAATGTAACAATCTGCCCGAGTTGCAGTAAAGCTTTTAATTAGTATGGCTTGAGAAGAGGATGAAAAGGAGTGTAGGATATAGTGAAGTGGTTGAAATAGAGCTAGTACAGTAGTCATATCTCTGTGGCAAAGATGTTTGTAATGGGGTATGTGCAGATAATTCCTTGGTGCCTCTGCAAAGACTGGTGGTTCAATTCCTCACAATGCTAATTGTAGCAGATCTGTGAAGGAGAACGAGTGTATCCTAATCATGATCTTTAAATGTGAAAAGTTGTCCAAATACTTGTGTAATATTTTTATTTGTACGTGTATTTATCCATTTATAAAGTGCTTGCAGCTAAACGGTGAACAAAGAAAAAATGAATGGTATGAAAGTATGAACATAATGAATTATAAATTATAAAAGACATTTAAGAAGGTTAAGAAAGAAGGAAAGTTTAGAGTTTAGTATGGAAAACTGGAAAAGTGGAAGAAAAAATAATTAAAAAGATCTGAGTTCCAATATATAGGAGTGAGTAGGGAAAATGATCAAAATAGGGACAGAGCACAGGGAAGCATGGAGAAAAGAAATTAGGGCTAGAGAGAGCAAGTAGGGGATTACAAATATATTAAAGGTGTGAGATAGGGTGGGGAGAGACCATAAACACATTTGAAAACAATGTATAAGAAATTAAAGTGGAGACACGTGTGATGAATCTAGTGATGTCACCACTATTCACCCTGGGAGAGTCTTTCCTGATATGGCCAGGGAAGGGCAGCTGCTACCTGATGGATGCATGAGGGAGGACCATTTGTGGAGAGAAAATCCTAATGGGAGTAAAGTGGACTTGCTAGATGGAACACAGTATTTCCACCAGTCAAAGGACCTTAAACCACTGTCCTAGAACCCTACGAACAATTCCTCTCCTAATAGACTCATAAATTGTACCCCTCTTACCATTCCCCTAAAAAGTACTGTGACGTGGAAGAATAAGAGTCACGTCAATGAAGATCACTTTCTCAGTTCTGTGATGAGGGAGAGAAATGGCGGAATGATGATCACTCCTAATGGGAACCACTGTCAGTAGTCTTGTCTCTTTCCAACAACTGAAACAAGAAAGATGCGAGGAGCAACGATGATCCCTCCCAATGAGAACCACTGTCAGCTGTCTAGCCTTTCCACAAATCCTATTGGCCAAAGCCAATACAAAAGCAAGGAAAGACTCAGGAAGTGTGAGACAAGCCCTCCTTGTGCAAACCATGTGGAAGGAGTGAAGCTAGTCCAGAGAAGCCAGTAGAGCAGCCAGCTGAGGAGGAAAGCTGGGGCACCCGGTCTACTGAGTTTGCCAGACTGGCAGGAGACTTTGTTTCCTTACCCTGCATGGATGAGGCCCCTATGAGTTTATGAAGAGAAGGAGAAATGATGGATACATTAGGGCAGGAAACAAACTGCAAAATCAATTTGGCACGAAAACTAACGTAGTGTATGACAGGCACTGATTTGTCCAAAGAGTACAAGAGCTGGGAGAACCAGTTGAAAACAATGTGGTGCTTTAAGAACTCTGAATCACACCTGTGAATTTGAGGACATTATAGATTCGCTAATACTAGACCAACTACAGAGGTGCACCAACAATGCCAGGATACAAGAACGCCAACTTGTTAAGAACCTAACACTAGGAGAGGCTGCAACAATTGGTCTCAACATTGAGCAAACAGCACTTAATGTGAAGGAAATTAACATAGATCAAATGGTATGTGCAATCAAACCAGCTGCAAGGAAAACAAATGAGGTACATAAATGCAAAGGGCACATCAGCCCAGCTGCACTCATTAGGTTTGAGAACGTCCCCTCACTCCCTTTCTTAGAGCATTTGTGAATGCCTCCTTTGCCACTGGCAAAGTCCCCTCCTGCCTTAAGGGAGCCTGGGTCGGTCCCCTCATTAAAAAAACGTTCCTTGACCCTTCCTCACCAAACAACCACTGGCCCATCACCACGGTTCCCTTCCTCCTCAAAATATTGGACAAATCGGCCTATCTACAGGTACAACAATTTATTGAGGAGAACCAACTTCTTGGGCTACGTCAATCCGGTTGCGGTCCAGGGCACGGGACTGAGTCGGCCCTACTCAACTTAAAAAACCAAATGGACAATGCAAGAGACCCAGGTAAACCTGCTCTCCTCCTCCTCCTTGATCTATCGGGGTCATTTGACCTCGTCCACCACAAGCTCCTATGTCAACACCTATTCACCACAGCCAGGTTTTCACCCAATGCTACTGCCTGGATCTCTTTCTTCCTGCAAGGAAGGACCATGCAAGTATTCTCTGACCATCATCCTATGTGGCGTCCCACAAGGATCCTGCATCTCGCCCACCCTCTATAACATTTTTACACGTCCCCTCTTCCTCATTCTCGACTCTCTGGGTATCTCGTACACTAACTATGCTGACGATACCCAGATCCTCCTCACGCTAACAGGAGACTATGACACAGATTCCAAGGCACTCAACAACATTTACAACACTATCCAAGCTTGGATGGCAGTCAATGGGCTCTGTCTAAACTCAGACAGGACTGAATTACTCCTGGTTGGCTCCAAGGAAACGCTTAAGAACCTCGACTCCCAGTTTAGTCACTTTATCATCGACTGCATCAAAATCCCTGTGGCTAACTCAGTAAAAACATTGGGAGTCCATCTTGACTCCAACCTAACAATGACTAGGCAAGTCAATGCCATCGCCTCTTCAGCAGCATATCACGCCAAACTCATGACTGCAGCCAGGCCTTTCCTCTCCAAGAACAACTGCATCACCATTGCTAGAGCTATTACAGGATCGAGATTAGATCACTGCAATGCTCTCTTTCTGGATACCTCCACTAAAAACATGGCCAAACTGCAAATAATACAAAACAACGCTTTGCGTCCAGCCACTGGAATCCCAACAAAAGAGCACATCACAGCCGCCAGGAAACAGGAAACAGGCACACTGGCTCCGAGTTAAAGAGAGAGTCCTCTTCAAAGCCCTTGCCCTTACTCATAAATCTATCCACCATACTGCCCACATTACCTCTCTGAGAGATTTCACCCCACAATCTCCACAAGACCAACCAGAACACCCTATGCAAACATGCTCGTAATCCCCAGAATCAAGAGAGCCCGAGCCGCAGGCGCTAACTTCCCATACCTATCAGATCTGCAATGGAATGCCCTACCATCTCCCCTGCGAGGAGAAGTCTCCCACCTAGTATTCTGTAAAGCCGTGAAAACAATGCTCTTTACTTAAAGCCCAACCCAAGATTAACCAATACCAACCACATGCTTCAGAAATGTCATAATGTATGTACTTGGATGTTTGTACTCACTGGCTCTGACATTTATTTATTACTAATATGCATGCATCTCTTCTGTAATTAAGCTTGCCACAAGTAACAGCGCTGCAATGCCCTTGGGCTGTATGTGCGCTACACAAATGTACAAATAAATAAATAAATAAAAGAGAGCAAATGCTACAGAGATGGTAATGCAGGATACTTAGCTCGCAGCCAATGTTACCCTGCCAGGATGGCAGTATGCCTCTAGTGTAAAAGAAGAGGACACTGCGCTCGACTGTTTAAGGAAATATACATGGAAATGAATGGAAGCAATACTGTCAACTCAGTGTAAGAATCCAAACAGGAGGAGGGAGAACATGTATGCAAACTAGTGGGCAAATCAATATTTGAGGTCCTAAAGATACATTTTAAATATATGGGAAGGAGATTGCCATGAAGGATTATAGTGGGTCATGGTGGACAAGCGACTTCAAAGATACGTATAATCACATTTTGATGGGGCATGCAGAGGAATTATAGGCAACTGAAAATAATCCAGTGGCATATGGTGTGATAATAATGTATTTATTTGGGGGATTTCCGGCCAACATAGCTTACAAAGGGGAGCAACACACTGCATGAATTTATGTGAAGAGAAAGTACGATTTTCTTTGATGGGAGTGAAGAGGAGTAGATGTATACCTCTGCAGGAGATCCCGCCCTCCAACCTCATTTTTAATGGGGACATGAGACTGTGCCCTGCCTGACACCAGCTATCATACCAATACCGCAGCGAGTATTTGGAAGGTGATACCCATTGAGACAACCCTATCGAATGTACCCCTGAAGTGATGACAACCTGCAGGAAGAACTCCCTGAAGGAATATGAGAAAGAGCTAAGAAAATGAACTGATGATGTCATGAAAAAGTTTGCAAAACGTCTCGAAACACTGAAGGAAGATGAGGTATGGATCCTAGAGGACAAATGATGAAGTAAAGAATCTAGTGAACTATCAAAGTGGAAAAGAAGAAGAGTGCACATTAACAAAGTGCTGCAGAAAGCAGAAGTTCAATAAATGTACAGACGCTGAAACGTAAAATAGATCATGTCATCGTATAGGCTGGCTATGATTAGTGAATAGAATGCAGGCGAAGCTGCCATTGTATAGAAACTAGACATTACTATAATTAAATAGTAAGCCAAAAACCATGAAAGGGGAATGAAAAGCTGTGTCCCAATGGAATAACATGCTGCTGAAGTTGCATGGCGAGGCTGTCTGGCCTGAAGTCAAGATCCTAGAAATCGAGGTAAGCTATCGACTCTGAAGAGAACGAGTGTGCGGAGGATGAATCCTCTCACATTAAGGTGCAAGAGAGAACACCAAGGAGGCCAACTTTAATTCATAGAAAGCATTTGAAAAGCTGCAGAATGGACCAAATCGTGGTCTCTTGTCACGTGAGCCATGGATGGAAATTGTATTGGTCCTTACAATGAAGGACCTTATCGCTTAGGAGACCAATGAAACACATTCTAACTAGTGTTTCTGAAATAACATGTTTGAAGAGGTAGGCATACGGTGTCCACATGTTAAAGGACAGCCAATACCAATCCTAGCTCCTATATGATTATATATCTAGATGTTTCCTTTAGCCAATCCCGACCCTTGATAGGTTTTTCACTATTGCCACATAGTATGGCATCACTCTGATGCATATTGAAGTATATGAAGTGTATTTTTTGTGAAAATCATTGAGAGACTGAGTGTACGTCCGTTGATGTTCGTTGTAACCTCCCTGTTTTAGATAATTTCATTTGGTTGGAGGACTGTCCCCAAGCTTTCCAGAGCATCAAAGAATGCTTTGTACAGTTCCCACCATGGGATGTATTATTCAAGGACAAAACACTATGGTGACAGTTGATGGCAGTGGGTTGGGTCTTGGGTCCATGCTATCACAAGTGGGTCATTTGGGGAGAGTATGATTGCATTTGCTTCTAGACCTCTAAGAGGGGCTGAGAGTAACTATTCAGTTGTGCGGAGGGGGGCGTTGAATGGGAGATCATATTATACCCTCTAGATCGTGTGTATATATATTGGCCTAGGCCAAGTCACTCTGCAAGGAAATTCGCGTTGCAAGGTCCTGACCTTAGATCTGTACTAGCCGCCATTTTAGGAATCATTCGCCATATTAGATTCTCCCTCTAAAGTCACCCTGTGTTCTAAAATGGTGGACAATGTCGTTTTTGAAAGTAACATGGCCGTCTTGACCTCTGTGTGCAAGTTAATGTGTAAACTGCCTGCAGGCCAAATGTTAGGGTCATGTACTGAGACCTTATCCTTCGTTGAACTGTGTATAGAGGATCACCTGCGGCATCGATACTAATCCATGAACATATATCGTGTACAATACTGTTTGAGGATTTTATGTGAACACTTGTTTAACTATATCGTATAAAGATGTGTGCAAAAGCTCAACGAGAAATCCGAAGACTCACTGTCACTATTGTAACTTGTTTTTGAATGGATTAAGGATAACTCCTAAATGTATGGATGCATAAATTAGGAACAAACTCGGCACAAACCCTAGATCCTAGATTCATTAACCTGCAAGTGGTTTGGACACATGTTTTGGAGTGTATAAAGGTGCGACTATTCTGATGTACAGTCCCACTCACTTCCCACACCGAACGGGCTGGTATTCGCTGTGGTGAATTGAGGGCCTGATAGCTATCCGATACTCTGTTTCTTTGAAAACTGTTCAGTTACTTTGAATAAAGATCTGTGTATCTTTATAACCTGCATTTGGTGTATTTCCTTTTGAAGGTACTCAGCCTCGATAGCTTCTTTTGCTTTCACAGATGGCGCCCGAATAGGGACCCTCAAGATTGATGCCAGCTCGTTGAATGTTGACGCGGCTATCGGACCGGGATCGGACGGTGACAAAAGGGGCCCCTTTCTGAATGAGAAGCGACACCTGCAGCGCTGCGCGGCCCGATCCCTGGACGGTGAGCACGCGGTCCGAGTCACATCTTGACGAGAGTCCACATATCGAGGCGGGCAGATTTGCTGAAATCACCAAACACGAGGTAAAATTTGTTAGAAAAACTTTGAAATCCGATCGGACCTCCTTAGGCTTGATCAGGTGAGTCGTGAACAGATTCTTAAGTATCCTGATAATTTGTTTTGGAGCATTGCACTCGCGAGTACAATTATTGACCAGGTAACACCAGTATTCTGACATGCCTGGAAAATTGTCTGCCTGCTTTAGGACATTATTCCGCAGTGATAGACAATCTTTGGAATTTAGCCGTCCGGCACCACAGGAGGGGTCGCCGGCTTGTGCTATGTACTGTAAGCATGGCATTGGTAGTGTAGTGTTTAATGATATTTGACACAGACAAACTAGACATGCTTCTGAACTTCAGTGGCCAATCAATGGTAGTTTTGAAATTCCTCGTATTGAATACTTAGAATCTATATTAGTAAAGAAAAAGGCTAGACCTGCAGCATTTGAAGTATTACAGAATTGGAAGAAAGAAGCTTTGCAGCAGCTTAAGAGTAGAGAAAAACACGCGCGTCGTCATAAGACGAAGGCCGAAAAAGCATTGTTGTATGACCAGGGTAAACAGTCAAAGTCAGTTAGGAATATGCATAGGGCTTTCTCACTTGGTATCCAGAAAATCTATCCTTCTAAAGACTTTCATGTTTCCGACAAACTTATCGATAAATTGTTAAATGAACGAAGGCCTAGTGCCACTGCGCCACCTCTGTATGTTCCTCTTCCTGCTGCTTTGCCTCTTCCTGCTGTTATTCCTCCTCTGTCATGAACCGTCGTCTGTGTCCCTTCTGGATTTCGTGGTCCCTGACCCATAGGGGATTGAATACAATAATCCTTCCAACATGGCTGCTTGATACGGAACAGGGCTTGGCAGTCTCTACGCTCCACGCTCTACGTTCTACAAAACAGACACACCCCCGCGGCTCTGCACATCTCAATGCTACTGCTCACTGTAGTTGGACATGTGTTGCTGGAGTTCGCTTGGAACTTTCTTCTGATTCTTAGTTCCCGGTTCCTTGAGTTCCCCTTCCTTCCGCCCTTTCCTCTGCCTTACCTCCAATCTTCCTGGATTTTCACCCACGCTCGGGTCACGGCATTCTGTGCCTCCGAGTGCGAGCATCATTTCTTCCTGGTCTCCGTCCTGGTCATCTGAATGTATCCTGGAGTTGGATTGTGAACATCACGCTGGAATCTGAGGACCAGCACACAGGGTTATACAAATCCCGGACCGTGAAAAAGAAGACGCCACAGAAGGTCACAATCAAACAACAAAAACAGGTGAGAAGAGGAGAGATTTGTGACAGATTGAGACGCCTAAAAAATGATACTGATACAGAGATGGAAGCCGCGGTTCAAGACCTCATGATAGGCATGCAGGAAATAACCACAGAAGTCCAGAATCTTAAGACTGAGAATGCTGCATTAAAACAGCTAGTCTTGTCACGTGACTCTGAAACTAAGGAAAGCGTGTTATTGGGAGGAGTAGTGGACACATATGATGGTTCTTCAAAGACCATCCGTGCCTTCCTTGATTCATGTTTCGTGCACTTCACCTTCAAGCCCTACTACTTTTCCACTCCTAGAGCAAAGGTGGGGTTTATGATCTCACACCTCACTGGTAATGACTTGACCTGGGCAACCCCCCTAGTCAATTCGGGTGATGCCCTCCTGGATGATTATGATGTATTTGTGGAAGCTCTAAAGGCCATGTTTGATCGGCCAGAGCAGGTTTACAGCGCTCAAGAACGTTTACTTGAATTTCAACAAGGATCCCAGGATATGCTTACCTATGTGACCCGCTTTAAAGAACTCATGAAGGAAGCTGATTGGTCTCAAGAAGCCAGCTTCACCCTCTTCTGAAGAGGTCTGAATGAAGAAATAAACAATGAGTTAGCCAGAGTAGCTCGCCCAAGCTCCTTCCAGGCTCTCATGGACCTTTCCTTACAAATAGACTTTCGAATCCAGGAAAGAAAAGAGGAGAAAAAGAAGTCCAAGCCAACTCCCCAAAGGGCCACCTCAGACCATCCATCTAGACCAGAGCCCACAGCTTCCCCGACCTCGGACCCAAAACCCATGCAACTGGGGGCCTTCCGTGGACCCATTACCCCACAAGAAAGGATGCGGGTGATTCACACTGGTCTGTGCATGTATTGCGCCTCCGACAAGCACCTCATGAGAGAGTGCCCTATTGCTCCTCCACGGAGTTCGGGAAACGCCAGCTCTCGATCGTAGATGGGGCACAGTTTCGGGAGAGAGATGTCTGCTCCACATCAATTCCATCCTTGAACTCTCCTTGACAAAATAATCTTGTGATTCTACAGGCCTTTCAATCGCCTTCCAAGAAAGACTCTTACCCCATCCTGGCATTAGTGGATTGCGGAGCCATGGGCATATTCATAGATCATGATTGGGTCACTACTCACAACATTCCTCATGAAACTCGAGAGACTATGCAACCTGTAGAGGCTATTGATGGGAGACCCCTGTCTTCAGGACCCATAACCCTTCAAACTAAAGAGATCTTACTCTCTATAAACCACCATCAAGAGAGGATCAAATTTGACATTATAAGATCTGCCCACTATCCAATGGTTCTAGACATGCCCTGGTTACAGAAGCATAACCCCTACATCAATTGGGCAGCAGGCTCCTTATTTCTTGGTTCTGAACACTGTATGTCCCACTGCTTATCCCTAGATTCCTCACCAAAGTCCTCTGAAGACTCGCAAGTGATTCAGCAAAGTCCGGTTACCGTCACTAACATCATCCGGATTCCCAGGGCCTATCAGGCCTACACAGATGTATTTTTGACCGCCATAGTTCAAGCTCCCCCTCCTCACAGACCTGAGGATTGTGCCATCGATACTGAACCTTCAGCAGTGATCCCTTTCGGGAGGATGTTTATTTTATCAGAACCTGAAAAAAGGGCCCTCCGGGAATATCTGCATACTAACTTGGAAAATGGCACCATACGACCATCTAAGTCCCCGGTGGGTGCTTCGTTATTTTTCGTTTCCAAGAAAGACACCAAGGAGCTCAGACCATGTCTAGATTACCGTGGCCTTAACCAGTGTACTCTCAAGGACCGCTACCCATTGCCTCTCATCTCGGATATCCTGGAAGCAGTCAGAGATGCCATAGTCTTCACAAAATTAGATCTAAGGGGTGCCTACCATCCTATTGGTATAAAGGAAGGTGACAATTGGAAAACAGCCTTTAGAACACCCTTTGGCCATTTTGAATACCTGGTTATGCCCTTTGGACTTGCTAACGTCCCAGCGGTCATCCAATGTTTTATGGACCAGGTGTTTTCTGATATGCTGTTCATCTTCATCATTGTATATCTGGACGACATAATGATATACTCTAAGGACCATCTAAAACATGAAGAGCACGTAAAGGCAGTCTTACAACGTCTACGTGAACATAAGCTCCTGGCCAAACCCGAGAAGTGCCTTTTCCATGGATCAACTTTTCACTATCTCGGATTTGTTCTTAGTCTAAAGGGGATTGGAATGGACTCATCCAAGGTAGACTCCATTCTATCCTGGCCCGTTCCAACTACTGTAAAACAGATTCAGTCCTTCCTGGGGCTTGCTAACGTCTATCAGAAATTTATACCAGCCTTTTCGGAGATTGTGCATCTTATTATTACATTGTTAAAGAAGGATACCCACTTTCAGTGGACCTCAGCCCAAGATACGGCGTTCCAACGGTTGAAGTCAGAGTTCACACAAGCTCCCATCCTAGCTCAACCCGACATTGATCAACCTTTTCTTGTTGAAACGGATGCCTCCAACTATGCCATTGGGGCAGTCCTAAAACAAGAATTGGGTGACAAGCTAGAACACCCCATCGCCTATCTTTCTCGCACCTTAACTCCCAGTGAAACTCATTATTCCGTCCTGGAAATGGAATTACTAGCCATCCATCAATCCTTCACTGCACGGACTATCGGAATCTTCAAGTCCTGCAATCCCTAGAATGTAGAAACAGTCGTCAAGCCTGTTGGGCCTTCTTTTTTGCTCAATACCAGTTTCAAATTCACCATGTCCCTGGAACACACAACATAATAGCCGATGCCTTATCCAGACGTCCTGATTGCGAACCTCTTGAAGATTGAACTTTTCCTAAGATGTTTCCCCACACAATATTTGTTGCCCAAACAATCACCCTCCTTGAGGATATTCGAACTCAAACTCAGTCCTCTGAAACCTGGAAGGAGTTTAAGAGAAACAATCGATGGAATCTCAAAACAAAGGACGGATATCTGTTCAAGGACAATCTCTTGGTCATTCCCACTCCTAGACTGAGACAAAGGATCACAAGCCTATGTCATGATACTTTTCATTCAGGACACCGTGGCATCACCAACACCCTCCATCTAATACAAAGACGGTTCTGGTGGCCGAAGATGAAGGATGATATCAGGATCCATGTCCAGACATGTCCAGTCTGCAATCAGAACAAACATGATAATAAGAAACTGGCAGGTCTCCTGCTCCAACCAGCAATACCAACAAGGCCCTGGGAAATCATCGCCACAGATTTTATCGTGGAACTACCATCCTCCAGGGGCTACACAACTATCATGGTTACCATTGATTTGTTTACTCATATGGCTCATTTTACACCTTTATACAAACTGCCATCCTCATCTGAACTTGCCGAAATCTTCCTGGAAACACATATTCCGGCTTCATGGGCTACCCTCCAAGATCATGAGGTGTCCAGAATCTGTGACTCTAGGTACCGATGTGGTCAGCTACAATATTTGGTCAAATGGAAAGGATACCGTCCCAGTGAGCGCACCTGGGAACCCATGTCAAACATGAATGCCCCCAGGCTGGTTCGAAGATACCATCTTATCCATCTGGGCAAACCCGGAGGAGCTGGGCTTCAGAGGAGGCATACTGTCATTAACCGTCGTCTGCGTCCCTTCTGGACTTCGTGGTCCCTGACCCATAGGGGATTGAATACAATAATCCTTCCAACATGGCCGCTTGATACGGAACGCTGCTTGCCAGTCTCTGTGCTCCACGATCTACGTTCTACAAAACAGACACTCTCTGCGGCTCTGCGCGTCTCAATGCTACCGCTTGCTGTAGTTGGATGTGTGTTGCCGGAGTTCGCTCAGAACTTTCTTCTGATTCTTGGTTCCCAGTTCCTTGAATTCCCCTTCCTTCCGCCCTTTCCTCTGCCTTACCTCCAATCTTCCTGGATTTTCAACCGCGCTCGGGTCACAGCGTTCCATGCCTCCGAGTGCGAGCATCATTTCTTCCTGGTCTCTGTCCTGGTCATCTGAACGTATCCTGGAGTTGGATTGTGAACCATCACGCTGGAATCCGAGGACCAGCACACAGGGTTATACAAATCCCGGACCGTGAAAAAGAAGACGCCACAGAAGGTCTCAAGACAACAACAAAAACAGGTGAGAAGGGGAGAGATTTGTGACATCCTCCTGCTCCTCCTCTTGCTCCTATCGTTCCTCCTGTCGTTCCTCTTCCTCCAGTCATTGGTCCTCCTTTTGTTGCTGCTCCTTCGCCTGCTCCTCCACCTGCTCCTCCGCTCTTTCCCGTTGTACCAGTGATAACACCTCCGTTGAACATGCCTACTCTCTCTCTTCCAAGTGGTCCTGCACCGCTTGTAGTAGATCAGGGAGCAGGATTGAGGGTTGTCACTCGCAATACTGTACCTCCAGAGAAGAAACGTGAGTTGATTGCATGGGCTAAGCATTGTATGGAGAGAGATGATCAAGCTAGCGTTTTTGCCACACTTTCTAATATGGACAATTTTCCTGAGAAAAATGTTTTTATTGAGGGATTAGGGATCCATTTGTGTGTAATGTGGGACAGGTTGAACAATACAGATCTCCCACAAGGGTTGAGGAATCTGAACACCTTAGCATTCTGTAGAGACACTGCGGAGAAAGCACAGAAAGTACAAGAGCATGTTGAGAGGGTATTTGAGTATAGAAGGGAGTTGGAAAGGTTACAGGATGAGGATGAAGATGGAGATAGTATGTATGTGCAGAAACGGATCCTTCCTTGTCGCAAATCGATATCTGAGGAAGTGCAAATTTGTATGAAGGGCGCGATTAGATGGATCTCAGACTCATCGATAACTCCAGTTGAAGTATATGACACGTATAGTTAGTATACCCCAGAAATGCAGAGGAAAGTGATACAGGTAATGGTAGAATACCTACAGGATGAGTGTGTAAAAGGAAAGATTTGTTGTCCCGCAGAGTTATTGAGTATTTATAAAAGAGCTTTTTCATTTGACACTTCTTCAGCTACTTTAAGCGTTCGGAGTTGCCTACTTCTCAGTTGCCTATGAGAGAGGTTGCTCTGACATTCTTCCCAAAAGTTGAGATCCCTGCTAATGCTGTAGCAGGTACCCCAGCTCAGGATATCCCTGCACAGTATGTGTCACAGTTCGTTCACGTCCCGTTCTCCAGACAGGAAGTGAACACCATTAGGCAATCTATTCCCGACATTAGGAAAAATCCGACAGGGTTCTATAAAGAAATAGAGTCTGTTTTGCAATCCTCAGTATTCACTTTAAGTGACATTGATCTGTTATTTCCCGTACTCCTGCCTGTAGATTTGTGGAAACAGGTTAGAACTATAGACAATGTAGCAGGGTTATGAGATACATGGGCCAACATAATCAGACTCGATGGAGAAAGGCCAGCTGGTGAAAGACCGCCTCAGGTGATACTAACTTTGTCTGACAGAATTGTTGCGAAATTGAAAACTATAATTCCCGAAAAGAGAATTATCTGGGACAAGCTTACTGCCTGTGTCCAAGGGAAGTCTGAGGGTGTTACCAAGTTCTTTAATCGGTTCGAACATGTATTCTCGGATTTCAGTGGACAAGAATTGGGCACAGAGTCTGGGAAAATATTATTTGTAGACAAATTTGTGCGTGGATTGTTGCCTGACATCCAGTTGCAAATCATGTCTTCTGAGAGCGCTTGGCAAGCAAAGTCTCAATCAGAAGTACTGCACATGGCTCAGTACTATGAGAATCGTGTCAATAACGAAAAAGAAAGAGTCGAAAAGAGGAAAGGTGATCTGAAGACAAAAGTATTGTTACAGCAAATTGTTAGAGGCCCTAGAGGGTGCAATTCACAAATTAGAGGTCAGTATGTTCCACAAGGAAATATGCCCTTGGGTCCTGTAAACATTAACCAGTGTGCCTATTATAGACAAGAGGGTCATTGGCATGCACAATGCCCGATCCTCCGACAGAGGTCAAATACCACATTTGGGAATATGGGTAGACGATCCAGAGGTCGCCCGGCCCTAGTAGAGGTCAGTTTTCACAAGATTCACAGCAACCTTTTTCACAGGATAATCAGGCACCTTGTGTGGATACTAGAAACATATTTGACCATCCTTCTGCCGCTTACCTCTCTGAAGAACTTCCTTTTAACGACATTCTGTTTCATTAGGATTGCCCGAAGCAGGGTTTGGAACCTATGCGTATTCTCGTTCATCAGAAAGGTCCCTACATTGAAATGTTAGTGGCAAATAGGAAACATCTATTTTTGATAGATAGAGGGGCACAGAAGTGTTCCATTGATCATTCTCGGGTTCCAAACATTCCGCTGTCAGGGCAAACCAATGTTTCTGTAGGGTTTTCTGCACACCAGTTGTCTGTCCGGTTTCTTCGCCAGTACCTATCTCTTTGGGTCTGTTTACGGACCATTGTCCATTCCTTCTGACTTTTAAATCATGGAGAAACTTTGCTGAGGTTGAATCTGTTGAAGGAATTAAATGCAGTAATTCATTGTTCTTCTGATGGAGTGCGTTTGACGATTTCACCACAGCAACTTTCTGTCTTTCAATTCTTGACTAGACCTTTGCCGCCAGAATTTAGTGATGTTCCAGAGTGTAAGTGGGCAATTGATGACAATGATGTCGGTGTTTTGCGAATTGAGCCTGTTAAAATTGTCTTGAAACATGGAGTGAAGCTGCCACGTATTCCACAGTACAAGATTTCATTCAATGGTGAGCAAGCTTTGAAATGCATCGTCTCTGATTTTGTGCATCGAGGGGTGATTGAGGAAATTGCAGGTAGTTTATGCAATAGTCCAATTTTGCCCGTGTACAAAAAAGGTGATAATGCAATTCCATTTTGTTTCATAATTGATTTACGTGCCATAAATAAGATCATCACTCCACAATTTCCAATTGTGCCTGATGTGACAACGATATTGACTATGATTCCGGCTTCAGCTACTCACTTTAGTGTTGTGGATCTAAAGAATGCTTTCTTTAGTATTCCTATACACAAGGACAGTAGATACCTGTTCGCGTTCACCTTAGAGGGGCGCTCCTTCACATTTACCCGTGCATCACAAGGTTATACGGAAAGTCCTAGCATCTACAGTAGGGCTCTGAAAGAACAACTTGATACCCTTGAGTTGCCCTCTACTTGTACACTGCTTCAATATGTTGATGACTTGCTTTTAGCTACTGACTCAGAGAGCGCTTCTAAGGAGGGCACTTTGTTGTTGCTTATTCACCTGGTTAAACACGGACATAAAGCTTTGCTTAAGAAATTCAATATTGTTGCCAGGATGTTGCCTATTTAGGCTATCTCCTGTCAAAGGAGGGAAGAAGATTGACGCCTGAACGGATAAAACTCATTTCTAGCATGTCTGTCCCAAATACGCAGAAAGAAGTTAGAGCCTTGATAGGAATGGCTTCTTACTGTAGGCAGTGGATCCCCAATTTCTCGTTAACGATTAAGCCGATGTTGGCTCTGACGAAGAAGGGCATTTCTTTGCCACTGCCGTGGAACATGGAGCGCCAGCGTGCATTTTATTTGTTCAAGACTGCATTGTGCTCGGCATCAGTTTTGGGCACACCAAATTATGAAAAGGCCTTTGTGTTGTTTGTGCATGAATGTGATGGATGTGCTTTGGCTGTATTAACACAGGAACATGGAGGGAGGAATAGGCCGTGTGGTTACTTTTCCTCCACCCTCGATCCTGTAGCATGCGCTTTGCCAAGAGGTTTGCGAGCTGTCGCTGCTGCTGCTGCGTCTGTAAAACAGAGTGAGGGAATGGTCCTAGGCCATGCTTTAACCCTGATGGTACCTCATTCTGTAGATGTTCTTCTGAACAGAACTCAAACACAACACATCACTTCTTCAAGGTTGACAAGATATGAATTGATTTTGTTTGCACCACACATACAAATTAAGAGGTGTTGTGTTCTTAATCCGGCTGAACTTTTACCTTTCCTGCAAAGTACTGCTTGCAGTGACGAAGGGTCACATGACTGTCTTTAGACTACCGAACAAGAGACAAAGGGTAGAATTGATCTAAAAGATACTCCTTTGAACAGTCCACAAGGGGAGCTGTTTTGCGACGGCTCCTGCTTCAAACTTCCGGATGGTACATCCACAGCTGCTTATGCAATCACTACATTGAGCACGGTCGTGGAAACCAAGAGAACCACGTATAACTCTGCGCGGGCCGCAGAGATTATAGCATTGACCCGAGCTTGCAAACTTTCCGAAGGGCTTACCGTGAATATATTCACTGATAGTCAGTATGCCTTTGGGGTGGTTCACAACTTTGGGAGACTTTGGTCAGGGTTCTTAAATTCACATGGTACAAAGATCCAGCATGGCTCCCTGATAGTACGGCTACTCTCAGCGCTTGCACTCCCTACTCAGTTAGCTATCGTAAAATGCGCAGCGCATCAAAAGATCGTAGATGATGTAGGGAAAGGTAACGCTTTCGCTGACCAGATAGTTAAACAGACTGCCACTGATCTATCTTCAGACATGTATACTTCAAGGCAAGCCACAAGTGCCTGTACTATGGATGAGGGTATCGATTCCGTGAGGGATATTCAAGCCAATGCCACATTAGAAGAGTCGAAGAAATGGCTGAGGGCTTGGGGAAACTTGATGATGATGGGTGTTGGGTGGACAAGGATAAAGGGAAGCGGCTACTTCCTGACGCATACATTATGATGATGGTTGTTATGGCTCATGGTCCCACACATATGTGTGCCCGCACGATTACAAAAATGTTGGAAAATGTATTGGTGAATGACAAAATCTCTAAGGTAGCTGAACGCTTTGTCCAAAACTGCAAGATCTGTTTACAGCATAATGTGGGAAAGGGAAAGCCAAATCCTAGGGGAAGTTTTGGTCCACCTTCTGTCCCCTTCGAGGTCATACACTTTGATTTTATTGAAATGGAACGATGTAATAACTTGAAGTACGTGTTAGTTGTCATTTGTGCTTTTAGCAAATGGGTTGAGGCTTTTCCTGTTAAAGATGCTACAGCCATGACTACTGCAAAGACTATGTTAAAAGAATATTTCCCAAGGTTCGGGCTACCAAGGGTCATCTGGTCAGACAATGGTCCACATTTTATCGCTGCTGTAATTCTGCAGATATGTGCGGGATTACAGATCGATAAACGGTTCCATTCGGCCAGACACTCTCAGAGTGCCGGACTAGTAGAAAGACACAACAGCATCATCAAAAACAAGCTTGCTAAGAAGTGTGCCAGCACTAAAATAAAATGGCCGGACACCTTACCGATCGTGTTGTTATCCATGTGTACAACCCCTCAAACTAAGACTGGGCTCTCTCCCTTTGAGGTGGTTATGGGGAGGCCTGCTAATATCTGGAACCTTCCAAAATGTCGCTCCTTGAGAAATGTAGAAAATGTACTTCTTTCAGATTACTGTAGCCAGTTGACTAAAAATTTGTATTTGATTTATCACCAGGTGCGAGAGGCTTTACATGTACGATACGAGGGCCCTGGTCACAGCATCTGGCCAGGTGACTGGGTCCTGACAAAAGCATTCAAGCGATCCTCTTGCCTTGCACCTCGGTGGCAGGGCCCCTTCGAAGTCCTGCTGGTCACGCAGACGGCGGTGCCAGTGGCTGACCAGAAAAATTGGATCCATGCGACGCACACCAGGAAGATTCCACACCCAGTGCTATACGATACAGAAGAAACAGAACCCCTCATCAGTACTGCAACCAACGATCCCGAAGCAGTAAACAGCATCGAGAGTGCATCAGAGACTCTCCCTGAGCCCATGGGGCCTGGGGAAACAGCCATTTTGCCTCCAAACTCTCCAACAGTTTTGTTTCCAGAAGCTGTTGTTCCGGATCTTGCATCCTCTCTTGTTCTTGATATGTTGCTTCCAACGGGAAGTGACGACACGTTGTTCTCAGATCACTCAGTACCAGGAAGCACGAGGTATGATCTGTGACCTAGCAAATAGACCTACTGCACGGTTCGGCTGTGCGATCGAGGAAAATCAGCAAAGGCTTGCCTTTTTGGCCCGATCTATTGTCTATACGGGGATTCTGTTGGCTAGGGTTTGTGGAAGGACTAAGAAGACGCTCGGCCTGGAGGTCGCCAGCTAAAAACATTGGCGTGTTCGTCTGAAGATTACAATGCCTGCCACCGCTACCGCTCGTACAGGACTGATAAGTGAACGTGTGACCAGCTGCGAAAAAGGACAGTCTGTAACATGGGCCCCGAAAATGTATTGCTGTTTTTTGATAACGTTAATTTGTTTTATAATAGTCATTGTTTTAGGCTTCTGGTATCTAGAAGAAGTATATCCGCTCGAGAATTTGTTACCGACTGAAAATGTACCTACTGTTTCTTACTCCTTTCGTGCATCTGCACACTCTATCTCCTAGGGATTCTCAGCATAGACAGAGATATCACAACAACACGCTATTACTCATCATGAATGCTACACATGCCATCCTTAATAGGTCCAACTGTTGGGTTTGCTCACATTTACCGCAAAATGGGGATAAGGGGCTAGGTTTGTATATTCATCCTTTACCTTTGACAACTGCATGTTATGCTTCTCTTAGAGCACTATTCTTTGGTTGTTGGAATGATAGCATCTCAGGGAACTTTGATGGGACTAATTTGAATCAGCTTGAAACACGTGTTTTGACTCCCTTGGGATGCTCGCTTTTTGCAAATAGGAGTAGGCTTAATGTTGCTTCTTTTAGGCCTTCTGATAGACTGTCTCGTCCTTTTCAATCTTTAATTTCTTTTAAAATGGCTCCTATAGGCAATAAGGATGCCACACCTCCTTCTTACACTGTTAACCATAGCTCCGATTCAGTTTCTTTCTGCATACAGAGCAATGGTACTCAGTCAATGGGTGATTTTAAAGGTTGCGCCAACGTTGCGAATTTGACTGGGGAAGACAGACCTTTGTATGTAGGCGAACCTGTTTCCTTTGTTTGCGGTAATGTAGCATTTCCATGGTTACCCAGGGATTGGCAGGAACTTGTTATTTAGGGATTCTATTACCCGGGGTATTCATAGCCAGTACTGGAGAGGTTTCAAAGTCTCGTCCACGGCGGGACGAGAATGGTGACACTCCAGCACAAGTTCTGGGAGACGTAGCGAAATCCTTTGTGCCATTTTAGGGACACATAATGAACTCAGAGGATATCAGGAGACTAGCGAGAGTACTGGAGAGAACCATCAACCGGACCACTGACATACTCTATAATATGACTCTAGAACAGAAAGCAATAAGGTTAGTAGCACTTCAGAACCGGATGGTATTAGATGTCATCCTGGCTGAACGTGGAGGGGTATGTAAATTAGTGGGGTCCGCTTGTTGCGTTTTCGTACCAGATTCCACCCCAACTATCTTCAAGGCAATACAGAATCTGCATGTCCTAAATTCCCGAGGGAAACTGGAATCTTAGCACTTGGTTCTGGTACTTCTTGCGATCTTGGGTTTGGAAGGTACTTTCGGTCTTGCTGATCATTTTGGGAATTCTGTTGTTCCTTTGTTGCTGTATACAGTGTCTTCCTGGTATATGTTTAATGCTAGGGGGATGTTGCGCACAGGCGATGGGTACGTTAGGGCGCAAGGTATACGCCCCAGACAAAAACTCCAATGAATATGTTCTGAAAGAAATTCTGGTAACCGATCTAATGGCGATTGATATCTCCAATGATGATTCAGGGTGTGTGGACATTGAGACGTGGAATTATTCGTAAAGTGATTAGAAGTAGTTTAGCGCTTGGCATAGGCTAAAAGGAGGGTTTGTCGAACAGGAAATCATATTATACCCTCTAGATCGTGTGTATATATATTGGCCTAGGACAAGTCGCTCTGCGAGGAAATTCACATTGCAAGGTCCTGACCTTAGATCTGTGCTAGCTGCCATTTTAGGAATCATCCGCCATTTTAGATTCTCCCTCTAAAGTCACCCTGTGTTCTAAGATGGTGGACAATGTTGTTTTTGAATGGAACATGGCCGCCTTGACCTCTGTGTGCAAGTTAATGTGTAAACTGCCTGCAGGCCAAATGTTAGGGTCATGTACTGGGACCTTGTCCTTCGTTGACCTGTGTATAGAGGATCACCTGCGACATTGATATTAATCCTTGAACATATATTGTGTACAATACTGTTTGACCATTTTATGTGAACATGTGTTTAACTATATTGTATAAAGATGTGTGCAAAAGCTCAACATGAAATCCGAAGACACACTGTCGCTATTGTAACTTGTTTTCGAATGGATTAAGGATAACTCCTAAATGTATGGATGAATAAATTAGGAATGAATTTGGCACGAACCCTAGATCCTAGATTCATTAACCTGCAAGAGGGTTGGACATCATGTTTTGGAGTGTATAAAAGGTGTGACTATTCTGATGTACAGTCCCACTCACTTCCCACACCGAACGGGCTGGTATTCGCTGTGGTGAACTGAGGGCCTGATAGCTATCCGATACTCAGTTTCTTTGAAAACTGTTCAGTTACATTGAATAAAGATCTGTGTATCTTTATAACCTGCGTTTGGTGTATTTCCTTTTGAAGGTAGTCAGCCTTGATATCTTCTTTTGCTTTCACAGAGGGATTGACAGTTTCATGGACTATCAAATATTGTACTTATTTTTTTTAAGGGAACAAATTCATGGTAAATTCATGTCATAAATCGCTGGGACAAATGTTTTCAAACAAATGGTGGAGGAAGAATGCAGCAGTGTGTTGTTTATCTCAGTTTTCCGGGAAAGGCGCCAGTAAGAAAGGAGGAATGAAACTGGTGGAGGTAGTGGTTACAAGTGTTAATCTGAGAGCAATCTCTGAAGAAATGTGGGAAAAAGCAGAGGCTGAGGATAGTAATCTCAGATGTGTCAAGGAGCGGACCCCAAGTGGGTGGGCTGACAAAACCACATTAAGTAGTAGTGGGGGATGTGGGATGAGGTTGAGGATGATCTGTGTATAAATGAAGGCAAACTATGAAGCAGGAGTAGGCATATCCATCCAGCTGGACTTCCAGAATGTCTGATACGGTAGGGGCATGAATGGCACATGGGATGTAACCTCATTAAGAGATGCCTCCCTCAGGCACTTTGGTGGCCTGGAATGGATGTAACAGCTGATACGTAGCTGCAATACTTTGTGGAGCACTTGATGGATGATAAAAGGGCTGTGTCTAGAGAGCCCCCACTGCAATCATTTCTAGTACCTTCAGAGTCCTGGATTAAGATAGCAGTAGATGCTATGGGGCCTATTCAAGGGTTAGGTTATTGTGCTAAATATATATGTTTGTTGGCTGATTACCACTCCAAAGGATTAGTGGAAACCAGTAGCGGAGGTAATTTTCAATAGAAATGGTTATGTTCCGTGAGGAAGAGTTTTACAGAGCAGGATTTTCGAGTGAAATTGTAACTGATAATGGGTTACAATTTGTGTCTGAAGCTATACAGGCTTTCCTGAAGAGGACAGCCTTAAGGCATTGCAGAATAGCATTATACCATTCTGAAGCCAATGGGTTGAAAGAAAGACCAAACAGGCACATCAAGGGGGGTATCCAGTTGGCTCTCAGAGCAAGTCTTTTCTGGAGGGAAGTGCTAAAAGAAATGGTATGGAGTTATTGCAACACATCCCCCACAGTGACTAATGTGCCACTTTTAGTATCTTTAAAAGGTAGGATACCAAATTACCCAAAGCCACCTAGCTGGGTTCCACCTTATGTCCAAGCTAGGTGGGTTTGGGGAATTCAGTGCATTTGGACATAGATGGGATAATGCAGGTGGTGGAAGCTACTCAAACATATTACAAGGAGAGTTTTGATCAGACCACAAGGTGGTTGTAAAAGGATGGAAAGTGAGTGACTGAGTTTTTGTGTACAAACTAAGAATGGAAAATAAATATCAGGGAGAGAAGTCCTTTGGACCCAAGTGAGTTTCATCTGTTAAAGGAGATGTGGTAGAATTGAACGGGGGGAGTGTGCTCACAGGAACAGCTGGTTAAGTGCAGAGAGAGGTGTGTGTTGTGTGATGAGGGGCGTTTGGAAGATGCACCCAATGCAATAAACATTCTGAATGGAAATGCAACAAAGAAGGTGACTCCCAAACACAGTTACAGATCTATTCATCCACCCAAAAGATAGCATGACTATGTGTGCAAATAATGTACAAAACCACTTGGAGAGATATAGGGTTGCAATAGTTAAGTATATTTGGGTATGGTATGGGAGGGCAGAGGTGTTGCAAGAAGAACGTGGGTACAAGGAATAGCACAGCGCATGGGTAGAATATTCGAGATGGGGTGGTGGGAAGGGAATGTGGGCAAAGAAAGCACATCTGGAAAGTGGCAGCGTTGTAAGGCGGATGCGTAACAAATATAGTCCACTTACCTGAAGTCTGTGTCTTCACTTACGTGCAGAAGAGGAAAACAACTAGCTATTGCATTATAATAAAAAACATGTGTGAGGATCAAGTATGGGCAAAGGTGTCTTTTGGCAGGTGCTCATACAGTTTTAAAAACAAATAACAGAGTCACTAGGGTTAGAAACATTACATGCAACAATACATTAATGATTTAGGGCATTTCAGATAAAAGGACAACATGGAACATGCTTAATTTCATACCCTCCAACCTTTTAAATTGAGATCCTTCCTATGTACGTGGAACATAATAAGACCCTGGATTTAATGCAGAAATATGTATCCATTGCATAAACATGTGCTTGAGCCGGATTGAATGTGATTTGTTTGAGTGCTCATTTTGAGATGTGATTTACCTTTGATGCTATAAGTTGCAGTCTAGCTCAAACGCTAATAGTTTAATTGCTTTTCATTGCAGTATTTGGCTAATTTTCCTTTCCTTTTAACTCTTTACGACTGAAATGTAGGCTTCTGTAGTGTTGTCTGGCATCTTGGCGATGACCTTTCTTCATTCACTTTCACCCATGTGGATAGTAAAATGCATTGGATGTCGGCCATTATTAGGCCTTGGGTCATACTTTCTTTTGTATGAGCTCTTGTTATCAACTACAATGTTGTTAATATGGAATTTTAAGCAATACTTTATTTACGTACAATCACTCAGTCAGTAGATAATGAGTGAGGAGACTTCGGGTAAAACCATACAGATTATTTGAATTATATCTGCCATTGGTGGTGACTTAGTACCTAGAGACAAAACGCTGTAACCCAGCGTCAGCGACAAGCTGAAGGACATAATTGACCAATCAACGTTTCAAGCCACTATGATGGTAAACATAATGGATCTAATATTGCAACTTGATGACCAGATCTCAGAGAGAATGGCGAAGGAAGATGCAATTAATGCAAGAAGGCATGGTCAAAAGACCATTGAGAAAGTAGCGAAAGTACATATGTGGGAACTGGCTGTGCCCTTACTTTGGCACGGAAAGACTGAATGTGAAAGCTACATAAAGAAAAGTTTGACAGTGGGGGGGAGTTCATTCAAAACAAGCTATCAAGGAACCAGCAGTGACTCAGATGGCCTTGGCCCCGCTTCTTTCTGTAAACAATTGTGTTTAGGGGCTGCCAAGGCTCTAGCAGAGCACATAGTACCCTGCCATGCCTTCATCACCCTTCCACACTAGTAAATATCAGGGGAGGATGTGCACTATACCTCTGTCTCACTGGAAGTGGTAGGGCACGGCACACCCCTAACACCATGGCTGCGTGTCTCTCCCGGATATGGGTTGTTTGACCAAAAAACTTGACCCACTGCCCATTCAACCTAATTCTTTTGACCTAATTCTTTTGTACCTAATGCAGAGGGAGATCCCCACAACGCCCCTAATGTGGGGGGAGACCCCCCACCCCACTAACTTACCCCTACCTCAACTATACCCTTACCCCACCCCACAACTATTTGTTTATTAAAGTGTACCATTTGACCTGCCAAATAAGGTCAAAAAGATGTGGTCCAATGGGAGTAGGTCAAATTGGCATTAGGTCAACTATACCAATACCGTCTTGCCCACCTATGCAATCACACAAGTAGCATCAGGTGCAGAAAGACATGTGTGAAACTACCAGAGCGCTACAACCTCCTATTCAAAACAACAGCCACTTTCAAAAGGAAATTCGAAGGAAACATTCCAGGTCACACAAAAAATACAAGGCATTGCATCATGCAATATAAAAAAAGCATGACTGAAAGATCCACAACTCAAAAGAAGAAGGAAAGGATTTAAAATTAAAGCCAGAAAAATTATTTAATTGAAAATAATAAACTCGAAATATCTAAAGATTTTGTGCTGACCTTGAACCATCCATCACTTCATCCTCACCAGCAATGCCTTCTCCCTCTCTAATTACAGCAGATGGTTCCATAAAACATGAAGTCTCATAAAACGTGCTTCACGATTTAGAAACAAATGTATATACACAATTTCCAAGCACAACTAGATGTAATATTTACTTGTATTTCATGTACATTGTAAAGCCCTATCGTCAAAGCGTTGTACAGCACATCAATCATTGCAACAACATGGATGCAAATTTAAAAGAGGAATACAAATAAAATTAGAGAAAAGTAATTTATGAAGAGGAAGAAGAGGAAGAACCAAAATGATCTTTAAGTAGAAAGCGGAAATTTGCAAGAGAATTTGTAGACCAAACGTGGAGCGAAGATATTTCAATGTTTAGCTGCAGGAAGACGGACGGGCAGAGGCGTTGCTAGGGGGGGCTGAGGGGGCTATAGCCCCGGGTCTTTTGGTTGCAGCCCTGGATAGAAGCTCAGGGACTACAACCAAAAGGCTATAGCCAGCCCCGAATCCCGCCAGTCCGGACATTAGCCTAGCCCCTTATCTTTTCCAGACCTAGCAACACCCCTGCAGGCGGAGGAGGCGGGCAGGAGCGAGGAAGAGAGTAGTACATAGAGAGATACAAGTGGAGAGAGATAGAGAGATCCAACTATGTTTGTATTTTAATCATGGAACACATTCACACATATTAGGAATTCCTGTGAACATACACTGAAGATGCAGTACTTTGGCAGACGGGGAAGTAGGTGCCTGCCTGTGTGTGGTGAGGCCAGAAGAAAGGAAATGGGAAGGGGGGGGGTAGACTATTTCGTGTGAGCGCGTGGGGTTTTCTGTCACTTTCATTTTTGTTGGTTTAATTTCTGATGATGAGACCTTTAATGTGTTTCACTATGGCCCTAACAACATTGGAGGCCTGCAAATGCAATCAGTTTATTTCTGCCAGATGCATTTTCTTGCAGATAATTTGACCCAAATGTGTCAGATCCCTACAAAACAATATGTGTTGTGAAGCAGGAAGTCATCTTCAGTGTTTAGAGGCATGGAACACAGGCGCAGGAGACAAGAGGAAGAGAACACGAGATGACAATACTTTGAATGGAAACATTTTAGATTTCTGAAATGTAAATTTAGGAGTTTGGGGTTATCTAGAAACATTTGGAAACACCGAAGTACAGAAAATCGTCACCAGGCTGTGATGGTGCGAATTAATCATCAGAGTGGCATAGGCTAATGTAGTAAACACCCCTAAAAGACAAAACACATTAGCCACATCATTATAGACACTGGTCAAAAGACAGAAACAGACTCATTGCCAGGGGCGACGGAGATGGCCTTAATTTAAGCAACTCTCACATTATGCCCTATTAACAAAGACGTTTTGAGACAGACTTAAAGTGTAAGAAAAGTGTTCTCAAATTATGAGAATACTCCAAATCTATGGCATGGAACGGAGCTGTGTATCGTGCAATCTCTCTTTACTGTTTATTACAATGGCAGGAAGAATAAAATACATCTACAGGATTTTAAACTTTCCTTAAATAAACTTCAGCTCCCAGAATGCCAACCATAAACAGGCTCTCCCTCCACCAGTCCCCAGAGTTTGTGTCCAATAAATGTGTTGTCATCAGTGTAGCCCAGCCTCTGTTTTTACTGGTCCAAGGATCTTGAGCCAAGGGTTCCATATTAAAAAAAAAAAAAAAAAAATGTATTCACCTTTTTTGCAGTATTGTTTTATACATGGTTTGATCTGCATGAAGGTTGGGTTTCACAGAGATGGGGCTCGTTGTGCTGTTCGGGGCACCACAGTGAAGGATCAGTGCCGAGCACAGGGTCAGATGAAAGGACCTTTCAGTGTTGCATGGCACCCCACTTACCACGACGCCTCCGGCGGCGCACTTTGGCTCGCTCCAGGGGATGGAGTTCCAATGGTATGTGATTGAAAGGTACTTGTATGTTTTCTTCTATTTTTCGTCCCTAAACCAGTCATTAAAAGGCATGGGGCGCCCGAGGGAGGCTGCCCTAGATGATGACCAGAGCCATGGGGCCACTAACTGAAGGAGTAAGGGGATGAAGATAGGACGAAAGAATCCACCACTATTGTTAATGCCTCTGAGGCAAACTCCCCAGACAAAATATGTAAGAAAAAGATATTACAAGATTTTATCCCAGAATTAGGCCTTTAACAATACTGTAGACAGGCCCCTTGCCAGCATTGCTACATTTCCCATTCCAGGGAGGCCACAGGGTTTGGGGGATCTACCTCAAAGTGATAGTGGGAGATCCAAAAGGGGGAAGAAACTCCCTACTAAAAGGAAGCACCCTTTATATACTGCAGGCAGTGTGGTGCATTACCTTGGTCCCTATCAGGAATGCTGATGTATAGCAATTCACTCTCTAAAGAGGTGCCACATGCATTCCATGAGGACGGACATGTGTTGCCTAAAAGAGCGGGGGAGGCTCAGACTTTGCCACTGTAGAGTACTGGGATGAGGGATATGGGTTGTTTCACCTAAAAAACCTGGCCTACTGCCGATTTGACTGAATGTTTGTGGTGGATTTAAAATTTCTTTACCTACTGCTGGGTGAGACCCCACACAACCCCCTCTAATGCGGGGGGAGACCCCCTAAACCCCACTCCCCAATTTACCCCACCTCATCCTATTCCCTTACCCCACTCCACAATTATTTTGTTAATTAAAATATACCATTTGACCGACCGAATTCAACCAAAAAGATGCAGTCAAATTGGAGTAGGTCAAGTTGGCATTAGGTAAACTACGCCAATACCGGGATGGCAACCCTCTTTATTTTCTGTAAGGGTTGCAGACAATGACCATGATGATGATGATATTAAGGCGGAGGATGTCATCCCAAAAGGAATTAATGATGGTGATAGGGATGATGATTATCCAGGGAAGGATCCTTCTGGTCTTCAGGACTACATGGGGAAATAATTGCATGCTCCTTCACTCCTCAATATCTCACCCTAAGTTTAGGGAATGGGCCCTATATATGCTATGTGTGGCAGAGTAAGCAGTTTGTTTCTTTTCATATTTCATAGGAACAGATGATATTGTTCCATCTGGAGTCACATGAACCTTTAATGCCTGCATCCCAAATGGCCACAAATACAGCTATCAGTGAAGTGATAGGCTCTAAGAACACTACTTTCCTTTCCAAATAGTGGAGGGGCCTATCCAAGGTGGGAGACAGCCTCTTCACTTGCCAAGACTTGATCTGTGGAATGTGAGTAAATGGCCTTAGAAGGCTCTCTGTTTCCTTGAAGATGCCAATGAATGCATATCACACTAACCACATCAAAGATTCACCGTCAAGACACCTGTTGTTTGTTTAATCATTTATTAAAGAGTTCGGATAGTATGTGAATACCTTCACATCAATTGATAGGGCTCAGGCATCCTTTAAAAGAGCATTCATTCCATGGGTCTTGTGAAGAGCCCAAGTAAGGGCACAGGCGCAGTTTGGCTAGCTTCACAATGCTTTTTATTTAAATAAGAAGAGGGTTGGAAAACAGGCCTCACTATCCGTAACTCTATGAAGGGTTTACCTGCCTCAACAAAACTCACTAATGAAACGGTCATTAAGATGTCCCAAATGAATGCCAACAGTCCTGTGTCAAAACCATAATCTGACCCTCACACTCTGATCCCACCAAAATGACTACTAGGGAAAAACAAATAATAAAGAGCCTGCCTTCCTGCAGCCTTTCTTCTTTAATCAACAAATGCCAGGCGAACAACCCCTCCATGGTCTTAATGTGCTAGGCGAAGAAACCCTTCCCTGGTATTTGTGTGCCAGGGGAACAGATCCTTCCCTAGTCTTGGAATGCCAGGGGAACAAACCCTTCACTGGTCTTGGAATGCCAGGAAAACACCCACCGCCCACCAGGTCTTAGTGTGCCTGGGGAACAAACACTTCCCTGGTCTTGGAATGCCAGGAAAACAACCCACAACCACCTGGTCTTAGTGTGCCTGGGGAACAAACTCTTCCCTGGTCTTAGAATGATAGGGGATCAAACACTTCCCTGCTCTTGCAATGCCAGGGGAACAAATCCTTCCCTGGTCTTTGTTTCTGATCCTCTCAACGCCTGTTGGTGTCCTCAGCAACCTCTATCCTAGTTGTTTTCTACCATCCTTTCTGCTCCTGTAACAAGCAGTGGCCTACACAATTTATTCCGGCCCCACAGCTTTGTTATACATAAGCAATTGTTCATGTCATATCTTTCTCACATCCAACAGTCTTTTATTCTTTTTGTTGCCCTGGTTTCTGCCAGCACTTGGTCTGGGAGAATGGTTGCCTCCCTGTGTCAGCCGCAAGTCACAAGTCTGCTTCCTCGATCCTTTCACTCAACTTTTTTCTCTCCCATTCTTTTTGTCACCTAGTGCACACGAGTCTCCAGTTCTCGTTCTGTTGCCGTCTTGTGTCTCCTGTATTCTACGGCTCCCGGTTTCCCTTTCCACTTCTCCACTCCTTCCCAATTTATAACTTTCTCTGCCACTAATCTGTTGTCTATGGTTTTTGCTCTTTCCTTGCCTCCAATCTCTACTCCCACGTCCACTCCAACTACCAGCCCTTAAACTCTGTCCTTCTCTTTTGTTGCCGTTCTTGCTAACAGAAACAAACAGGGGACTATAGTTCTGTGTTTTAGATTCTGTCCTTCTTCCCTCTGGATGTAGTCTGCTTGTGATTTAAATGTAAGGGTACCTGGCAAAGCCCTGAAAGACCCAGGAAGGTAAACTTGAATAAACAAAACACAATTTGTCAGAGTGAGAGGTCCCTCTACTCCCAAATCTCCGAATGTATACATGTGACTACATATACATTGTTTCACATTGGTATATTTTAATAATCTTGAGATAGAGTACCAAGGGGTATTCTGAAGAAACAATACAAATGAGTATGATCCACGCGAAAAGAGGATCTTAATGTAGAAACATACAACAGCACAAAATTATTATCGGAGCAGTTGTGCAATGAAGACAGAAATCAACAATCATTAACATAATATAAAAAGATCACAATAACAACAGTGTTTGAACTGTACACTGTTCATGTGAAGTCGTCGACACAACAGTGTTTCAGCCTAAAACAGCTGTAAAGTGCAGCTAGGTGAGCAGGCCTTCATCAGGACGTGTGGTGAAATGATAGTAGTCCCGGGGTATCTATCTATGAAGAAACAAATGGAGTACAGTGAGTGGAAGAGGACCTCAAAGTAAAATGATGATTCAGAAAGCTCCATATGGATGCTATAAGATATACAAACAAGCTCTGCCCACGGGAAAACTTGTATCTTACCAAGGGTTAATCCATAGCCAAGGTAAGACCGGTCCATACTGAACGCAGGAACCGAACAGCCATTTTGCTGTGCTGTCGAAAACCAATGAGTGTCTGTGGACCCTGGAAGGACACATAGGACACTGTCAGAGTGCCATCCGGGTTGTAAAGCGTTGAAAAATGTCTGTTTAAATAAGGTGCAATGCTTACCTCAAGTGGTAATGAGTGTCATTTGCGTGACACTGGAGAAATGGAATCAATCAGCATAGGTTGTCCTCCTGGTGTGTCAATGCACGACCTGTGTGCAAAACATATGATGCACAGTTACAACCTTTCTATACTTGCTTGATACATCCAGTAACGAGCCCGTGCCGGCTCAGAACATTAGCGTTGTGGATTAAAACAAGTGAACATGCTAGGGAGCTAGCCAAAGCATATGCACCCGCTCTAGAACTGGCATATGCTTTAAAGCGTTGCGGATCAAAGGATTAATGGCCGCGATGCATCTCTATCAATAAACGTGCAAGATACCACCAAATGCTACGTTCGGTACTAAATCCTGTCAGGAATCATTAGCTCAGTTAGTGTTAACAAGGCAAGAAGTGCCGCTGTGTCCCTTAGCACGCTAAGTATACAGTAATGCCGTGCGGGGTGACTCGAACCATGACTAATGGCCGCGATGCGGCGCGTGCATAAGGCACCTCAGTGATGCAGAGGGTACGAATGCCTGCGCACGAGAAATCTTTGAATTAGTGAAACTCACACGCTTCAAAAACAGGCTGAACTTACTTTCACAGGAGTCGCTGTTGCTAGCGTCGGCAAGCGTCTCCTCGGCAATGAGAACGGTGAAAGAGAAACTGTTGTCATGGCGACCAAGGGTAATCAAACCCTCAGGTCACACTGATAGGCCCAACGGTCGCACGCCCTTGGTGGTGCATCATGGACCGAGTAGCCAGTCATAATTGGTGGTGCTCGTCCGGGGCGGGGGGAAGGGGGGGTGCCTTCAATGGGAGTGCACCTAGCCCTACCTACACATAGTATTTAGACCGGCAAAAGCCGGGGAAAAGTGAAAGAATGTGTGCCAAGAGAGTGCAAAAATTCACAGCCAAGCAATTGGGAGAACTAGTGTGTGGACTACACGTGTGAGCCACTACTTACAACTCACGTGAGGATTCTCGTTGCGAGTACTAATGATTCACCTGCAAGTAAAAAGCTACATCTTGGACTGGGTGCCGGCAAATGATTTGTGGCCCCGTGTTCACAGAAACCCCCCCTGGTGGAGATACCTGCTCAGAGCGGGGCTAATGGGGTGTTGACAAATACTAATGAACACAGTGTTGTATGATTACAGATAGGTGCAGCAACACAGAGGGAAATAATGCTTGGCTGCATTCGCTTCACAGAAGTGAATCATTCATTCTAAATGCATTACAGTCTTCATAGCAATAATGCCATACACATCGGGGTACATAACAAAAAATATGAAGGTCAAAACAACTTAAATTAATGCTCAGCTGTTAGTCAATATAACAAAACATGTTGCACTTCATAGGTAAATCATTACATTGCAGTCTATAGAGAATGATACCATCACAAATGATGATTATTACAAGCATTCAAATACAGTCGTGAGTAGTCATCCCACTTATGGACAGGAGTCGCTGGGCAAGTGCTGGTGATGGGTACTGAGATATTTAACCCTGTTTTGACTGTGTCCAGTTTGTGCACTAGCTGTTGTTCGACTCTAGTTAGTGCTTTGTCCCTATCTCCAACTCTTTTCTGTGGGGACAGTTGTTGTATGATGGTCCATGAAATGTCCTCATTGGTGTGTCCCATACGGTTGAAATGCTCGACAAGGGGCTTATCTGGTACTTTGTTTTTGATACAGGATCGATGCTCCGAGATCCGTTGTTTAATAGGCCTGGAGGTCTTGCCAATGTATAGTAGCAGACAAGGACAGCGTATTCCATAAATGACACACTTACTATTGCAGTTGGTGTGAGTGTTGAGGGTGCGATGAAAATCCTTATGATCAAAAGTCTTCGTTGGGATAGTGTAGCGACAAGCCACACAATTCCCACATGGATAATGTCCCACCACACTTGGTAAATCCCACGGTGTGTTTGGAGGTAGGCACAAGTTGTCCATTTGATAAAGGACAGCCAATAACAATCCTAGCTCCTACATAAGTGTATATCTAGATACTTCCCTTAACCAATCCCGACCCTTGATAGGTTTTTCACTATTGCTATGTAGTATGATGTCACCCTGATGCATAATTGAGTATAAGAAGTGTATTTTTTGTGGAGATCATTGAGAGACTGAGCGTACATCCATTGATGTTCGTTGTAACCTCCCTGTTTTAGATAATTGTTAATACAACAGTAATTTGCCATCTTCTTGAGTTTGTCCAGTTATTTGGACTCAGAATTATTCTGGTGTAATCCCATCCATTACATATGCACATTTCAAAGGGCCATAAACTCAAACCCTTCGGTCCATAACTGCCAAGGTGGTTGCCAGGGCTCTCCTGGGCATTTTCACCAGAGTTCGATTTCCTAAGGAAGTGATTTCTGACAGAGGAACCAACTTCATGTCTAATTACAGGCAAGCTATGTTGAAGGAATGTGGTGTAACCTATAAGTTCTCCACCTCCTACCATCCTCAAACCAATGGTCTGGCTGAGAGATTTAACAAGACTCTCAAGAACATGTTGGGTGCTTTGGAAGAGCCCGTAAGGATGAAATGGATCTCCTCCTACCTGCTTACTGTTTTCCTAGAGAGACGTACCTCAAGAGGGTTTTGGCTTCAGCCCCTTCGGCTCCTCTTTGGACATCCAGTGAGGAGGTCCCTTGCCTTAGTATGAGAAAGTTTGGAAGCCACCCATCTAGGTCCTGCCAAGCAAGTGGGGGACTATGTGTTAGGCCTCAGAAGGACGATGGCACAGATGATGGACCAGGCAACAGCAAATCTTAAGGCAAGCCAAGAATTGAACAAGTACTGGCATTATCTTAAGGCCTCACATGTGGATTGGACTCCTGGTCAGGAGATCCTTTGTGATGGAGCCTACCAAGCCTCAAGCTTTGGCAGATAAGTGGACTCGACCCCGCAGGATAATCTCCAAGATGGGTGACGCCAACTCTCTGGTTGACATGGGTGTTCCTGGGGTAGCCCCTCAAGTCTTCCATGTCAACAGACTCAAGCCTTTCCACAGGAGAGAAGTCTCATGCCTCGCGCTAGCTACATAGCAAGAAGACGATGAGAGTGAGCACCTTCCTGATTTGCTGCTGCATGGAAACCCTCAGTATGACTCAGTGGAGTGAGTGCAACTCTCTGCAGATTTGACACCAGAGCATCAGAGTACCTGCAGGCTTTGCTCCAGCAGTATGCCCCTCTGTTCGCACTGACACCAGGCCTCACCCCATGCTGTAGGCATGATATTGACACTGGTTACAGTGTACATGTCCAAAGCGGATGCTACAGAATGTCAGACACTGTTAAGAAACACACACAGGTAGAGGTCACCAAGATTTTGGACTTGGGTGCCTTTGAGCCCTCAACCCGCTCCTGGTCCAGCCCAGTGGTCCTTGTCCCCAAGGCAAGTTCCCAGGCATGTTCCAAGGATTGGATGTTCTGTGTGGACTATAGAGGAGTCAGTGTAGTCACCAAGACTGATGCACACCCATTGTCCAGGGCTGATGAGCTTGTGAACAAGATGGGTGCTGCCCCGTTTGGGAGCACCTTTGAACTCACCTCAGACTATTGGCAAATACCTCTGACTGACCAGGCCAAGGAAAAAACAACATTCTCAACACCAGAAGAGCTTTACCAAATTAGGGTCATGCCTTTTGGGTTAATGAAGGCCTCTGCCACCTTCGAAAGGTTAGTCCACCATGCTCTCAGTGAACTGGAGGCCTTTTGTGTGGCCTACCTGGACGACATTGCTGTCTACAGTTCTACCTGGGAAGAGCATTTTGACGCATTTGGATAAGATGTTGCAGGCCATGTAGAGGGCCAACCTCAGTATCAAGGCAGCCAAGTGCCAGATAGCATAGGGGAAGGTTACCTAGCTTGGTCATGAAGTAGGAGGGGGTCAAATCCAATCTCTCCCTAGTAAAGTACAAGCTGTACAAGACTGGGACTCCCTCTACTGAAACCCAGGTGAGAGCTTTTTTGGGCCTCTCTGGGTACTACAGAAACTTCATGCAGTCTTCGGCACCATAGATGCCCCTCTGACTGCTCTGACATCCCCAAGCACCCCGAGAAGTTTCATTGAAGTGAAGACTGTCAAAGGGCCTTTGATGTCTTGAAGGAAAGTCTGTGAAGGGCACCTCACTTGTCTGCCCCTGACTACAGTAAACTCTTTATTGTGCAAACAGATGCTTGTGACACTGTAACTGGAGCTGTCTTGTCTCAGTTAGACGGCAAAGGGAGAGAACACACCATAATTTTCATCTGTAGGTAACTCAAGGAAAGATAACCTATGTGGGACACTGTTTAAAAGGAGTGTTTTAGTCTAATTTCGGCACTTAGGTGTTTTAGACCTTACCTTGCAGGGTCTGCCTTTAAGGTCCAAACTGACAAATAGCCCTTAAAATGGCTTATGCAGATAAAGGGTGAAAACCTCAAACTGCTCAAGTGGTCCATTAGCCGGCAAGGGCTAGACTTCACTATTAAGCGTAGGCCAGGAAAGAGTCATGACAATGCAGATGGCCTTTCCAGAAGGTATGGTGACCGTCTGGATGAAGGTAACAATCTCATGGAAGATCAGTTGCCCTAACCTCAGTCTGGGGGTGGGGCGTAGTGATGCGGCAAATGTCTTTAGGAGGGAAAGGACTCCTTGTCCCACCACTTCTCTGTGTGTGCTTTCTTTGTGTTTTCTGCCACTGAGGTCCAACCTGGAGCTCTGACAGTGCAGCTCTTCATGTTTTCCTTTTGGTGAACAACACCCCTGGGATACCCTTATGGCACCCATAGGTGGGGGTACACCTGTGTACCCATTATGTGTACTTTTGGGCACCTTTGTGTTGCCAACAGAGCAGGTATGGGCTGTTGGCAGATGCATGCTGAATTGGCAGTGGCTCTGAATGTCCTCCATTTTTGAGACACCCAGGTCCTGACACAGGAATCAATGGATTCCTGATGAAGCAAGATGGCCATTGTGGCCTCTTGGTTTCTGTTGCCTTTTAACTTGTTCCCATATGTCCTCAGAAGCCCTGTCTCTGTACCCTTCCTCCAAACTGGCTGTTTGGTGGAAATAACACATATGGTTCTGGGGCTGCCTCCTGACAGATTGACTGGAGCCTTCCCAAGGGCTGCATGTTGTGGGTACACCCTAGGGGTGGGACCTGTGTGAATGGAGTCTGAAGTGAACTCACATTCTGTGTTATGGGTGTCTGGGTGTGGTGTGTGTGACACAATGCCTGAGACAGCCCTGACTGAAACTGGAGTAAATGCAGTGTAGTGTGCTGAAAGGCTGGGTACTTGCCCCAATCCATATTATTTGGTATGAGTGTCTAGGTGGAGTGAATGACCTGAATGCCCGTGAGCCTGATTGGCTGCCTGCCTGCATGAATGTCCTTCTCCGTGATTGGTTGACTGAGCCTGGCTCAGCCTGAGTGAATGGGGACCAAATGTGTATAACAGGGGACGTCTCACTCACCAATTTGTTTAGAAGCTGAAGTCGAAGCTAAAACAAGAAGAAGCTGTTCCTTGAAGACCAGCTGGAGAAGAATCTTCTGCTGAATTTTCTACATCTAATCCAAAAGCTTCTGTGTTCTTCCAAGGACTGATCCAGAGAGGACCTGTGAAGGAGATCTCTCCATGAGCTATGAGGGACCATTGTGTAACCTGCTACCCTTCATCTGAAGTACCCTGGAAACCACTCCTGTGTGCATGTGTCACACACCCAAGTGCTTGGAGGTTGTGGCTATGCTGGAAGGCGGGCCGCCGTCATTGACATGCTCATTACGTTTTCCTCGCGCTCCTCAAGCACGGTCTAGTGTTTATTTCTCTTTGCTTTGGTTGGAGTTGCAGGGGATTATTACCACTTCCACCCTGAGAACCGACGCTTTGCAACTGCAGTGTTCATTTCCTGCGACTTCAACACTAGTGTTTTCCATGTATCCTTTCCGTTTGCCAATGCAGACCCTGCAATAACCTACCTTACTTTTTCTTCTTGCCTTTCTGTTCGCTGCGCGCCCCTCCACGGCTCCTGCTCTTCTCTTCCTTTCTTTCTTTCTGCACCGACTCTGTGTCTGGATTTCTCTGCGTATGCTCGGGTAAGCTGCTCTCCTTCTCCTTCGCTTCGGTTGGCTCTTTTTTCTCTCTCTAGTGATTTGGACTAGTTTCCTTCTTATGAGCTTACCGTTGACTGATTCCTCCCTTGTTACTTACTCTTTTCTCTGCCTTATTACTTATTGGACCCTTCTTTGTTCTAATACATTTCGTGGTCCATCCACAATTGGGTTTTTTAGTGCCGCCAGGCTTTTTCCCCATTCCGGCTGTCCCGGAAGGGGAGCCACTAGAGAGCAGTTAATTTATTGCCTGCCACTATGGCTTCTTCCCAGGGCCAGCCATTCACAACAAAAAAAAACAGAACTACGACAAGTGGAGGAAAACCCTCAAAGATTCCTACAACACAGAGTCTTCAGACACAGGTGAGGAGGAAGTGGGCAGTGATACCGGGAACAAAGACTCCGAATTTGACAGAATGCCGTCTGGAGAAGGGGTCTTCATGAGTCCTGAAGAGGAGTGCACAGACATCTCGAGTCGAAGAAGTCCATTGGTGTCACCCAGGGTCTGGAGAAGTGTTTGCGACTGCTGGAAGCCCATTGCTGTCTACCTCCCAGAAGAGATGGTACCCTGGCACAGTGCTGCTGGAAAACCAGAGCTGCGAAAATTCCAAACTGCCAAAGAATACTTCAAGAGGCATCCTTGGCATCATCACTGACCACTTTTTCCTGCCAGAGAAGGTCCAGGGTCGCTGAGCGTCCAGGGAAGTCCGTTGGTGTGTTTTCTGCCACCAGAATCCAACAAAGATGTCCCGAGGGTCCAGACTTGGTGAGGATTTGTGGCCCACTCCAGTTGTCAAGTCCAGGTTGCCGGAAGCTGTCCAGATATCTATGCTGCAACTGCAGTATTGAAGAACAGAAAGATGTAAAACTGCAATATTCCAAAACCTGACACCAAAAGTGAGCTATGCACCTGTTGCCTCCAGAAGTCATTGAAGGGCCTCATGGGTCTTACTCTCACCTGCCAAGCCTGTAAGGAGCCCACAGCAAGTTTCATCTTCCCAGGACTTCTACAGTCAGAGAAATTATCGACCAACAGAGAACACTGCGAAGAGCCAAACTGATGCAGTTCAAATGGACTTTGGTTCCATTGTCCTTGTTCGACTCAGCATCCTATTGGCTCGTTCTTCCAAAGGGGGTCTATCCTCAAAGGGAATGGTTGAGTGAAACAGAGAAACTCCGCCACTTCGCCTGCCAAGGCCTCAATGGTACTGTGACAAGGAAGAGCATCTTCTAGCCCCAGGAGGCATCCAGGGGTCCCAGATTCATCTTGGGTCATGTTCTCCTGCAACCTCTCAGGTACTTTGGGGTGGTAGAACCTTTAAGAAGAAAGCAGAGGGTTATTGAACATTTTTGTACTGAGCTGTAAAAGACCAGATAGGTTACTGCCTAACTTTTACATTACATATTGCTCAGGTGGGGGAATCCTCACCCAGAATTGTCTATCTAGTCTAAAGAAAGCATTCTGCCTCTGTTCATAACTAACCTGCCTTTCTTCTCTATTCTTTGCTGCTACACCTCACTTAAGAATCCACATGCCTATTTAAAACCGTCTGCAGTTGATGCATTTATTACTGATTTTAAGTATTGTGTGGTACCACATAGCGTGTATATATTTGCCATTTGTTGAATAGAACTGCCTAATGACACAGTGTTATTATTTATATGTATATATTACTGAACCTTATTTTACATAGATTAGCTGTGTTAACACCTAACATAGTGTGTGGACATTCCTTTGTGGGGCTTGAGGACTCACTGTACTTAAGAACCTGCCTGTATCACCTCCTGTTTGCTTAAGCCTAGGTCGCTTGTCCAAGCTACCATACAGAGAACATTGGCTGGGGTGCTCTGTGCCTTTGTCCCAACCAAACAGAGGACAGAAGTACAGGTACCCCGCTCCAGTCTTTACACCAACCATGATGTTAAACTAGGCACGGCTCCACAGGGATACCTTCTTAGGTGGTAGCGTAGGCTTGTTTTCACTTACAAGAGTCTAATCACATGTGCATGCTCACTCTATTCGTGAATGCATCCTTGTCTTTGAGGGCTCAATAACATCAAGCCAGGCTTTTTGGTGCTTCCTGAGGCAGTGATCTGGTGTCAGGTCTGTTAGTTAATTGACTGGGTCTAACTAGTGGTGAGGCCCAAGCTGCAGCACCATGTGGAACGAAGAAGCCTGGAAAAGGCAAGCAATGCACAGGTAAATGTAGCTCACATGTGGTTCAATACGGGAATCAGGTACCAGAGATGTTCCTTGACTTGTGGATTGCTGGGAGGCCCAGCCCAGGGTCTCCAGGGACAAGGTGAGTCCTTCTGTTCTGCACTCCTACTTCAGGGTGCTTAGCTGGCCCCTAAATGGAATCCTTCACAATCAGTATACAGAAACATGGTGACAGTTCAACCAGTAGAGAGGCATTGGTCCAGAAGCAGTCACGCCCACTGTTCCCTGGGGATGGTTAGGGGTCGAGCTGTTTTTGTATTTGATTGTTTTTATATAGCGCTTTATGCCAAAGCACTTCACAAAGAAATAAAAGGTATATACGAATGAAAGCAAATCAATGGAAAGTCGGCCAGTTAGAGACAAGATGGTCCTTGAGATGGGCTCAGAAGAGAGACAGAGAAAACAAAGAATGGAGAGGGGTGGGCATTTCAGTGCTTGCGGGCAAGTAGAATGAAAGAGACAATGCCGGAAAGGTGCAGCAGGAACTAGACTCAGATAGAAGAAATTGTGACTGGTAGCAGGGGTGATGGGCAGGAGGCTATGAGAGATAGGGAGAGGCCAGACCATGGAGGCAATTTATGAAAAATGTTGATAAAGTTTAAAGAGAAGCTGAGAGTCAAAGGAAATCTAACAGAGGGATAGTAGAGCAGAAGAAATAGACTCCCGAGGAGGTAGACAGAAAGGAAGGCAAAGTTATTCATAGAGAAAAAGAGAAACAATTATTAGACCAGGAGACTAAGAAGGAGGCTAGAACTAAGGCACAGATGTGAAAAAACAAGGAAGGAAAGAAGAAGCTTTGTGGCATGGAAGGTAAAAAAAACGGCCTGGCTTTCCATATGTTGTACAGTTGGAAACAACAAGAGTGGGACATAGTAGAGATGTGCAGGGAGAACAAAAAAGAAGAATCAAAAATGACACCCATATTATGGGCAGAGGAGGAGACAATGATTGGGGATGAGGGTAAGAAACAGCAGCGGGAGGTGGCAGGGGATGAATAGTTGGGGCAGGGAAAAAGAGGACCTTGGTCTTAGAGGGTTTAAAGTGCAGAAATCCAAGATTGGATAGCAAGAAGACAAGAGGCGAGAGTAGATTGAAAAGGGTCTGAAAATGAAGAGAAAGAAAGATCTGGGAATCATCAGCATACAGATGATGGGAAAATCCAAAGAAAGTAATCATAGAAGCAAGAGGGATAGAATAAATAGAAGAAAATCAGGGGGCCCAGGACAGAACCTGTAGGTATGCCATGGGAGAGAAGGTGAACAAAGGAGGAATAACCAATCTAGGAAACTAAAAGGTGTGGCAAGAAAGATAAGACAAAAAACATACCAGAACACATTCATGAAAACCGTAGTAGTGAATACAAGACAGAAGAATGGAGTGATCAGCATTGTCAAAGGCTGCTGACAGATCTAAGAATACTAGGAGAGAGGAGAGTTCAAAGTATCCATCAGGGTAGTTAAAAGAGAGTTAGAGACTGAAAAAGGACTGTTTCAGAGGAATGAAATTGGCAAATTATTGACTGGCGAGAGGGCAGAAGTGTGTCCTTATATTTATGGATTGAGACCTGAGAATAGACAAATTGCTCAAGAGGTTTTGAGCAAAATGGAAATAGAGTGGACATTCACAGGAAGAGAAGGATCAAGAGAAGGTTTCTGCAAGATGGGGAGAATGAAGGCATGCTTGAAAGAAGAAGGAAAAGTGGCCATAGATAGTGAAGCATTTAAGAGAGAAAAATAAGATACAGTGCAGGAATCAGAAAAGACAGCAGGGGGTCAGAAGGAACAGCAATAGGATGTGCCTTGGCAAGAACAAGTGAGACATCAGAATGAGGGGAGAAAATAGAAATTAAAGATGGGGGAGAAGAATTAGAACTAGGCAGGGTGGAGGAGCAATCAATAGAAGAACAACAAAGAGAGATTTTTGATGAAAAATAATCCATGAAATCAGAAGCAGTAATTGGAGAGAAAGTACAGGGTCAAGAACAGGAGGGGAGAGAATATGGTCGACAGAGTGAAATAGACGGCAGAGCTGTGAAGAAAGAGAATTTGGGAGGTTGATGAATTATTATTGTTTAGCAGAGAGTAAAGTTGCATCATAGGTAGTATGAAGGGAAGCAAGCAGTGAACGGATGGCAGCACAGTATGTTTTAAGTTAGCAGCGACGTTCGGCCTGTCTAAGGATATTTCTGGAGAGAAGGAGAGAAGGAGAGAGGCATTCCTCTATGGCTGTGATGTCTTACGAGAGGAGAAAAGGATGAAAGAGGATAGAAAGAATTAAGAGTATCCAATAAAGCAGGTGTGCATGTAGAAGCATTAGAGTCAGAAGAAAAATATGAGATGTCAGTTGATGGAATAAGCGTTGTAAAGGCAGACATAAAAGTCGAGGCCTGAAAACAGCGATGATCGTGACATTCAAAGGAGGTAGATGATGAAGGAGGAGGGGATGAAGGGGAAAATAAGAGAGTAAAAGAGAGGAGAATGTCATCAGATGAGTAGAGCGGTATTACACATCCAGTAGAAGTAACAGTAATGGTAGAGGAGATTAAGTTTAAAGAAGAGCCACAAATATTTGAAGGGGGAGTAGGGATATTCAAAAGATGGTTTCAGTCAAGAATAGAATAGAAAGAAGTGAGATGGCAGAGTGAGTGGAGGAAAGACGGAGATTGAAACTCCCAAGAAGGATCAGAGGAGTTTTCCGACAGAAAGAAGCATGGAAATATGGGCATCAAGATCAGGGGGAGATAGATTATTAGTAAAGCAACTGGATGAGGTTTAGAAAAGGATGACAACTGATACTCATAAGTAGAGACTACTGGAAAATTAGGAAGGCTTGGGACGGTCATTAAATAAGAGGATCATAAAATGCCAACATCCCCACTTCGCCCAAAAGGGCGAGGGGTATGAGAGAATAAATTGGAGGTGGAAGAAAGAGCAGCAACAGTACCCGAGTTTAAGGGAGCAAGCCACGTTTCGATTGAACAAAGAAAGTGAAAACTGAGAAAGATGTCTAGGACAGAGTAACCTTTGTTGCACAGTGAGCGAACTGGGAAATGTTGATTAAAGAAGAAAGATTAGACAAGGGGGTTGAACCAAGTTGTCTAGGTTACAAGTTCGAGAGTGGGTTACATGATGAGCTAGAATTGAGAAGGACATGATTGCTAAAGAACAGAGAAGAATAGAAAGTAGGCAGGAGTAGAGAAGAAAAAGGTAGACATTTTAAAAAGCAGCTCTAAGATCTTATAATATGACTGGAGTCCCTTATAGAGTAGTGGACATGGCGCATGGGACGAGGGATGAAGTAGGGAGAAGCACAACTGGCTGGGTGATGATGGATAAGAGTAGCAAAGCTGCTAGTAGACTAAAGAGAAGGCATACAATAGAAATGGAGAAAGCCGTGGCAGGGGACTTATTCTAGACTTCGCTGGGGCTTTGCACCAGAAATGATGGAATTAAGGATCCGGGAGGGGACAGGACCACAGAGGTGGTGTGGTCAGTAATGAGGCTAGGGCCGCACACAGCAGAAGAACATCACCCAGACGAAAAGGCTTCAGGTGTGTTTGTGGCAACCAGGCACAGGTGAGCTGATGGTGAGTCCTTGATGGGACGGCAGTCCCAGTTCAAGTGGTGTGAAAATGGGGTGTGGGGTGTTTGTGGCCCTTTCTTTTTAAAGGCAAATGTTGCAGGGGATTAGTCCAAAGCAAGCATGCTCTAAGATGACAATCCAGGTTATTTTAACACGTGGTTTTAGCCACATAACATCATACTCAAGGTTTATAGCTCTCAGGAATAGGAGGGAACAGGAAAAAGGAAGAGAGCTCTATCAGAAATCAATATGATGGGACCCTTCTCCAAACCTAACATTCCCTCTCTGGCCGCTATAACTCTGCCCCCTCTCCCTGCCTACTGATTCAGTGGTCAGCACCCTGATGTGAGGGAGGATTTGTTATGTTAGTTCCTGCCTGTGAAAAATGGGTCAGAGCGGACCGCCTGGGGTACATTTCTATTCCCCGAGGTGAAGGTGTTACCCTTTCTTATGGAGAATCAAAGGAGCAGCATCCTGGCTTTTGTTCTACATGGCAGCTGTAGAGACAGTCAGGCTAAATGCCAACAAACATCAGTCCTGTCATGGTGAGACCCTGCTTCGGGAGCTGACAATGTAGCAATATCAAAATGTGTTGGCGTTATAACTGTGTGATTTTAGCAGTCACCATGCCAAACCAGGCATGGTTTATATTTACAGATTGACATGCCACCTGACCCTCTAGATTCTACAGTCATTTTTAATTGGAACAGTGCTTTCATTTTGGCATGGGACATTTATAAAAGGGGGCCTGATTAGCAAGCCTCAAATTCAGGAACAGAATTACACACATCTGTTTATTTAATAAAAATAAAAAAGTTCAGGCTATCCTACCCTTGCAGATAGCAATCCATCACAGAGATGACATAGATGTGCTAGAAAATATTTTTCCTGTCTTCCTTCTGTACACCCTTTTCTAGCAGAGTGTGCATGTGGCCCGTTTGATTGATGTTTATTTTCTTTGAAAAACTGCTACACATTTGACTTTCAGAGTGGGCTTGCAGCCCACAGGATGAGTTCACATTGGAACAATGATGCTGGAATGGTGAGTTCTGGATGCCACGCAATGGTGTGAGCGTTTTGATCTGTGGTAGGAGGTCTGCTTTTCAAAGAGTCTGTATACACGTGATGGGAAGTCCTATAAATACTGCAGTCTCTGCATCTGTTGTGGCATCATTATCCCCTTTCACCTCAGTATCACTGTTTCCCAACAGAAATATGTGTTCTCTTCTGAACTCTGATGGAGCATTATCTCTGTGTAGATCATCATCCATCTCTTCATCTTTATTGTCGACCAGGGAATAGGGGCTGCCGAGATAGAGACATAAGGTTTGCAGGCTCCTCCCACTTTTTAAGTACGCACTCTGCCATTCGTCTGCGATTTTCGTTTGATAAGAGCGCCATACCTCCCCTTTCTGCCCCTGAGATGCTGGGAGGAAAGTGAAAGTGAAGTCTCCTTTTTTGGTCGTGGTGGATGTTCATTGGCGGGCTGAAATACATGTGCATTTCCTTATACTGACACAAGTATGGCTGAGTGACTTGTGATAGGGATATTAAAAATGAGTTGGAAAATACATTCAAGTAACCATGTGCAATTATCACCTACCAGTCCACACAGTGATGGTTGAAAAGACAATTAGCAGCACATCACCTCGACTCTTTCTTGTTTGTGTGGTAATATGTTCTGCCAAATGTGTCCAACCTGCCACCTCTCCAAATCTCTACTGATTCCTCCTAGCAAAATCACGTGAGCATGATTCTCTGACAAACTGCCATTAGGGATTCCAGGCTTGTCCCACTCCTCCTACTAGTATCACACAATGGCATGTGTCTCATCTACTTGCTTTAAGAGACGGACACTGACTGGTGTGTCACTCACTGCCCTGAGTCTCTGTTGCCATGTTGCAGCAAATCAGGTGAGTATGACTCTCCAACAAGCTGCCTTCAGGCATTCCCATCTCCTCCATCTCCTCCTCCAAGGTGTCATGCGATGGCATGTGTACTAGTCTAGCTAAAAGAAACAGACACTGACCATTGCATCAACAGCAATGCTGAATCTCTGCTACTTCCTTCCAGTAAAATCAGATGAGCAAGACTCTCCCACAAGCTGCCCTGGGTGATTCCCAGCTCCTCTTGCTCATCCTCCTAAGTGTCACCTGAAGGCACATGTCTCTTACACTTGCTTCAAGAGACGGAAACCTACTGGTATATCACCTGCATCCCTGCATCTCTGCTGCATCCTCCCAGCAAAATCAGGTGAGAATGACTCTCCCACAAGCTGCTCTCCGAGATTCCCATCTCTTATCGCTCCTCCTCCCAGGTGTCTCCAATGGCACATGACTAGTCCACTCACTTCAAGAGACACACACTGACGGGTATGTCACCCACCACCCTAAATCTCTGTTTCCCCCTCCTGGGCAAAATCAGGTTAGCATGACCCACCCACAAGCTGCTCTCAGGGATTTCCAGCTCCTTTGGCTCCTGCTTCAAGGGGTCACCCAAGGGCACTTGTCTAGTCCTCTCACTTCAAGAGATGGGCACTGACTTGTGTGTCATCCACATCCCTGAATCTCTGCTGCTCCTTCCCACCAAAATCAGGCGTTTGTGACTCTCCCATAAGCTGCTTTTCTTCCCTGGTGTTATCTTATGGAACATGTCTCATGCACTTGCTTAATGAGGCAAAAACGGACTAATGTATCACCCAACTTCCTGATCTCTGGAGATGTCACTTGTGTTGTTCACCCACCACAATAAAGTGAGTGTTGCACAGTGCTGCATAAGCAAAATCATGCCTAAATCTCTCTCTCTCTGACTGGATTCCAGTTACTTTCTGCCTATGCCTAAACTACTTCTTACATTTACTCTCAATACCCAAAGCCTAACTCCAACAATGACCTGCTGCCTATCTGAAAGCTGACTGAAATGGAATGGCATCTCCAATCATGTATGCCCCTTAAACCCTTGTGGTCGAACTTCAGCCAAACATTTCCAAATGTTTGTCTGAGATACATCCTTCACGAATCACCCAAAATGAGGGTGATTCAGGTTTGCTGTGGGAATTTTATTCCAGGCTTACCGGCAGGCAACAAAGAAGAGGGTAGGCAACGATCACTATCTACTTTATATGAGTGGATACTGCCTTATCGGTTGGTCTGCAAGGAACTGGCCAATCCTTCTGCAGTCTCCACCTCTCCTGTTCCCTCCCAGGCAGTCTGCATGGCTTCTAACTTTGCCACTAAAACTCAGGACATCCTGTCCCCTCTCTCCTCCTCCTCTCCCTTTACTTCTCTTGGCCCCCTATGGCCACCTCTCCCCGTCCTTTTTCCTCTTTCTCTCTAACCACTCCTGATGATGTATCTAGACAAGTCTGATCTATGAAAGTGTCGTCCAAACAGGTGCTCCTCTACTCCTCCAGAACCATTAAGGGCCACATTGACACCCTCGCTCCAGCCGTGGTCGATTTCTGCAATCACTCAATTGCCACTGGAACGTTCCCCTCTACTCTCAAGCACTCTCTTGTGCATCCCTTCTTGAAAAAACCTTCTGCCGATCCTTCCTGTCCAGAAAACTACTGCCCTATCTCTATCACTAGTTTCCTGGGAAAACTAATTTAAATGCTGGTCATCTCCCAACTTACTTCTCACACCAAAGCTGTTGGTTGTCTCCATGACCATCAGTCTGGCCATCGAACTGACCATTTCGAGTAAGCAAACCCAACCATATTTAAGTGTTTTACCTAACTAACCCTCATGGCAGAGTTAGACCTGACACGCTGCTCAACCCCGACACTAGCACGCCCTTCTTACTCATACAGAAACAACAGGATTCGAACCGCACGATGAGTCACGGCAGGAGGCTAAGCATCAAGCCGTTAAAAAACCATCTTACACACGTGAGCAAATATCCTTCTCACCCATGCTGGGTTTTCAAACATTGTACTGTTTAGAACATTTTGTGATGCGCTTTCTTCTCATTACCATAGACAAAGAAGACCCACCTACCCACTTCAGTCTATGTATGTGGGAAATTCCGGACCGCCCCCATACACTGATATCCAGGTAATCCTTTGCCTTCAAGTGGCTCTGACCTTACACCTTCAGGAGCTCTCCCGACTTAACACTAATGGTAGTTTATCTTAATTATGTCTTCCAAAACAGTAGGCACAGGCTCATCTAAATGATCCACCAGTGACAGTAAGGCGATCTCAACAACACCACTCAGATGTGAACATACCCAGAGCACACTAGGAAGCAGAAACCGCAAGGGGCTAGAGAAGGTATGTGGAATTCAAGAGGGCTTTCATGAAAACCCTCCCTAATTATTAACCCCCATTTTAGATCTAGGACCTCAGGCCCAGATAACCTTTTTAGAAAAACTATGCGCAAACAAACATACGAGAACCTGTAGGTCACATATATTACTTTGCCTTTACCTACAGAAAATACCAATCCAAGGTCCACATGAAGGCACACACACCACCAGCTGAAACGTTTAAGGTCTAGGAAGAACCACTATAGACACCAGTCACACACGTTCTACACTATTAATAGTGACGTCAACCAAGGATTGATCAGGAAATACTAATGACAAGATGACCATTTGAATTATTAGTAACTATGAAATTCAAATCCTTTTACAACGTTTGATGCACAAATGTGATGTTCACAAATGTTTCATGTTTTATGTACTTTGCTTTATGTTTTGCTACAATGTGCTGTTGTACAAAGATTGAATCACCAAATGTACTATCATGTAAAACCAAGTGTTTTGAGCATCTTACACAGCGATACAAAATAGATGGACTAAATAAAAATAAATAAACATAGGCCAATTTAAAAAGGTCAATGAACGAGTACGACATGGTATGTACTACCTCATATAAGGAAAAACTAGGAGCCTTTCTAAGAAGGGACTTGGAATTGCAATATCCAACAAACAATACATTTATTACCATGCAATATTGATGCATAAAGAAAATAACCAGGCAGGACACCCTTAGTTATAATAATTCTGAGCAGCCAGATGCACGGAAACTGCTCTCATGAACACCCATGAATATCTGCTCACTAATCTTGATTCTTGCTTTCCATCTGTCCTCATCCTCCTTGATCTTTCCTCTGCTTTTGACATGGTCAATCATGCCATACGGATCAATCTTCTCTGTGAAAACCTGGGCTTCACAGATCAGGTCCTGGCCTGGTTGACCTCCTTCCTCCTGGACCGACCCTTCCAGGTCCAACTTGGGTCATTTCTCTCCACCACCTCTCTCTCCACATGTGGTGTTCCCCAGGGTTCTAAACCCTCACCCTGGCTCTTCAATGTCTACCTGGTCCCTTTGGCTCACCTTATCTCTACCTTATCCTCTAACTTTCAGTGTTATGCGGATGACACTCAGCTCCCCTTCAGGCACCCCTCAGGCTCCCCTCTCGCTCATTCCTGACTGTCTATCTGAGATTCAAGAGTGGTGTGCCTCCAATGATCTCTGCCTTAATGCCCGTAAGACTGAGATCATTCTTACTGGGACGCCCGCTCCTGCTTTCCTTCTCTCACTCTGGCCACCCTCCTTGGGCCCTCTTCCTACATGTTCCTGTGAGGCAAAAAACCTTGGTGTCATCTTCGACTCCACTCTCTCCTTCTCACCTCAAACCGCAGACCTTGCCAAGAAGGCCCACTACTAGCTGCACCTCCTCAGAGGTATTCTTCATTTTCTCACTTTCCCCCAGAAGCTCATTGTCTCCAGAGCCCTGGTTCTCTCTGGGCTGGACTACTGCAACAGCTTCTAGTTCATTCTGCCTTCCTTTACTCTCCGCGCTCTGCAACTAATCCAGAATAGGAGACTTGTCCTTGACCACAAGCCCAGGGATCATATCTCTCCAGCTCTGAAATCTCTCCACTGGCTCCCAGTGGCTGCAAGGATCAAGTTCAAGACCCTCTGCATCAACCACAAGGCTTTCGGGGGCCAGAGCCCACACTACATCCAACACTCTCTTCCTAGACACCTTCCTTTTCAAGCCCTTCGCTCAGCCACCTCCAACTTTCTGGGGGTCAAACGCTTCTCCAGGCAGAGAGTGGAGGGTATATCTCTCTCCTCTGCAGGTGCCTCCCTCTGGAATGGCCTTCAAACTTCAGCCATACCACCTGAGTTTTCGGATGGAGCTCAAGACCTTCCTTTTCACTTCTGCTTTCTGTCTCTCTCCCCCCTGCTGACCGACCTGTCTGCTGCGCTGACTGGTTGCCTGGCTAGCCTCTGAGTGTCACTGCTACCAGGCTCCCCATGACCAGTTGCCCCTGCACTTTCTCTGGGCAAACTGTGCACTTAGGGGTTGTATCTGGAACCCTATAGTCCCCTGCCTCACTGCACTTACCCAGAATCATGCTGCCCTGGCTGCACTTACTCTGAGCATTTCAGCCCTGATTGCACTTCCCCTCTCCTCCCCTTGCTTATTCCCCTCTCACCCCCTGCGCTTTTGTGTATCGCACTTGCACGATCTGAAGACATAAAGCCTAGTAAGATTGTTTGTTTTGTCCCCCTCCCTGTATCCCCCTGCCTTGTATGTATGTTCTTTGTTTATGGCTTTGAGTAAAGAAGATTAATTGGCAAAATAATAAGTATGCAGTCTTGACATAGAATTGTGTCTCCCTGTGGTTGTCTTTACACTCAGCCCAGCAGCCCTCAGCCTCACAGAGTTACAGTGAACATTCAGTACAGCATGTCATGCTTTAGCTTTGCATCTCAGATCACACAAGATGCAGTGAAATAATTAATAAAAGAAAACCACCGAACAGATCACAAAACAGAGAAAACATTGAACATTTAAAATTCAATGGCTAAAGGAACAGTATGTCTGGCGTGTGGGTCTGGAATTTCTGTTTTAGCTAAAAGACCATAAAATCTCCTGGGAGCAGGAGATACATAATGGCAATGTGAAGAATTGCCATCTGGCAAGAGTGTGGAAGCCATGTTTTTTAAATGTTTTTAATTAATAAAATGATGCAGGTAATTCCATCTCGGAAAGTGAAATCTGCTGATCAAATTCCCCTTTCCTAAAGTCCATGCCAAAAGCATAGTGTGTAACTGTGACCTACTGCATCAGTATCCAGATCTTCAGCGCCTGCTCTACCAGTGGCACAGAGCAGGTTCTGAGGTTGCAGGGTTCCTCTCGACAGCTGTATTCACAGCCACGTCTCTGCAGCACAGGGACTGAATTTAAGGTATAAAACCCTGCTCTAAAAACTAAATAACTGTAAGTATGTTGTCCTGGTGGAAAGTTAAACTATAAATATAAACCATACCTGAGTTTAGGCTATGGTGGCCAGCATCTCTCATAGTTATCCAAGCCACATCAAATTTATATCAGACATGTCTCAGCCCGATAGGCCAAGTTCAGCTGTGGAAGGATTATGAGTAACCTCTCCAGACAGGCTCTACCTTGGCAGGAATGTAGCCTGGGGAGATTACCTCGCTTTGTTCCTTTGCAAGGACAGTCAACGCCCTTTCCCAGGGACAGCCATTCCACAGGAAGCCTGCTTGAGAACAAGAATCAAAGGACACACCCATTCACAAAGGCCTTGCCTCACATCAGGATACTGCACATCTAAAGGCCTTTTATCCTATTGAGAAGGGAAGGGGCAGGGATAGTGTAGGAGGGGGAGCTCTGCACAGTGAGGGAGGAATGCACCATCTTGTTTCTCCCTGCCTCTCCTTTCTGTTCCCTCCACTTCCTCTAGCACAAAGCACTTTGGGGTGATGTCAGAAGTGCAAAGTCCACTTCTTTCAAGAACAGAGATTGGAACCCTAAAGAAGGCTAGCTGAAGTCCAGTCATCTGTGGACTTTTACATTTAAAAAAAAGGGTCTCACTACACTTCTTTCAATCATCTTTTGTACTTCAACCCTTGAAGAAGATTACATCGGACTTGCCTGGGAGAGCATTTCTTTCTAAAGCCCTCCAGTTGTGAGGTAGAGGCAGGTATTCCAGAACAGAGGCAAGCTCCGGCCCCTATCTATCCCCAGAGACCATTTTGGGAGAATTCTGCTGCTGGATCAAGACCTGCCTCTCTGCCAGCAACACAGTTGCCAGGACCTTACCGCAATGCAGGACCCCAATGGGTGAGTGCCAGCCTCCCCATCTTTGTGAGCCTGTGAAACTGACTCATCTTGACCTTTGAGTCCTTGGAGTGGGAATCACAGATCCTGAAAGGTAGAACAGCTCACTGCAACCCGTCACCTGTGGAGTCCTGCAGAGTTCCATCCCCTCCCCAGTGATATATGCATGGAGCCGCTGGGAGCCCTCCCTGCCACACACAACATCGACATCTACCAATATATCAACAACACACAGCTATTCCCGATGATCAACTCCATCCGAGACATTCACATAATCAGAGCCTGCTTCTCGCTGATCCAGTCTTGGATGTCCATGCATTCTTGAATCTCAACCCCTCCAAGACTGAATTCCTACTCCTCACCAACAACACCAAAAAGCTAGACATACAAACCTGGCTATCAATCATGAACCCTGAGGGCTTCACATCTGAGCTCACCTCCTGCACCAAGTCCCTCGGGTTGCACATCACCAAACACCTCTACTTCAAGACACACATAGCTACGAAAACTCAGACAGCTTGGTATCAGCTCTCCCTCCTGTGAAAGCTCAAGCCCTTCCTCCGTCCGGACTGCTTTAGATCCACTGTTCAAGCACCGGTCCTTTCCCATCTGGATGGGGACAATGCTGCCCTCGAAGGCCTCACGTTGTCCTCCCTTGTGCCTATGAGAAGTGTCCTACGTGCGGCTGCACGTCTCATCAAGGATCTACGCAGATACAACCACATCAGGCCAGCCCTCATCGACCTTCACTGGCTCCCACTAGACCCAACAATCACTTTCAAGTCTTGATGCATGATCTATAAGGCAGTCGCCCTCAAGTCACCCAGCTATCTCGCAGAGAAACTCTGCATCTGCAGCAGACAGCGCACCACCAGAAGCCGGGACACATGCAGACTTTAAATATGCTGCTGCAAAAAGGAAAGGACCAGAAAACAATCCTTCTCTGCCTACACCCCAAGACTATGGAACCTATTCCCCATCCGCATTGGACTTGCCCCCACTCAAGACCCACCTCTTCAAAGAGTCTCTCCTCAACACTGAGGCCATCACATCACCCCCATCCCACCTGACTCACTAGAGGACATCTGCCTCTCTCCTCCCTGCCACCCTGTACAGCTGTACCCCTCCACTGTGCCCCTCTGTATCCTACCTCCACTTTATATCTATTCTATTGTACCTCTGAAAAGCACTCGGTTATGCATCTATAATATTGCATACCTCTGTAAAGTGCTCTGTTGTGTATCTTTATTGCTGTTTACATTTGTAAAGCGCTATGTTGCTTCTCGAAGACAGGTCCCGCTCAATAAATAGCATAATAATAATAATAATAATAATAATAATAATAATAACAGCTGAGATCCCTGTGTTTTCCACGTTGTCCCACTGAAAATTGTGATTGAAGCCTGTTCGATGCCGAGCAAACCACCAGAACCCACTGGAGCTGCCTTTGGCGCTAATTGTTCTTCGTACACCACTGCTCCGCGCCAGCTGAAGTGCGTTATTGCCTCGGCTCCAACCAAAAAAGTACTGCAGAGTTCCTTTCGAACTGCCAGGTTCTTCTCCTATAAGTTGACCAAACCGACCCTTGTGTTCCCCTGAACAAGCACCTCCGAGCCCCCACAAATTAAAATGACTCGCTTGCGCATCCTAGCATCAGCTCGCAGCCGTCTAACTTCGATCACCAATCTCCCCTACTCGAGTAGATGCTTCGAGAATGCAGCTACCTTCTGTTCGGCCCCTACTCGACGCCCGCTTGCCAGTGGACTACTATGACTTCTGCATCCTGAAACTGAAGCAAACCATCAAATGATGCTGAAAAGCCTGGTTTGATGCCGTCATACTGACAATTCATTTGCAAAGTTAGCATTGACTGATGTCTGTCCTGTTGCTCCATCTTTGGGCCCCAGAGACTGGCTAGGACATTTTGATCCCTTTTTGCAACCTCAAGAACATATCCATTGAACATTGTGTTTTTTTTTGTTGCCTTTTCTCTCGCTGTCTCATTACTTTGAGCCCTCCATCTGCTTTCTTTGCATCTCTTGTGTTTGTTCTACAGAGATGGGTTTTTGTGTTCTATAGTTCATTTTTGTTGTACGTGGTGCGTTTATTTAAAGTATATATATATATATATTCAGTGAAAAAACTTTGTTAAAGGGACGTTATGGTTAAGTTGCGCTACTAAAAACCTATGAAATTCAGTGAAAAAAACTTTGTTAAAGGGACGTTATGGTTAAGTTGCGCTACTAAAAACCTATGAAATTCAGTGAAAAAACTTTGTTAAAGGGACGTTATGGTTCCAAGTAAAAACGAAAAACCCTTGAAATTCGCCAGTTATGGTAAGCTAAGCAACCATAACTCGCGCCACCACCGTGCACTGCTAAGACTAACACCCAGGACATCAAAGATGACATCACAAATGTCATTGATGACATCACTGATGACATCACATGTCTGGCTCACTATTTTTTCTTTTGCTGACATATCTAGGCCACATGGTTTTCTTCAGTAACAGTCAGAAACTAAGAATTTTATTTTATTTGTAGACATATCCTTCTAGTAGGTTCTTGCAGTAATTCCCTTAGAGTACAGTCACATCATATGAAACATAAACATATGGGAAAACACAAGCTTGAAAGACAGCAATCCTTTTTGTGCATAAAGATAATCACTAGACTTATGAGCACTTTCTGATAGTTCTGTTGTTTTTTTTTTATGGCTGTACTTTCCCTGTATATGGTCATATTTGTATACATTGTACTCACACTACTTTCCTTAGGGTCCAATCACATCAAGTGATACATATACATAGGGTAAATAGCAGCTTTGAAACAGAGCAATCATTTATTTGCATGAAACTAATCAGTTAAGTTATGAATTGTTTCTGCTACTACTTGTGCATTTTTGCTAACTTCACTTTCCCTGTATATACCCATATTGGTATGTGTTCTTGTGTCTTTGTGTTTTGTCTATAGTAATGCAATTATGTAATACATGGGTTTTATTAGCTACTTATTACATATTTCACAGTACACAAAAATCTATTAAGAAAACAATTATCATTTCATTATTCAACATATTAAAATTACGAATATCATACCTTCATCTTGTACGCTGCACACAATGTTATGTTTCTGTATGAGTAGCTTAGTATACTAGATAGAACCCCATAATAGGATGCTATTTATATCAATGCATCGTTCAATGCACTTATTAGGGTATATTTCTTGCAATGATTCTTGACACTTTTTTCGCAACATAATAAGAATCCCTTCTACACATATTTCATGAGAAGTACAAACACATGTGATGTCATCAGTGATGTCATCAATGACATTTGTGATGTCATCTTTGATGTCCTGGGTGTTAGTCTTAGCAGTGCACGGTGGTGGCGCGAGTTATGGTTGCTTAGCTTACCACAACTGGTGAATTTCAAGAGTTTTTCGGTTTTACTTGGAACCATAACGTCCCTTTAACAAAGTTTTTTTCACTGAATTTCATAGGTTTTTAGTAGCGCAACTTAACCATAACGTCCCTTTAACAAAGTTTTTTCACTGAATTTCATAGTTTTTTAGTAGCACAACTTAACAATAATGACTTTGACTTTATATACATGTCATATGGAACTGACTAGATCTCTTCTTATGAACTTGATGTCCTCGAACTTATTTAATGTTCGCGGACATGTTCGGAGAACAGTACCACTACCTAAAAAATGTGGGGGGGGGGGTGGTTGGGTATGTTTGATTGTTATATCATAACATAGGAAAAATTAACAAATTCAAAAAGCAGCACACAAACACATTATATATAGTAATACATAAGAAATGTAACCCATATATGTAACACACTAACCATTCATTTAAATACAATATGTTCTGAAATGGAATATACCACAGGAAGATAAATTGTCTTCCAACATAATTACCTCACAGACACAACAGAACTGAGAACAAGACCAGACCCACTGAATACATAGGACTTATTTTACCAGAAATAGTAAGTGTACTTCATTTTACTCATATATTTATAAACTTTCTGTATTAGATTAAAAAATATATTATCTTTTTTTTTTTTCTCACAGAAATGTCTAGTACTCTGGAATGGCTAGAGGACAATTTCCTGCATGAAGAAATGTCACAAGATAGTGAAACTAATGGTAAACACTTTATAATATAAACCATTTATTTATTATTTTTTTTATATACATTTAACATATATATTATTTTTTTGAACAGAGCATACCACAAACTTCAGAAAACCCAGTTATGGATAACAGTCTTCACAATATAGAAGAAAAAATTGATGTATTGTTGGCTAATTTTAATAATTTAAAAACTTTTGTAGAAAATAATTTCAAACCAAAAACCTCGTACCATTGCCCCACATGTACTTGTACCTCCTCACCATATCCCAGTCAATTATCCCCAAACCCTCTCCATAATCCAAAACGTTTTGATGAGATTTCCATCCCTTCTTCACCTAATACCAATCATGTTGAAACCCCAAATTCTCCTGTTTTTGTTTCTGTTTCTGCCTCACCTTCTCTGTCATAAATTATTAATATATGTTAAATAAAGTTTAATTTTTATATTGTATTGTGAATAGTTTCCGTTTTTTTTTTAAAACAATAAAAGTGTCCGCGGACAGTGCGAGTGTTCTGAAATGTTCGTACGTAAACGAAAATGGAGGTGTCCTGAAGAACACCACACCTGTTCGTACTGTTCGCTAGCAAGTTGAAACTGTTCTAAGAGCACACGTGGTGTTCTGAAATGTTCGTAAAGAAAAAAAATGAAAGTGTTCTAAAGAACACTATTTCTGTCCGTAATGTTCGCTATCAACTTAAAACTGTCCTAAGAACACAATTGGTGTCCTGAAATGTTCGTAAATAAACGAAAATGATGTGTCCTGAACCACAGTACAACTGTTTGTAGTGTTCGCTAGCAACATGAAACTGTACTAAGAACACACCAGGTGTCCTGAAGTGTTCGTAAACAAACAAAAATTAAAGTGTCCTAAAGAACACTATACCTGTCCGGTACTGTTCGCTAGCAAGTTCAAACTGTTCTAAGAACTCTATTGGTGTCCTGAAATGTTCGTACGTTAACGAAAATGGAGGTGTCCTGAAGAACACTATACCTGTTCGTAGTGTTCGCTACCCAATTGAAACTGTTCTAAGAACACAATTGGTGTCCTGAAATGTTCGTACATAAACTAAATTACACATGTCCTGAAGAACACTATATCTGTCCTTACTGTTCGCTACCAAGTTTAAACTGTTCTAAGAACACACGCGGTGTCCTGAAATGTTCGTTTCACATGTGACGCACTTTTAATTACTTCAGAACCCGAACAGTGTCCGTAGGACATCAATGCGCATGCGCTAACCAATCTCCGTGTATTTGGTGTCCTGCGGACAGGCGCTTCCTTCGAGGACTAGTTCGCGAACGGATCATATGACCGCGCCCACGCTCATCGTGTGTCCTGAAATGCGGACACTGTTCGTGTCCCCGAACAATTTAAAAGTACATTTTCAGTTAATCCATAATATTTTTCAATAAAATCTCACCATGGCACAAGTCCCACATAGCAATCTTGAGTTTCTAGATACCTTTTGAAACTTTCCGATCTTTTTTTTGTGTGCCAGTGCGCATGTCCGCGAACCACGCACAAGCACCCCTATAAAAGACCATGCCCAAGAGCTTATTCCAATTGTGTTTCTGGCTATTCTTCAGAACACAGTGATTTTTGCTGCCACCTGCAGACTACACCATCATCGAGATGGCATCCTTGGCTGCTGAACTGCCACTTGGTGCTGCACCTGCTTCAGCACAACCCCCACCTCCTCCACCACCGCCCCCTCCCCAAGGGCCTGAAGAGGGGAACAGGAGTGAGGATGCAGAGGAGGAAGAAGAGGATGATGAGAATGAGGTAGAGGAAAACCCTACTACCCGCACTAGGCGTGAGTCTTGGGTGTGGCGGTTATTTACCATTCATGGTAATGTTCCTAAGGCTCGTGCGAACCGTGTTACCTGCAATGAGTGCAAAATGATACTCAGTCGTGGGAAGCATGGTAAGTACAGCTTTGGGACCACTACTATGAAGCGACACCTGAGGTCATTTCACTCTGGGGCTATTCGCAGGGTTGTACCTTGCGAAGAACGTAGCAGGTTGATTTCCTCTACTTCATCCTCTGTTTCTGATCCTGCCACCACAAGGACCACTTCTGTGGGACAGCGTCTTCCTCAAGCTGCCTCACAGGCCATACAGAATGCTGATGACCCTTACCTTTCGAGGGTCACAGTTGTATGTCTGTACTGTGACACAGTACTCTGCAGGGGGGAGCGACTTCAGAGTGCTTTTGAGACTATCGTCTCAGAGCACGAGAAGACCTGCTCACTGCCCAAATAAAACCCACTCTACATCTTCCTCTCTCAGCTCGCCCTTTCTTATCCCTGTGGATGGTCCCCCCCCCTTTACCCTCCTTTATCCTCCTCTCCTAGTGTGTCGTGTCTGAAAAACCAAAAAAAATACCAAATTACAAAAATCAAAAAAAAATAAGGCTCTTTTCAGAGCCGCCTTTCCCAGTTAAAAAATAGAAGTGAAAATAAATGAAGCAGGGCTCTTTGTATTTTTTAGAAGTCCGTGGACAGTTCGCGAACATTAAAAAAATTGGGTTGCTACTCCATCACAAACATTGTAATTTTCTCTGGAAAGAAGTGGTGGCTCTGAAAAGATCCTTTGGGTGGTGTTTGTAAGTCAAAAATTGTAAATGCTTAACATCTACTTCAAAATTGTTGTTGTAATTCCAAAAAAGGTCGCAATGCATTTTGTACATTTCTCAGAAAAATCTGATTGCCAGCATAAGTAAGATGGACTCCATCTCTGCGAAACATGTATGTACTACAAAACATAATATTTTCATTGTGAAAAGAAGACATGCCAAAATCTCTTAGAAAGGCACAAACAACCTTATTAACATTGCGCCTTGCTTTTTCCATTTGTGGACCAAATGAAGAAGAACAAAGCCACATTTGTCTCTGCGCAATCCGTGAAAATATCACTTGAGAATTAGGAAACATGTCCATAACCTTCCTAAGTCCTTCTTTCATAGCAAATTGCAAAAAAAATCCAGCCACATGTCCTAAACTGTTCCCTCCACAATGAATTACAATTATGTCTGGATGTTGCTCTGTCTCCAAAGTAGCACAGAGAGGTAGCAAGTCCAACCACTTCATTCCACGTACTCCATGCCAGTGTACTTCCGCATGTGGGAATCCAAGATCTATAGCTACTCCACAGCTTTCTGCATGCACCTTCAACCAATGTATCCACGAATCTCCTAAAATCCAAACAATCTGTTTTCTGAAACACACAGCCACTCTCAGCAAAAAGAGTATCTGAGAAAATCTCTCCTGGCACAACACACCCACCAAACTTTCCTGACCAATCCCTTTCAGTGCTTATTCTCATTTGCATGACTTCTGAACCTAAAAATCCCTGGATGTAACTCCCGATGTCCGCGAACTACCGCCATGTCCGCGGACATATCGTAACATGAACAGCCCTTCTACCATTTCCACTACACTCTCTCTGCCATTCCCTCATTGGATGTACCTCAAAAATCACATGACCATGCACCAATCACATTCAAGACCTCTACATCTAACTGCATCATCATAGATCAGCACTGCACATGTACTCTGAATCTCTCTGAGTACAAGTGTCATATCATTGGCAAGCACCATCTACCAGAAATACTGTACAAGTCTTCAAGATTTCTACTTGCAGCTCCATGCATATCCATATGCATGAACACAAACTTCAGGTATGCATATTTTCTGTATAGTAGATGAACACATTTTCAAACAGACTTTTACCTTGTAAAATCTGTAAAATGAATTTACTGTACTTTTTTCAATTTCCTAAAATCAACTATCACTTATAAACCTTTATACTATTTACTTTCTTTATACACACACACTCAAATCATGTTAAACTAACATTTTTTAAATGAAATATATAGACTACATATATTCAAACAAAATTGCATGCAAACACAATCTATGTTTAAACCTTTATAAAAATACTTATACAATTTCATATTTTTTGTTTTTTATTTATTTATTTACTTAATTACTTTAAATTAGACATGACATTGAGGCGCTATTACCTAGAACAGTTTACTTACAGAAATAGTGGTATTCACTAATATATTATAAATTTCACAAGACATAGTAAAGATATTTTTTTTTGCTACAGTTAGTCATTCAATGCAATTTGTTCATTAAGAACATATCTTATGTACTGAACTGATGCAATGTATCTTATGTAAATAAATTAGTTTAATGGTTTTACAGAAGGCACTGAGGATTTCAATTAAAAAAATCAATATCTAAATTAAAAACAGTGCTATATTCAAACAAAGTTACTAATTTGAAGCTTTTACAATTGCAGTGAAGACCAGTTTCCTGAAAAGAAGCAGCCGAATTCAAAGAAGAAAGAAAAACTAAGAAGTTACCTGTTAATTTTTTAAAAAAGTAAGTAAATTATCACCATAATATTTGCATTATTAATCAAATATACTATAACATTAATACGAGCTATTTTGGTTTCTAAAAATAGAGTTTTTGTACCATTTTGTTCAAAAATGTCCATGTCTTAAACAGCAATTTACAGCCAGAATGGCCCACAAATTTCTATTTTTGGACACACAAATTACCCAACTGAACCACTAGAATTTTCATATTATAGAACAAACAACTGTTTTAATTGTATACATTAGATTTACTATTTGTACTTTTCCACACCACTAGCTTACTTTTTTTTGTCATCTGAACCCCAGTTTAGTAACACATAAATTCAAGAATACCTAACCCTACTAGTTTTAGTTCCCAATACACAATCACACGCCATTACATACATCTTTATCATCTTACTCAAACACTCATGCACACAGCACACATACATTCCAGAACACCCCAACCCATATCTTCTTTTTTTTTCAACAGACCCTAAAGAATGCCTACCAAAAGTCAAGTCCGTAGAAAGCAACGCAAAAGTAGAGCAAATGAAAATAAAGGTGTCCAACATAAGCATCCATCTCTAGCAGAATTTGTAAAAAAAAGTTGAAACAAAACAGCTAATACAATCATTTAGTGAAACACAAGAAGTTTCAAGTACAACAACTTCGCTTCCCCTATCAAAATGTAAAACAAATCAAAAAACAATTAACAGAAAATCAGCTATCAGTACAGATAAAACTACTTCTTCAAATTTTAATATAGTGCAAAGTAAGCATACCAAGAAAAGTATTTTAGCCAAAATATACCGTCACAAAGTCCTTCAAAATCTTATAAGAACAGGAGAGAAATCAGGTTCAAAGCTTAAAACCTATCGTAGGAAATTAATCTTAGAAGCATTGATGGGCAGTGCAATTCTTCTCAAAAGAAATTTATTTATTTTACTGTTAAACAAAATGAAACCACTAACAAAACTAATAACTAAATTACAAAAAAGACTTCTCAATAAGCGAAATGTCAACAGAAAGAACTTCTTAAGTATCTGCGGAGGTGAATGGAATCACACTACGAGCACACAACCATATTTTAATGAAGAAGCGTACAAACAAAAGCAAACAAATACAATTGCCATAAATAGCAGTGGTCGAGGTTATGAAAAAGTGAATAATACCATAATGGAACAAGAAGTACTCCTTACAAAAATATGCCCTGAAAACTTAGAATTACCCCTCCATTCAACTGAATCAGAACGTCTAGTGTACAAATGGCCATGCACGTCAATGTGTAACATTCCCAAACAATGTTTCAAATCTTTACGCCAATTCCTCAATAAATATGTAAAAAGCAAAGACAAAATCAAAATTAAATTACTGCAAAATATAGATACCTGTCCAGTGCGCAAGTACACAGGACTACAAGGACATTCATTGGCCTGCATTACAGGACCTACTTGTAAAACCACTTTCCATGATATCAAAAGGATATCAACACATCATTCAACTATAAGAAATCTAGTCTATAAACTGTACTATGCTAAAAGTCCTGCTTTAGCACTAGCAAAGTTAAATAACATCCTTCTACATGGTACAGCAAAAGACCTACTTGAAGAAATTCACTGTATCCAGAAAAAATATTTTGGAAGTGAAACCCATTTACAGAATGAAATAGCTTTAAACCAATTAAGCAACAATTCTACACATGGCAACCTTTTGCTAAACACATACAAAAAAGAAATACTAAAATTTAAAAGTACATCAGCTGAAGTACCAAACCATGTATGTGTATGTTGCCGTAGAATTTTTTATAAAAGTAACACAAAAACTGTGGACCTATCATACAAAATAGAAGACAATGAAGATTCTAAATGGTTTGAATTAGCTCTCTACCTTGTAGCAGAAAACAAATATGAAATAACTGAGCCCTTAATACTTTGCAGTTATTGCACTACAAAACTTGACAACAACCAAACTCCTTCACGTTCTATCACAAATAATTTGGAATTATACCCAGTACCAAAACCTCTACAACAACTTAATTTATATGAGAGAATCATAATTCAAACAGTACACCCATTTCAAGCAATAATACGCCTTCAACCAAAAACAGCAAAATTACCTCCCTCTGAATTGGTAAAAGGCATTCGTGGAAAAGTAGTTTATTTACCATTAAATCTAAAAGAAAATGTGCATACTCTAGGAGTGCAACGTCCAATGCAGCAATCTTTAATTATATTAGTAAATGGAGTACCTACAAAAGACAAAAAAATATGGCAACAGCTGGTAGATTTATATAAAGTTAGACAAGCCTTCCAATATCTTAAAGAGAATAATTAATATTACAAAGAAATTAATATTGAAGAAAACTTGAAAGATACAACTGAAATAATTCAAGAAACACAAGAAGCTGGTCAATTTGAGAAACTAGATCCTGCTACAATATCAAATACTTTAGACCATTATACAATTCATCCTTTGCACTGTAATGACACCGTACAAGATGTACTGGAAACTTACCCAATGCGTCAAACAAAAGGATCGCCAATCAGTATATGGGAAAAAAGTATAGAAGCACGTGCTTTTCCTCTACTCTTTCCTACTGGCAAAGGAGGAAGGTATGATGATAGACCTATTCAAATATCAGCTTCAGAATACCGCTCATTACGGATGTATTCTGAAGATCCCAGATTTAGACAAAATGTGGAATACATATTCCACCTACTCTTTGAAAGTGAACTAGCAACTTTATGTTACGGAGTTGCACACATATTAAAATCAGGATCACACTTTCAAAATATGACAGCTACACAATTATTAGAGAAAGTGCAAGAAAAGGATGAGGTTTTACAATCAAATATTACGAATCTATTAGCAAATATGCGTGGTAGTAAAGAGTACTCGTTTCAACGTCATGGAGATGTACGTTGTATGATCAGAAACCTTGGCCCACCCACTTGGTTTGTTACATTAAGTTGTGCAGAATATGCATGGGAACATTTACATGACTTCCTACGCATATCAAATAAAAACAAAACAAACATAGATATTCTAACACCTGGAGAACTTTGTTATTTGGATCCTGTTAATGTTTCAAGATATTTTCACCATTGCTTCATTGCTATGCTAAATTTTATTTGTAATAAAACTGTTCCTCCCCTTGGAGAAGTGCAACACTTCTTTTGGAGAAAAGAATACCAAGCCAGTGGAGCACCACATATCCACATGCTTTTATGGATTAAAGATGCTCCTAAATTTGGTCAAGACAGTGATGCCACTGTTTTACAGTTTATTGAAAAATATGTCACTTGTGAAATTCCATCAGAAGCCACAAACAATGATCTTCATGCACAAATTTTACAATTTCAAAGACACAAATGTGGAAAATATTGTCGTCGCAAATACAAAAACAAAGGCAAATACTACACCAAATGCCGATTTGGTTTCCCTAGACCAGTTACAAATACAGGTCAAGTAAACAACCTCATGTCTTCAGTTAGACATAGTGTTAAAGGTAAGTCACCTAAAAATACATATTACATAAAAAGAAAAGAAGAAGAAAAATATATCAATGATTATAATGCAATCATTGCCCACTTATGGAATGCAAACATAGATGTGCAGTACATTGCAGACAATTCTACTGCAGTTGCACGATATGTCACAGCATACTTAACTAAAGCAGAAAAGACAGAGCTCCAAGACCTCTGGAATGACCTGTCATCAGATAAAACAGTATCTCAGAAATTATACAGCTTGGGCATAAAAATGCTCACCCATAGAGAATGTGGATCTTATGAAGCAGCTGAACGTTTAACTGGTACTTCATTGTATGGTAAATCTGAAAATATAGTATGGCTAAGTCTTGGTCCAGCTAAATCTAGAAAAAGAGTTCTAAAATCATATGAAGATATAGAAACAATAGCCAAACATGATCCCATCAGCCAAGACATTTTAAAAAAACAATTTATAGGACACATACTACCCAAACAGAAGTAATACTTTGAAAAACATGTGTCTATACCAAATAGCCCAAAACTACACATACAAAAATAATATGAAACCTGATGAAAAAAAAGGTAAATATAGAGTGACAGACTGTGAAGGCAGCTTAGTTAAACTCACTAAACCAAATTTAATTAATCATATAAAATTGTCATTGAAGACTCCTCAACATAAAGAAGTATATTACATGTCCCTGCTACAACTCTTCAAACCATGGAGAAAAGAACAATTACTAGATAACTATGACTCATATGAGGATGCTTTCAAAGCCAATGAAAGCACTATAACTGATGTAAACTTTACACAGTACAAAACAATGTTGCACAATGAACAGCAACATGAAGAAGAACTCCAAGCCCAACTAGATAAGGATACTCCTGACAGTAGTCAACCTTCTGTAACAGGAAGCCAAGAACCCCTGGGAGAACCACTAATAACAAATGAGGCAGAATTAGCTATGATAGAAGTAGAAAACACCATGTGTCAGTATGAAGATAAGGAAGACTTAACTATACTACAATGAAAACTAAACAATGAGCAAAGTAGCATTTTTCAAGAAGTAACAAAACAAATTGTAAAACATGAAAATAAAGAATGTTCCTGCCATAATTATAAACTTATACTACTGTACGTCAGTGGTGAAGCTGGTTCTGGCAAAACATTCCTAATCAAAATCATTAGTAAGTTCCTTCAACAACTGACAAACAACAAACTGTCATCTGTTGTCACTGCCCCCACAGGTTTAGCTGCCTAAAACATAGGTGGTGTTACATTACACCGATTACTACTATTACCAGTAGAACACCAGAACAAATTAGACTATTACAAACTTTCTGCAGAAGCTGCAATGGAATTACGCAGAGTATTGAAACAAATGAAAATGCTACTAATAGATGAAGTGAGCATGGTCTCCAACCTGATGCTAGCTTTGATTCACCTCAGATTACAAGAAGTACTCAAAACAGACTATGAAGAGCTCTTTGCAGGAAAACACATTATTGTTTTTGGAGATCTGCTTCAATTAACACCAGTAAAAGGTGAACCTATTTTTAAAACATTAGGGCACAAACTCTGCTGTAAAACTGTTGGCAGCATTGGAAATGTCAACCTTTGGCAACATTTCCAATACAGAGAATTAACAGAAAACATGCGCCAATCTGCAGATCTAACTTATGCCAACATTTTAAAAAGTTTGAGAGTTGGTATACTTTCTAAAGAAGCAGAAGCAACATTGAAAACCCGGCACATTAATGCACTTTATGGCGATAATGCATGTGCTACAGATGTTATGGAACAATTAGCCCACAAAAATGTCAATTGTATGGCCTTAATGCCAACTCTTGCAAGCTGTCTCAAATTCAATGAAATAATGTTAAGTAAAGAAATGCAACCAATAATGGAAATTAGCGCCACAGACAAACTAGATGTACATGGTATGACACTACCCATGTGGGACCAAGCCACAACAAGACTAAATAATTTAGAAAAATCAATCTCAAACACAGCAGGCTTAGAAAAGATGTTAAAATTATCCTTAAATTGCAGAGTAGTGCTTAAACGTAACCTTGACGTGGACCAAGGACTAGTTAATGGAGCACTGGGTGCAGTTGTTGGCTTTCAAACATACCCACGTGACAACAAAATTCAGTTTGTCAATATACTCTAAAACGGATAGGACGCTCAACAGCTAGATTCCTTCTCTTCAAAGATATGTATGTACACAGAGAACAATTTTCTCTAACTCTTGCATACGCAGTCACGATTCATAAATCACAAGGTCTTACCCTAGACAAAGCAATGATAGATATTGGTAACACAGTCTTTAAAGAAGGCATGAGCTACGTAGCACTATCACGCTTACGTACACTTGACGGTCTATTTCTAATCAACTTTGATGCAAGTAAAGTAAACGCTGATATTCCTTGCATTTTAGAATATAATAGACTTCGCTCACTATACACTCCCCATCTAAACACATATTCTGTTCAACAAAAACTAAAACGTTATAAAAGAAAACTAAATCAAACAGAAATGCAACAGGACGTCACTGCAAATCCTCCAAAGAGAGTAAAAGAAACTAATACTTCATCAAGTACCACAAACAAAAAAGAATCAATTAGAGAAAGTAAACCAGGTACTTCTTTAAAGAAGTAAGACAAACTCCAAAAAAAGCAGTTAGATACAGAACTACCTGGACCATTTAAATTCTCAAATATAGTTGTTGTAAATTGCTATGCAAATGTAGCAATGAATATTCTATTTCAATTACCACCAATTGTTGACAACATTTACTTACACAGTACAGACCCTTTGTGTTTGCAAATGTTAGTACTTCACAGAAATGCAGCAAACAATTCTGACAACACATATAGTGTTTTTGGAATAAGACGACAATTGGACTACTTTGCTGGAATGGTGAAATTCACTATAAACTCACAGGAAGATCCACAAGAATGTCTAATGTACTTACTATTAGTACTGGAAAACAAAAACATACCTATAAATGAAATCTTCCAGATTTCATACATGCGGAAACATACATGCACTCTGTGCAACAATGTGACACAAGAAGAAATTCCGAATGAACGCTTCATATATATATCAATACCAAATTGTGAATCCATTCCATTTCAGCAACTTGTACAAAATGCAAACCATGGTAGATTATGCTCTACCTGCAATTCAGATAATCGCTCCACGTTAGTAATACAAATACATACTAAATACGTAATACTAATGCTTCTACGTTACAATGCAGATGGTACCAAAAACAACTGCAAGCTGACTGGATTCACACATAGTCAAATATCACTTGGTAAGAAAACCTTCACAACAATAGGTATAATCTACCACGCAGGAGCCACAACCAATTCAGGTCACTACACGGCATATATAAAAAGAAATGTGGATGGTTTGAATGTAATGATAGTACCATTACTCTAAAGCAGAGATTACCAGCAAATCTTACAAACGCTTATTTGATGTTCTTAAAACCAAAATTTGATAAATAAACTGTATTTAAACCTTTAAGTAAATTTGTGTTAAAAAAATATAAACTGTTAGAATACTCCGAAAGCTATCTAACTGCTCAAAGATTCTACAACAACTAATCAGATAAATGAATACCACTAAATTAGGCCAAAAAATACACAGTTAGAATACGCCAATTGGTATCTAACTATCCCAAAATTTAACAATATCCAAATCGATAAATCAAAACCACTAAAATATATTAAAAAAATAGACAGTTAGAATACGCCAATTGGTATCTAACTGCTCCAAAATTTTATAATATCAAAACAAATGAAGAATCTGTTACTGCTCCAAAAAAAATACAACAAAGCAAAGTATAAAGCATTTGCCAGAAACAAAAAGTAAACACTGAAAACAAACAAACAAATAAACTGTAGGATAACAGAAAAAGGTTTTTTTTTAATCCAACATGGATTTTTTTTTCGCCCACAGACCCAATGATTTTAGCAACAAATACAGAAACTGAGCAAATTGCACAGTACTCTGATTTGTACTCTACTAAATATGAGGGTCGAAAAAAAATAAAAGTATATTGCTTATACAATGTAATAAGTCATTACAAAATACTAATACTAACATGCTATTTTCTTTTATCACAGAAATGAAGAAGAAAAACATGGACTCCCATTACTAGCCCAAACAGTAAGTATACAATAATAAGGACAACCATAGCAGCATATCACATCCATAGTATCTAATACCTTTGTTCCTTATACATTTGTTTTTCACCCAAAGTTATAAGCAAATATGAATGTGATATGCTGCGTTGGTTGTTGCCAGGGCATAGAGTCTTGGGTGCATGGCCAAATGGCCATGCACCCAAGACTCTATGCCCTGGCAACAACCAACGCAGCATATCACATCCATAGAGTCAAACATTTCAACTATGATCTATGGAAAACTTTTAATGTCCGCGAACAATGTGAGTGTTCTTAGAACACTTTGAACATGCCAGCGAACAATACGGACACCGTTTTCAGGACACCCCCTACGAACATTTCAGAACAAGGCGATAGTTTTTAGAACACTTTCAACTTAACAACGAACAATACGGACAGCGTCCTAAGGACACCCCCTACGAACATTCCAGGACACCGGGAGTGTTCTCAAAAACGTCTTCAGAACACACCCATTTTGTTTATTTGCGAACATTTCAGGACACCGCGGGTGTTCTTAGAACACATTCAACTTGACAGAGAACAATACGGACAGCGTCCTCAGGACACCCCCTACGAACACTCCCCGGACACCGCGAGTGTTCTTAGAAGCGTCTTCAGAACACCACCATCTTGTCTATTTGCGAACATTTCAGGACACCGCGAGTGTTCTTAGGACACATTCAACTTGACAGAGAACAATACGGACAGCGTCCTCAGGACACCCCCTACGAACATTCCAGGACACCGGGAGTGTTCTTAGAAGCTTCTTCAGAACACCACCATCTTGTTTATTTGCGAACATTTCAGGACACCGCGAGTGTTCTTAGGACACATTCAACTTGACAGAGAACAATACGGACAGTGTCCTCAGGACACCCCCTACGAACACTCCCCGGACACCGCGAGTGTTCTTAGAACAGTTTCACTTTGCTTGCGAACAAAACGGACACATATTGAGTCCTTAGAACACCCCCCAGTCAGTTTATTTAGAACATTTCAGAACACCCGTGATGTCCGCAAACAAATCGAACACAAAAAGAACGTCTAACACATAAAAAACACAACTTTCATCCTATCTCATACACTCCCACCCTCCCCAAACACTCCTACACACCAACACACTCTATAAAATACACATTTTGAACAAAGTTTCACCGCGCTGTCCGCGGACGTCCGCGAATCCAAGATGGCGGGCGCTACCAAAAAATCTGACGCGCTTCACGCTCCACTCCGTCCAATCAGCGAACACGTTGCATGTCCGCGAACATCACGCAAGACGATTGGCCAATCAGGACACTGTCCGCGGAGCGAACAGGGAAGTGTGTCCGCGAACCGAACACAGATATCACTAATTGTTTTTGACCTACTTTTTTGTCATTTTAAAAAAAACTACTGGACGGATTTTCACCAAATTTGCAAAAGCAAAATTTTTTTCCCATTCAGTCTATGGGAAAAAAAAAAGTTTTGGGACCCCCCTATAACTTTGCCCCCCGGGACGAATCCTCACCAAACTTTGCAAAAGAATTCAGAGTGACCCAAATACTTTTTTTGCAAAGTTTGGTGAGGATCCGTCCAGGGAGAGCGAAGTTATAAACCACCCAAAAAGTGCTCTTCCTATGGAAACAGCAACTTAACGATAACTACATGGCCACGGCCATGTAATATATTTTATAGAACCTTGATTTGACATTTCTTTCCTTTGGACTATTATACTTTGCTGTTTGGGTTGCTACTGAACCACATTTACACAATTTTTGAGAGTGTAGCCTTCCCTCAGCTCACGTTATCACAAAAGGCGAAGGTGGTATATCTCTTAAGTCTGCCCGTTTTACCTTTATGATTGTGTTGGCTCTTGCTTTGTAGAAGGGTGACGGCTGATTGGGCTCTTTATCCTCTTCTCATCCTTGTACTCTTGCAGGGCAGAAGTCAACTCATCATAGGCAACATCTGACAAAGAAGTCTTTGGTGCCGCGACATCTAATGCTTTGTCTCCATCTTGGCATAGTATTGTCAGTTAGTCCAATAAAAGGTGTGTGATTTTAAAAGTGGGCAAACATGGCGTCATATTTTTCTTTGCATCTCAGATTAAAAATCTATTGAACTACTGTATTTATTTATTTAGATGTATATAGTAGGCAAACAGCTCAAGGGCATTGAGGCGCTGTTACATATGACAGGCTTAGTTACAACGGGCGTCAGAGACGCTTTTGGAATCAGATGCAGGTTAGTTAAATACATGTGTGATACATTTGTCAGGCAGTGTTGCATCTGGTGGCGGAGAGATGGTGAGATTATGTGAAGAGTAGGGTCTTGACTGCTTTGTGGAAGGCATAGTGAGAGACTTCTCCTCTGAGTGTTGGGGGGATGGCGTTCCAGTGCTGGGCTGCGAGATATGGGAAGCTGGCTCCACCAGCACTTAACTCTCTTAATTCTGGGAACTTTAAGCATGTTGGAGTAGGGAGTTCTGGTAGGTCTGGAGGACGTGGGTCGGTACTGTAGGTGGAATTCACCTAAAACAGAATTCAACAAATGCATCAAAAACAATTACCTATTGTCTTGCTACAGAAAAAAAATGCATAATGACAATATTATTTGGTACAATGCTTTATAATCAAGGTAGTACCACTCTGATCTCAGTATCTGGTTTTCACATTGGACACTTTGCCGACTCTGGAAATGCACACCGTGCCACATTGTGATAACAGCACAATTGCGGGCGCAGACACTGTCCTAAATGAAAGAGAGAGCACGTGTCTTCAGAGAATCCGCACAACGTCAACAATATATTTCTACATGACAGGGAAGCACTGCAATTTTCTAGCCACTAATTACCACCTTGCAGCAGATAAGGAATTCTCGGCAGAAGGCGCGCGACCTCATATGCATCACGAGTAATGGCTGCCGGAGACATTCTCAGCTGGCATTTGTCGATGTACTCAGCGCAGCAGCCTGCGGCTAAAAATAGACCACAAAGACAAGGGTGGGGGTTCTAACAGGAAGTCGTGGGCGAGAGAAATAGCGTTGACGAGAAAGTTAACTGGCAAGGAAAACCTTTCACTGCTTTGCCGCTTTATGATTGTACAAGATAAAGAAAGAGGTACAGTGCCTGGGCGCAAGGCACGCTACTAATGCATACATTGCACCTCAGCCATTGTCTCTTCTTGTCACTGGCAAGAGGTTCATCTTGTGCATGTGCCTTCTCATATCATCGCTCCACCCACCATCACATCGGTTTCCAAGGTCACCACGCTGACATACCGGAAATAATGATAGCATGTTGCAAAGCGTGCTGCGTGCTGGAGTCCTCTTCCTTCTAACGCTGCAATAGTTTATGTTAGTATTACCCAGCTCATTTGATTCATCTCCCTTAGAATGATGAACTCCCAAAATGAACGGCTGGGTGTTGGTTCTGCCAGAATTCCAACTTGTGATTGCATTGCACAGACATCCCTGAAGCAAATAGTTAAAAAAAAACAATCAGGTTAAACGACAGACACAGTGATTGAAAAAACACATTATTCTAGTCTCACATACATTATGAAATTGACATTTTTTTCAATATACATAGAGATCCCAATTTAGTTTGTCAGTTTTTGCCCTCATAATTATACTCCTGCATTTATAATGTGATAATTATGGTAGGTCTATCTGATGAAGAATGAGTACATCCTGGTGAAAGCACATTTGTAGTAGCAAGAATTGTGGAATTGTGTAGGAACGAATTTACAGTTTAAGTTGTTAAGAGATGTGCTAAATGTGCTTTTAAGCAGTCATTAAGTTGCCATGGTGCATGGTACATTGATGCTTTTTCACTTTTATTCTGCAAAAGCAGTTGTACCCGTACTTCACACAGGAATTCCTACAACAAAACATAAATAAATAGACAAATGTATATTTATATTTTACATTGTCTACACCATGGAACCTACCCAATTGCCAAATTTCAGGTTTGTAGCATGTTGGGAAGTATGCTGAACATTTCAAACAGACACACACACACACACACATATGCAAGCATGGCATACCGCTTTAAAAAAACAATTAAAACAGAACATGTATATTTTATACTTTTTACATTGCCTACAGCATGGAACCTACCCACATGCCACATTTCAGGTTTGTAGCATGTCGGGAAGTATTCTGAACAATTCAAACAGACACACACACACACACACATATGCAAGCATGGCATACCGCTTTAAAAAAACAATTAAAACAGAAAATGTATATTTTATACTTTTTACATTGCCTACAGCTGTCAAGCTGATTGGCCCGAGAGGACCGCGTACCTGTAGTCTTGGTGGTTGGTCTCGCAGAGGTCGCCAGTCTGGAGTCCGGGTACTGATGAAATAGCGGCACGAGGAATCAGCCTCTCCACCACCCAAAAGAGAAACTGGGTGAAGGATGGACCAACTCCCAATGTCACGAAAGGCACTCTCCAGATATGCGTGACAAGAGGATTGTAGGCTCAGATGGATGAAACCATAGTCCAGGTGGAGCTTGTTGTCAAGACCATGAATCTTCCAAGAACCTCAGTGCAGCGACAGTTGGTAGATAGACCAGTGTAGCAGAAAGGTATTCGCAGTAGGCAAAAGGAGCTTGGCAGGTGCTGATGGTTCCAATGGTACACAGGATAAAGTTCGGAGTCAGGCAAGACAGGAAAGAGTGAGGTCAGTTGGAGCTTTCTGTCTGGCCAAATATAGAACTGTATAAACGTGCCCAAGATGGAACAGGAGAATGCAGGCTAGCATAGGGTATGACCCATATACACAATAGATGGTAGATGACTCAGGACAGGACTCAGGAAAGGGCTGAGGGAAGGCTGACCCAGGACAGGACCCAGGTAGTAGCTGGAGGCTGGATGGCCCAGAACAGGACCCAGGTAAGGACTGGAGGCAGACAGGCCCAGGACAGGACCCAGGTAAGAGCTGGAGGCAGGCTGGCCCCAGGGCAGGACCCAGGTAAGGACTGGAGGCAGGCTGACCCAGGACAGGCCACAGGTAAGGACTGGAGGCAGGCTGGCCCAGGACAGGACCCGGGTAAGGACTGGAGGCAGGCTGGCCCAGGGCAGGCCACAGGTAAGGACTGGAGGCAGGCTGGCCCAGGACAGGCCACAGGTAAGGACTGGAGGCAGGCTGGCCCAGGACAGGCCACAGGTAAGGACTGGAGGCAGGCTGGCCCAGGACAGGCCACAGGTAAGTAAGAGGCAGGAACAACGAGGTGAGCGAAGTGAACCGCGTTGAGACGCGACCCGCTTTGACTCGCGGTCTTTTTTATGGGCCGCCGGCGCCCGAGAGGCCTGGAACGCAAGCCGTTCCGTTTCCGGGCGCCGGCGAACCCACAACGAGGCTTGGAAGGCAAGCCCCTCCAAGGAGGCGAGCCCAGTCCACGGCGCATGCGCGGAACCGAGAGAGAGGTCCTCCGCGCATGCGCCGAAGGCCGCCTGCCCCGTAACCCGTCGTTCCCCTCCCGGCGAGTCCCCAGACGCGAACGCGTGGGTAGACTCGCCAGGAGGAAATGGGAGCGGCAGACCCCAGTCTGCCGCGTGACATGACACTATGCCCCCTCCCAGGAAGACCCGGGGCCCCAGGTTTCCAGGGAAATCGTACGTAGAACTCACGTATCAGCCGGGGAGCATGCACGTGCTGGCGCGATTCCCATGTACGATCACAGGCTGGGTACCCCTTCCAGTCAACCAACTAGTGGAGCACCCCTCTACGGTAACGGGCATCACAGATCTCGTGTACCTCAAACTCAGGGACGCCATGCACCAGAACAGAGGCCGGACGAGGAGAGGTGCGGCCGTAATCATCGACCACATAGGGCTTCAACAGGGACACGTGAAAAACGGGATGTACGCGCCAAGAAGAGGGCAGGCGAAGACGGAAGGCTACAGAGGACAACCGTTTGGTGATAACAAAGGGTCCCAAATATCGAGGGGCCAGTTTGACGGGCAGGTTACGGAGAGGCAAGTTCTTTGAGGACAACCACACCTTGTCACCCTCCTGGAAATTAGGTTCTGCTCTCCTCTTCCTGTCTGCCTGTCTCTTCATCCGATCCTTGGCTTCACTCAAGATCTTGCGTGCCAGTTCTTGTTGTTCCCGGATGTGTAAGACCAGACCATCAGCAGAAGGAACAGTACTAAACGGAACTGGTTGAAAAGGCATCAACCGAGGATGTAGACCAGTGGAACAGAAGAATGGGCTGACTCCAATGGAAGCATGAACGGTGTTGTTGTAGGATACTTCGGCCAGATCTAACCCATCTTTCCAATTAGACTGTGTGGCATTGGCAAAACAGCGGAGGTACCCCTCCAAAGTCTGATTGGTCCTTTCGGTTAGCCCATTGGTCTGTGGGTGGTAGCCTGAGCTTAGAGCTCTATGTATTCCCAGATGACCACACACCTGTCTCCAAAATGATGAAAGGAACTGGGTTCCTCTATCCGATATGATTTTCTCCGGTAGGCCGTGCAACCGGTAGATGTCCTGCAGAAATGCTGAAGCCATTTGAGTAGCTGTAGGGATTTTCTGGAATGGGATGAAATGGGCCAGTTTGGTGAAGCTGTCCACAACCACCATTATACAGGTGTACCCTTCTGATGGAGGCAAATCCACAATGAAATCGGTAGTGATTGTATGCCACGGATAGGGAGCTATTTCAGTGGGCATTAACAAACCCAATGGTCGTCTTCTGGGCACCTTGCACTGGGCACAAATTGGACAGCTGTCGATGTACTTCTGGACCTCGGTCGCCCAACCAGGCCACCAGAACTGTCGGGATATCAACTCTCGAGTGGCTCTGACCCCGCAATGTCCTCCTATGGGTGAATCATGGAATCCATGTAGAATACCCCTTCTAACGGCTCCTCTAGGTATGTAGAGTCTTTTCTGAAAAAACAACAGTCCATCTCGTTCTGAAACCAATTGCCGACTAAGAAGGGTCGTTCTTTCTGGATCCGACCGAGTGGCTTCCGCGAGTGACTTAAGGTGAGAGGACAAGGCCAGCAAAAAATGGCGAGGAGAAATCAGTGGCCGTTCTGGACAAGGCGTCCCATCTACGTTTTCCAGGGACCTGGAAAGAGCATCCGCCTTTATATTGGAGGTTCCCGGGATATAGGTAACATGGAACTTAAACGGAGAGAAGAAGAAGGCCCACCGGGCTTGACGAGGAGTCCGACATTGCAGAGAGCGAAGATATTGCAGATTGCGATGGTCTGTCCGCACCTCCACAGAAAAGCGAGCTCCGAGGAGAAAATGTCTCCATTCCTCGAATGCGGTCTTGATGGCCAACAGTTCCTTTTCATTCACCGCGTAGTTTCGTTCGCTGGGACTCAACTTGCGAGAATAATAGGCCACTGGATGTTCCACTAACGTGGTTGGATCTTTCTGAAGAAGGACTGCTCCTACCGCCAAGCTGGAAGCATCGGCCTCCACTATGTAGGGCAACTCTTCCTGGGGATGGCGCAGGATCGGGGCAGCCATAAAGGCCGACTTCAATACGTCGAAAGCCTGAGAAGCCACGAGATCCCATTCGAAAGCGATCTTGCTGCTGGTTAGCCTGGTGAGGGGCGCCGAGATCTGCGAGAACTGTGGAATAAAGCGCCTGTAAAAGTTTGCGAATCCCAAAAAGCGTTGGAGAGCCTTGATATCGTGTGGATGTTTCCATTCTTGTATGGCTCGCACCTTCTTGGGATCCATCCCAATACCTTCTTGATTGATAACAAATCCCAAGAACTCAATGCTGGGTTGGTGAAAGCTACATTTCTCTGCTTTGGCGAACAGGTTATTGATGGACAGCCGATAAAGGACCTCACGAACGTGTTCCACATGCTCGTCTAAGGATTTAGAAAATATCAATATGTCGTCCAGATAAACCCAGACGGATAATCCTAGCAGATCACCAAAGATGTAGTCCATGAATCGTTGAAAAACAGCGGGGGCATTACATAAGCCGAAAGGCATAACCCTGTATTCAAAATGCCCAAAAGATGTCTTGAAAGCTGTCTTCCACTCGTCCCCACTCCTGATGCGCACCAAATGATAAGCTCCGCGGAGGTCCAATTTGGAGAAGATTCGCGCAGTATGCAGGGTTTCAAGGATACTGCGAATTAAAGGTAAAGGATACCGGTCCTTGGCTGTTATGTCATTCAACTGCCGGTAGTCGACACAGGGTCTCAATGTACCTTCTTTTTTCTTTACAAAAAACAGGGGAAATCCTGCAGGTGATTTTGACGGCACAATGTACCCCTTTTCTAGACTCTCTGACAAATACTCCTGAAGAACTTGCTTCTCATCACGTGTTAAAGCATATAATTTCCCATGGGGAATAACGTGGTTCGGCAGCAGGTCGATGGAGCAATCAAAGGAACGGTGTGGAGGAAGGGGTATGTTGCCGGGTTCAGAAAAAACCTGTTTGAATTCGGAATATTCCTGTGGGACCAGAGACGTGGAACATAGATGAACCCCATTGCTGTCTGTTTCTAGAGAAGTCGAAACGGCCATGGTGGGAACCGGTAGCTTGCATTCTTGAGCACACCTTTCGGATGAAAAGGTTAAGGTCTGGGTTCTCCAGTCTATCAAAGGATTGTGGTGTTGCAACCAAGGTAATCCCAAGACCACCTTGTAGTTCGGTGACTTAATAACATCAAAGGCAAGTTCCTCGTAATGATCAGCAATCAGAAGAGCCAGTCCAACTGTGAACTGACTAACGGGTCCAGAAGACAAGGGAGTACCATCAATAAGCTCCACCGACAGAGGTGTGTGTCTGGAAATGAGTGGTATCTTATGTCTGGAGACGAACGTTTCGTCAATGTAATTGCCGGAAGCCCCACAGTCCAGTAGACCGGATACTTCCAGGTTCTTGTCTGGTAATTTAATTCGGACCTTCAGGGTCTGTAGCACCGCTGGTTGCATGGGCAGACGAATAGAACAAATAACAGAAGGGTCTGAGGAAGGGATAGGACCTGTCGTTGCCCTTCCCGTATACGACAGGTCTCCTAGTTTCCCGACTTCTTCTTCTGCGGACGCAAAGGACACGTACCCAAATAATGCCCAGCTGCTCCACAGTAAAGACACAAACGCAAAGACCTCCTTCGTTTCTTCTCTTCTTCCGTCAGAGGTCCTCTCATGGCTCCTACTTGCATGGGCTCAGGTCTGGACTCGGTCGACCCAAATGAACCAGCGGGTGAGTTGGTCGTCCGGGGACCGCTTCTGTCAAGCCGACGTCTCTCAGCCTTTCGTTCGGCTAACCTTTGGTCAATACGGAGTACTTGATCAATCAATAGTTGAAGGCTCTCTGGTTCAGGGATGTGGAGTAACTCATCCTTGTACTCCTCTCTCAGGCCTCGACGAAACAGTGTCTTCTGTGTAATTTCGGGCCACTGGGAGTCGGTAGCCAAAAGTCGGAAGCGGCTGATGTAGGTGATGACGTCAGTGCTTCCCTGTTTGTAGTCCATCAATTGATTCTGTGCAACGGAGGCCAGGTTCGGCGTCTGGAACACCTCAAGGAAGGCCTTTTCAAAGGCAGCAAAGTCATTCAAAATAGGACTGTTGGTAACCACAAACGGAGTTGCCCAAGCTAATGCGTTCCCAGTTAGGTTCCCCAAGATGTAACCAATCTTGGCCCTATCGTTGTTGAAGTAGGTAGACCTGAAGAGGAAATGTATCCTGCAGTGGTTACAAAACTCTGCCACCCGTCTAGGGTCTCCGTCGAATTTGATGGGTGTAGTATGAGCCAATGATCCCTCTACTTGAGAGGTACTGGGTGCTCCTTGCGTTATCATTTGACGTAATGTTTGATTCTCCTGACGCAGGGCGGTCATCTCGGCCATGAGCGCTAGCAACTCGTTCCTCATGTCTTGCGATTCATCCATCTCTGAATCAGAAGGCAGGCGTCTCAATCTGTCAAGCTGATTGGCCCGAGAGGACCGCGTACCTGTAGTCTTGGTGGTTGGTCTCGCAGAGGTCGCCAGTCTGGAGTCCGGGAACTGATGAAATAGCGGCACGAGGAATCAGCCTCTCCACCACCCAAAAGAGAAACTGGGTGAAGGATGGACCAACTCCCAATGTCACGAAAGGCACTCTCCAGATATGCGTGACAAGAGGATTGTAGGCTCAGATGGATGAAACCATAGTCCAGGTGGAGCTTGTTGTCAAGACCATGAATCTTCCAAGAACCTCAGTGCATCGACAGTTGGTAGATAGACCAGTGTAGCAGAAAGGTATTCGCAGTAGGCAAAAGGAGCTTGGCAGGTGCTGATGGTTCCAATGGTACACAGGATAAAGTTCGGAGTCAGGCAAGACAGGAAAGAGTGAGGTCAGTTGGAGCTTGCTGTCTGGCCAAATATAGAACTGTATAAACGTGCCCAAGATGGAACAGGAGAATGCAGGCTAGCATAGGGTATGACCCATATACACAATAGATGGTAGATGACTCAGGACAGGACTCAGGAAAGGGCTGAGGGAAGGCTGACCCAGGACAGGACCCAGGTAGTAGCTGGAGGCTGGATGGCCCAGAACAGGACCCAGGTAAGGACTGGAGGCAGACAGGCCCAGGACAGGACCCAGGTAAGAGCTGGAGGCAGGCTGGCCCCAGGGCAGGACCCAGGTAAGGACTGGAGGCAGGCTGACCCAGGACAGGCCACAGGTAAGGACTGGAGGCAGGCTGGCCCAGGACAGGACCCGGGTAAGGACTGGAGGCAGGCTGGCCCAGGGCAGGCCACAGGTAAGGACTGGAGGCAGGCTGGCCCAGGACAGGCCACAGGTAAGGACTGGAGGCAGGCTGGCCCAGGACAGGCCACAGGTAAGGACTGGAGGCAGGCTGGCCCAGGACAGGCCACAGGTAAGTAAGAGGCAGGAACAACGAGGTGAGCGAAGCGAACCGCGTTGAGACGCGACCCGCTTTGACTCGCGGCCTTTTTTATGGGCCGCCGGCGCCCGAGAGGCCTGGAACGCAAGCCGTTCCGTTTCCGGGCGCCGGCGAACCCACAACGAGGCTTGGAAGGCAAGCCCCTCCAAGGAGGCGAGCCCAGTCCACGGCGCATGCGCGGAACCGAGAGAGAGGTCGTCCGCGCATGCGCCGAAGGCCGCCTGCCCCGTAGCCCGTCGTTCCCCTCCCGGCGAGTCCCCAGACACGAACGCGCGGGTAGACTCGCCAGGAGGAAATGGGAGCGGCAGACCCCAGTCTCCCGCGTGACATGACAACAGCATGAAACCTACCCAATTGCCAAATTTCAGGTTTGTAGCATGTTGGGAAGTATGCTGAACATTTCAAACAGACACACGCACACACACACACACACATATGCAAGCATGGCATACCGCTTTAAAAAAACGATTAAAACAGAACATGTATATTTTATACTTTTTACACTGCCTACAGCATGGAACCTACCCACATGGCACATTTCAGGTTTGTATCATGTTGGGAAGTATACTGAACATTTGAAACCGACACACACACATATCCACAAATGTCCCTTTTATATAGAGAGAAGAGGTTAAGGGGCCCGTAGGACAACTGCACAACCAAAGTTCACACCCAGATCGGAACTTGCAGATCTATTTCGACTTCAGCCAAGCTGAAAAATGTAGTTTTTTTATTGCAAAATTATTTAATCTTTTCAGAATAATCTTTAAAAAAAAGAACCAACCACAGTTGTTAGAACATATAGTACAAGAAATTGTGAATAGCAACGAAAACACATGTATGTCACCAGCTGAAGAAAAAAGTCTGTTGTTTAAACAAAAAATTCCTTAATTCATCCAACGTACTTCCCCCCCCACATCTGAATAAATTCCAGCAACATAAATGATGTGTTGCTTATCACCTTTTCAACATGTTTTGTTTCCTGGATGTTAACAATAAGGAGCCTTCCACAGGAACACCAACTTAAAGTAATCGCCCAATGTGAAAATCATCCTTTTACAAAAAACCAAGACATTCGGAGTGACATGCACCCCCACACCAAATCACTAAAACTATTAATCTTTTCTTTTTTCAACAAGTCTGCAGGTTGCGCAATTCTTCATATCGAACCTGCGAGTAAGGTAGTAAAACATAGGCATTAATATATACCTATTACTCAAAACCACTTATTTGGTTTCGATTGGATTGAATACTATAGGATATCTTTTCTTGTTGTGTGCAAAGCTTGTTTTTAATACAAGTCTTCACTAGGAAAAAATCTGTATGTATCCAGATATAATCCAATCAGCGCCTCAGTCACACCATGCAGCCAAATGAGTCCCTATCACCGGTGCCACCATCACCCAATCTAATGATGGAGCACATACCTTTTGTCATATGAATATCCTGCGCTTCTTTGCGATTTTTAGAGGCATCTGCCAAAGCCAAGTCAGTTTTACAAAAATGTAGTCTGTTTTACAAATATTATTACCAACCCATAGCATTGCCTATAATTTATTGTTATTTAATCATAGGGTCATTATGACTTACTTATGTTCGAAAGTTTCCTAGAGTGCAAAATTGTGTCCTCCTGCATTCAGAAACGGGTATCCACTAGCGTGCGTCAGTGTGGTATTATTAGAAATCTGGTGACCAGACTGGAGGGCGAGGCTCTTTTGGTGCCCCTAAGGATTTACCAGGCCCAGACTATCCCAGGGATAACATATATGGCGCTGACTTATGGGTTGAAAATGATTGCACTGCGATTCAACTAGCAGAAAATAAATTCTTGAAAGCATTGTTGGGCCTACCGTGCAACACGCCAACCACACCTGTGGCATGTAAATTTGGCCTTATCGAGATCCAATATGCCATTATGATGCAGCCAGTGTTTTACTGCTGCGCATTTGGAACAACCGAGCTTTGGCCTTGTTCAGGGATGGTTTGGAGGATGTTCTTGCGACGTTAGGTGGTGGGAAGCTTCCTTGGTTTAAGCATGTAAGAACTATGCTCTTTAACATTGGATTGGGGGATCTTTTGAATAATCCTACAAAGTTGGGTTGTGCTTATAAGGCAGTACATAAGAACAATTTTAGAGAATGGGCGTGGTGCAAGATGATTGACAACTGCCTAGAGGGGAGAACAGCACAGACTTACCTGCTGCTTAAGGATGTCTGTGGGTCGGAGGTATATCTGGATCTCCAGATGTCAGCAAAATTAAAATCTTGGTTTGCCAAGTTCCGTTTAGGCATACTCCCACTGGCCCATGAGTCCTCTGGACGAGTGACCTTTGTTCCTCACCCGCATGTCCCCTCTGTCAGGGAGGGCGTGAGGATGAGGCACATCTTTTCTTTTGTTGCAAGGCCCACTCGTTGGCAAGGAGGCGTTGGTTAGCTCCGGTTTGGAGCGACCTGCTGCACTTCCCAACTCTGTTAGCCATCCATGCTTTGAAACGCTCTACCCTCCCCGAACATGTGTTGTTGGTCTCAAAATTCCTAAGAGCTGCATTCAGGAATAGAATGTTGCGGTCTACTATGCGTGCAAAAATGGGAAAACACTAGTCTGGGTGGGTCATATGTAAGCAGTCAGTAGTTTTACTATTGTATGTTCATTTTAACCAAAATCTTTACCTTTGAATGAGAATAATGTAGATGTTTACGCATTATTGTGTTTTATGCATTGTTTTGTAAACTGTACTTTGATGGTGCCTTGTCTTCCGAATAAAGTCATACTACTACCAATAGCGTGCCCAACTGGTATCTAAAGCTGAATGATCATGTTGCATGAAACTCCTGAAAATACATATGCATGTATGTATGTATCACGAGTCCTGTATAACCCAAAAAGCTACCAAACAAAGTTATGCTTCATGTGCTGCTCGAGTTGCCTCCTACATTGCTTAGTGTATCAATACACTCATCATGGCTCTGCCAATGTGCTACTCTCTGTCAAAATTCGCCACAGGCTGGAAATGCTAAAGAACATATTGCCAGTGTTGCGGGGCGGCTATGTTTAAGAGTGTCTGTACCACTAATGCGAGTCATGTTCAACTTTACACAAATTGAATGAAATCTCGCAACTAATAAAGTATGGTTAAACATGTGTTCTGTTAATAGATTACTCCCATGGATTTTTTTTATTTTTTTTATTTGGTTAGTTGAAAACTCAACTTTTCAAATTATTGTTACAAATGCTTAAAATATGTCATTACATAAATTGACTTGTTTACAACGCAATGATGCCAAAATAACAGACAATGAAGACAATGGTGAAGACAATATGAAGGCCGTGTGAGAGATACTATAAAACCAATAATGACTACATACTATCGCACAAACATATATGCCATATCATATTTCTTACATAATTGTATACAGATGTACATAGTATCAGTCAGAGATAAGAATTAATTTCAGTCACAGAGGTCTTCAATCTCATGCCTCCCCATCAGAAATATAGGATGATGACTATATATAACTCTCTTCACTCTAATCAATGTTGTGTGACAACTGAGATACCACTTGGTAAAAAAGACCATCTTGTATCTATTATTTGTTTATCAGATTGTGACACCAGTCTTTTAAATCATTCATGATCAAAATCACTGTGTAATTCATCACACATTAAAGGATGCAAGATAATGTCCAGAAATTGGATAATTGCAATCTGTATTGTAACTCTGGGATTAGAGAAAAGCATTTGCCATTTTTCAAGCTGAGATCCATGATTCTGAAATACCACCTTACCTTTGAAGCATTTGCTTCTTACACTGCTTATTGCCTCACAGTCAACTAATAAATGCTGTAGAGGTTCAATTTGATTGGTGTCCAAGCAGTAACGGCAGAAATTTTGTTCAATGGAAATCACTTTTCTCCTATATAATATATCGTGAGTTGTCCACAAGTTGAGCCTGAATCTCATGTATTTTCTACAAAACATCATGCATGGATATTTTATTAAGTATTCGGTTGTTTTGCCATACCCTTTAGTGCCGAACAAATAAATGTCCAAATCTTTATGAAGCGAGCATCTCGTGAAATTTTCCACCCAATCATGTTGCATGACTTTTATTTTGGCCCGGTTAGGATTTTCACTCAGTAATTGGATAGTGATGCCTGCATTGCTTAGGACGCCGAAGATGTGCTCGCGCCATTTCAGTGGAAATTTGTTTTTTGATGTCAATAGATTATGGGCTGTGAGTTGTAATATAGATGGTTTGCCTATATTTTCCATAGACTTTCGGAAGTAGGCACACTGTCTCCATGAAACATGCGAATAGAGTGATGTGAGCCCCAATTCATAGCGAATTAACGCAAGAGGAGTGCCATTTGGTAACTGCAACACTCGTTTCCAATATGTCGCCTCAATGTGATCCCAAAACCTACGTTCTTTTGGTAACAAGGCTTCAACGCCATACAACAAAATTGGTGTGACTTTCATTTTATAATACATAATGATGTGTTTTAATGAGAATTTACAACATTTTTGGATGAGTTTTTTGGTTTGAGACATCAATGATTGCAATTTGATTTTCAGCTCACATACATATTGCATTTCTGATTTTTTATGTTGAATTATCACGCCAAGTTACCTATATTGGCGTGTATTAACAAGTTTGTGCTGCTGTAAATGTCATCTATATTTTTGCGTTTTAGAATCTCGGCTAGAATTGCAAATAAGTATTTGAGTTTTGAGATTGTGGATACTTAGATTATTGGCCCTAGCATACACGTCAAGCTGATTCAGCATGTTTTGCCGACCCATCGGTGTCTGTGACAGGAGGACCAAGTCGTCTGCATATAACATATATGGAACTTGCTGTGTTCCAATCTTTGGGGGATCTCCCACACAGTCTGCGAAGCAATCACCTATGTCCAAGATGTAAAAATTAAACAAGAATGACGCTAAGGCGCAACCTTGTTTCAGGCCTCTATGTGTTGCAAATGGAGGTGTGAGCATACCGTTTAGTGTGACGTGCACACGTATTGAGGTGTTCGTGTGAAAGAGAATGATTAGTGATACCAAGGAAGGTGGGCAGTTGTGTTTTCTTAATTTTGCCAAAAGCACGAATCAATCAATCGAGTCGAATGCGGCTATAAAATCCACGAACCCCAGATATAAGGGTTGGCTTCGTGATAACTGATGGGCTTGTATAATGGATAGAGCAAATATATTTGGAGTCGTGCCTAAACCCTTCACAAACCCCGCCTGGAACGGGTCTAATAACGAATTATCTTCTGCCCATGCCTTCAACTCCTTCAGTATTATTCTTGAGAAGATTTTGCCTGGAGCGTCTAGCGGTGAGATTGGGCGATAACTGTCTGGCGATTGACATCACCCTTCTTATAGATCGGCACCGTTATCGCTTCCATCCAGGTATGTGGCAATGTTTGGCATTTATTAACAGCACTGAAAATGTTAAATAATATGGAAGCCCATATCTCCGGATGTGTTTGCATGACAGCATTGGACAGGCCATCTGGCCCTGCTGCTTTTGATTTGCTGGCAGACTTGATCAGATCTAAGATCTCCATTTCGTCAAAGGACAGATTGAAACTGATTGGTGTCTTTACTACTTTGGAATTGGAGCCGTTTCTGGGGGCAGCATAGAGTTGAGTAAAATGAGTTACCCAGTGATGCATGCTAACTGCTGTAGTCTGAGTGACTATTTGATGCTGACCCACGGCTTGATTCATTATTGACCACATTTTAGAGATGTTCTTGCTGGCTAACGTACACATGATTTTCGCACCATCTCTTTGATATAATGCGGCTCTAAGCCCCTTGGCCCAATTCCTGTACTGGTTGCGTAGATCTTTGGAAAATGCCGTTCAGATGGTTGGAGGTAGCTTAGTTAACGCGGCTTGATATGCAGTTTTCTTTGATCTGATCATATTATAAAAGACATGCAAATGATTTTGTCTTATATTACTAGACGTTTTCGTTTGCTGAAACGTCTGAATTGCATTACTATATATAATGCCGAAGTTATCTAGTGTATTATTGTTGCCAAAATTTGATGTCTCTAAGAGTTTATTAAAGTAATTTAAAGCTTCCTCCGACCATCAAAGATGGTTTGCTCCTGCATTTGCCACCAAACATCGCTTTGTAGAGAACTTTGTTGTACCGTTGTAATGAGTTCGAGAGCCCCATTCCATTATCAACAAGTTATGGTCACTAACATTAGTATTGATGACATTAAATTTGAGAACAATCGGCCACAGTTTCGCATTCACGTATATATAATCAATGGTCGAGACCAACAAGCCTTTGTGCCATGTTGGCGCCGGTGGTATGTCTGAAGCAAATGAACCACTGAGAATGTATAGAACTCTGTCAGCAATTAGGCCCTTCCATCATGAAAGTCTTTGATTGACATGTTGACTCTTATTATTCAAACACTTTAGGTTCAAATCTCCGGCTAGTATGAGATACCTTGTGTGACTATCTTCCACTACCATGTCTAGTAGGTTGTTCAAATCTTTGAAAAAACAATCATCACTTATAGCCACAGAATTCCAATACACATTCAATACAGCATGTCTATCATTGCCGGCCTCGACACTCACCAACATCATGAAGTTATTCGGCATCACCCACAATTTAGATGTAAAGCCGTATTTGATTTTCACAGCAGTCATGAACCCTGACATGGGTCTTCCCATCGTTGACTTAATTTAATGGATTAAAAAATAATGCATATCCCACACAAATTGGGACCAAGAGTAACCATGTCTCCTGCAAGAGTATTACATCGTAATTGTTTAATTGATGTTGATCAGTGTTCACCAGATGTTTGAAACCACTTGAGTTCCAACTAACAAGGGAGAGAGGCTGGATGTCTACAAGGGGGCTTAGTTACTTTTGTTGCTTGTTATGGGGACATGCACATTGCCCATTTGGAACATTGTTATTCCCTTTTTTGATTGTACTGGTGCTCTGTTGAAACTGATTTTGAGTAGAAGTGGTCACATGATCATTAGCTTTATCGGTGCTCAGGCTGAAACCCAACTTCGACAAAGGTTCTTTTGCTTTCCAAATCAAGTTCTGAACTACCCTTGAGTTCATCCAGAGTTTCACAGCATTTAAGTTTCTTTTGTCTGGAAATTCAACCAATGCCAAATCATCTGATCTAATATCCTCCAGTAGTTGAATTTCTGAAAAGATCGCCATCACTGCTCTACGATTTAAATCATATTGAACAGAGGGAGAGGGATTGCAGGATAATACTAAGGCAAAGGACACTGGATTTCTCCTTTTACAATAGAATTTTTCATTACATGGATTTTTGCTCTTAGTTTTTGGTTTTTTCCACACTCTTACTCTGATTTGGAGAGAGAGGGGCCTCAAGGTTTCTCAACGCATTCTCTATCAGATGAGTGACAATCCCTGAAAGATCATTCATCAACGGTGGGTCACCTGTGTGCGTGCTTGTTGGTCTTGCGTGATGTAACTCACTTTGGATGGATGTTTCACATCCTTTTTTTTATAATGTTATGATTTTCAGGGGCCTTTAATAGTGTGTTTACTACACTTGACTCAGGATTAAAAGTCTGACTCTCAGGGATAGCGTTACATGATGAATAAGCTAAAGATGGATTAGGTGTAATGGAATTACATATTTTATTACGTGTTTCAGTGCATGGTTGAGAGTGCCCAGACATAAGGCATCAACTGCCTTTCTCATGTCGCTTTTTTCTTGACTATCAGTAGGCACCACCTTTGTTTTATTTTTTTGTTGGGTCACGCCTTGGGTTTGGTTACCAGAGTTCACATTTGAATTGATAGCTGATGCGTCAACTAAACTCGGTTGATTCAACATTTTGAGGAGTTCATCTAGAGGAGGGTAATTTAATGCATGAGAGGGTTGAAAGGTCTCAGAGCTCATTTTCTTTTTGATGAGTGTTTGTAAAGAATATTTCTTTTTTGGGGCTTGGGACACAAATACATTATTTTTTTGGGTAAGGATATTGTCTTGATAAACCGTTTGGTTGATCCGGTCCCCAACTGTTTTGGTGCACTCATATTTTTTGACAATTTTTGATCAGGTATTTTATTGTTCTTTGATGTTTTTTGTTGTTTTTGTCATTTTCTTTAGCGGCCTTGATATCTATGTTCAATGACTGATGTTCATCATTGGTCATTGATACGTTCCGCTTTTCTTTGGTGGGCTTGGACGTGGTCGCGGTGAAGATGGAATATAATTTACCCAAAGAGGGCACGACATGCCCATTGGGATTGCTTAGATTCGCTTCACGGGACGTCAGATTGTCCTGTTCTGAGGGATCGTATATAATGCCATTGATGTAGGGGAGAGCACTTATGGGGTCACTACTCCTACCACTTTGAAGAGGCGGAGAATCAAGTGACCTTTCTTCATGCTCAATGTCTGTCTGGCACGTGACAGAACCCCTGGCAATTTTGAGTGGTAAAACTGATGGCATAGTAGACAGAGGCATCTGTATTTCTGATTTAATCGACTTATGCGACATCAATATTTTGAGCATCAGCGCTTCTTGGGTTGCTAGTCGTGTATCAACCATGTTATATATTTTTCCAAGGGTCTGGATTGCCAAATTGATTGCTTGCAGAGTGACATCTGTTAACATATTAGGCTTGAGTGAGGCTAAAGACGTATCGGTCCCAAGTGTATTAGTTTGAGTTCTACTGATCTCAATACTTGAGTTGGAGGTGACAGTCTCTACTGATGAACGTGAAACCTAAGTAAATATTAAGGGAGATTTAGAGAGGTTTTCAGATAACATTTTATCCGAGAATACAGAGTCATTGAGGTCTAAATCAATGACAACAACGTCCTTTGCGGACAGAGTTAAATAAATGGATTCAATTGGTTGCACTGCGGCAGGAATATTCTCAAGGATTGCCGTATCAGAAATAGAATGATCAATTTTTTTGGGGTTGTGAGGTGACATGCTGGACGGTTCATTAAGTTGTTCCCTGTGATGGACGGAAGGTGAGACCATTTCTTGTCTGCTCTTGGCTCTGTGAGCTGATAAGGATCCACTGCAAAACATTTGAATGTCCATGTTAGTCGAGCCACTTTTGGATACTTTGCTTCTGACTAGCGTGAAGTTCCGAAGCATTGCAGTGTGGCGGGATTGCATTGGGTCCGCTGAACTAGTTGAAGTGAGGAGGCTGGGTGGCATACCTGTTTTCAGGGATAATGTCCTCATGATGTTGAAGCTGAAACTGGTCGTCTAATCAGTGCTGCCTACAGCGATTTAAATTTTACACAGGCGAAGCAGCAATTCCCAGGAAGTCTCTCCCGCCTCTGCACCGCGACGCGGCGAAAGAGGCAAAGAGGTATTTGCTGGTACTTCGCTCGGTGCACGGCTGATTAAATAGGTGGAAGCAAGTGGGTGTGGCTTTAGCACACTACAGGAACACAAGTAAGCAAACATTAATGTTTGTTCCCGGTTATTTAAACATTTAAATACTTTAAAATACGGTCAATTACCGTTTGTTTGTCCAATAAACCACACGTGGTCAGCAGAGGTAGATGTAGGAGAGTTGATTGCAGTTGCTCGCAGATCTCGTGTCTCTTGTCAATAAAGAAGCAGCGTCCTGAGGCAAAGAGGTACTTGCTGGTACTTCACTCGATGCGCACATGCTGGTGCGCGCGCACAGCTGATTTAATAGGCAGAAGCAAGTGGGCGTGGCTTCAGCACACTACGGGAATACAAGTAAGCAAAAATTAATGTTTGTTCCCGGTTACTTAAACATGTAAACGTTTAAATACTTTAAGATACGGTCAATTACCGTCTGTTTGTCCAATAAACCACACGTGGTCAGCATAGGAAGACGTAGGAGGGTTGATTGCAGTTGCTCGCAGATCTCGTGTCTCTTGTCAATGAAGAAGCAGCGTCCCAAGGCAAAGAGGTACTTGCTGGTACTTCGCCCAGTGTGTGCATGCTGGTGCATGCGCACGGCTGATTAAATGGGTGGAAGCAAGTGGGCGTGGCTTCAGCACACATCTATTTGTCCAATAAACCACACGTGGTCAGCAGAGGAAGACGTAGGAGAGTTGATTTCAGTTGCTCGCAGATCTTGTGTCTCTTGTCAATAAAGAAGCAGCGTCCCGAGGCAAAGAGGTACTTGTTGGTACTTCGCTCGGTGCGCCATGGATTTTTGTGATGGACACAGCTGTTTACAATAGGGTTCAACGTGGAACTATGAGCTTCAAAATAGTTCAGCATCTTTTTCTGAGTGCCATCTTAAGGTGGACTAGCTCGTTACTGGTTACACTTCTGCTTATTGGCATCCATCTTTGAATGGATCGTGCTTTGTATTGCAAGATATGTTTTAACATACTCAGCGCAGGCTAAAGACTCCTAAGTACACATTTTATCTTTATGAAACGGTGATGCTCGCAAATGAGTACCATGCTCCACTGAAAATTACCAGACGGATATAAATCTTGTATGGGGCGCCTCAGCCAGATGAAAATACTGCTGTCTACGGGGCTTAAGTAGCTCATTCACATCCAAGAAAAATATGATTTTCATTTCTATTTTGTAACGCCCGATGTTGCGTTGTCATAACTATAAGACCCATACACCTGATGTTATGTATATTTATAACTGTGGCATCACTCAGACAAAAAACATCTTCAATACACCTTATGATATGATATGATATGGCATTTATAACGCGCCTATACACAAGAGTTTCAAGGCACAACCCCTTCATTTCAGGCCATCCAGCCAACTGTGGGTCAAGAAGATCAACTGTTGCTCTTTTTTTGTCAGTGTTTAGTCCACATTGCTTCCAGTAGTGCGTTTAATATGTTGTAGCAGTGTCCACATAAAGTCATCAAATGTGTGATTCGCAGTAATAAAGTCTTTAACCATTGGAGCTTCCTCTGTTCTGTTTCTCAAACAGCTCTGATGTGCTGTAATCCTGTTTTTAACCTTGTGTGTGGTTTTACCTGTAGGACACACAACATTATTGTGACTCTTCAGTATGCTTTGAAAATGTAATATCATCCTCCCAAAACATGTTGCAGGGTGACCACAATACTTTAAAATGTCTAGGATTTCTTGCAGCATCCAAGCTTCCAGGGTTGACCCCTGCTTGTTTGTGGCCGGCTTTCTGCATGGAACCATTAATCAACTGCAATGTGAATGAGCCATTTGAACAATGGTTGAGTGTGAAGAAATGACTTCTTCCCCACAGGAGTACAAGGACGAGTAGTGGCTTAAGCGTATACACAGCCTTTACCCTGTTACAAAACAGGAGTGAGCTCAATCATAACGATGAAACCGGCACAGTTAGGATATATATCTCCTTGGTGTTTTGTTTTAAAGTTATGTTATGTTATGTTACTTTGCATTTATATAGCAGTCTCAAAGCGCTGGTAGGTTCAACACCCTCGGGAACCGAAGTTCAAATCAGTAGAGAGAATAGAGAGAGTCATAAGGTGTGTGTGCGCACCGGATATGTGTGCAGCTTGTGGTGCTTTCGTGTGATAGCTGCTTCTTAGCGGTAGGTGTGGTGGTTGAGAGATCAGAAGTATGTGTTCGTTCTGGCAGGTTGTTATCCAGACCGATTCTGGCTGCGTTAGGCCTGAGGAGAACGCCTAGGCTGGAGGGTGCGTAACCAGCAGTGTTTAGTTAGGGTGATGGGGAGTATGAGGCAAGTGGTGGTATGAGAACAGCTATACCGAATGGTGTCATAGTATCGCTGTGTTCTAGTTGAGTGGTGGTGTAAAGAAAGAGTAAGCGTGGAGATGTGATATGGTGGTTTACCATAGGTGCTTGAGATCAAGCGCATTCTAATAGTTCCATGTACTCTATCCATTCCATGTACTCTGACTGTTCCATGCATTACGACCGTTTCAAGTACTCCGCTCTGTTCCACGCACTCCGCTCCATTCCACGCTCCACACACTCATCCCGCTATACACACTTATCCGCTCTACACTCTCATCCGCTCTACACTCTCATCCGCTCTACACAATCATCCGCTCTACACACTCATCTGCACCACCGACTTCATCAACCAATTGTGCCACAGATATGCTGTAGAGCAGACTTTCTAAATGTAATTATGACACAGATAAGCTAAAAGGCAGACTTTCTAGATGGAACTGTCAGATGGAAATTATTGGGCACGGTTCTAATTTCATCCAGGGCATGTTATTGGGCACACTTTCTAAACTCAACTAGGCACGATATTGGGCACGCCTTCCAAACACAACCCTGCATCGAGTGGATATCAGGCACACTTCTAAATTCAACCAAGGGTCGCTATTGGGCACATTTCTAAATTCAAGCAGGGCCCGCTCTTCGGCAGACTTCTAAATTCAACTTTGCCCAGAGAGAATATTAGGTACACTTCTAAATTTGCTTTGCACAGATTGGATATTGGCATACTTCTAAATTCAACCGAGGCACGCTATTAGGCACACTTCTAAATTCAACTTTACACAGAGAGGATATTAGGCAGCTAAATTGGGGTCACGCTATCGGGCACACTTTCTAAAGTCAACCAGGGCACGCTATTAGGTACACTTCTAAATTCAACTTTGCACTGAGAGGATATTAGGCACACTCCTAAGTTCCACCAGGGCACACTGTTAGGCACACTTCTAAATTCAACTTTGGACAGAGAGCACACTATCAAGGCACGCAATTAGGCACACTTCCAAGTTCAACTTTGGACAGAGAGGATATTAGGCAAATAAATTCAACTTTGCACAGAGAGGATATTAGGGACCCTACTAACATCAACCAGGGCACTCTATTAGGTACACTTCTAAATTCAACCAGGGCACGCTATTGGGCACACTTCTAAGTTCAACTTTGGACAGAGAGGATATTAGGTAACTAAATTCAACTTTGCACAGAGAGGATATTAGGTACACTTCTAAATGCAACCAGGGCATACTATTTGGCACATTTTCTAGAGTCAACCAGGGCACGCTATTAGGTACATTTCTAAATTCAACCAGGGCACGCTTTCTAAAAGTGGGCAGAGGAAAGGTGCCAATGTGGTGCAATAGCAACCCGAACAGCAAAGTATGACAGTATAAAATAAAGGGAATGTCAATAAATGTTCTATAAACACATATTATATATATATATATATATATATATATATATATATATATATATATATATATATATACATATTAGAAGGAGAGATCCTTTTCCAATGAAGAAAAAGAAAAAAGGAGGGATGCACTCCCAAAAGCAGCAAAAAACGACAAGATGGCTTTCTGCAAAGAGGCAGGGACACCGTAAATGTTCCAGACAAACAAATCCCTGTATTATTAAATTGTCACAAGGAAAAGCAAAAGAACATATACATATATTCAGTATATATATATATATATATATATATATATATATATATATATATATATATATATATATATATATATATATATATATATAATATAGAAACAGAGACCTTAGAAAATCATCTGCAGCGAATGGAGAAAAAAATTGTTGGCCTCAATGTACGTGTGCAGCAGAGTGTCCCTTAGGCTCCTGTTCTTTTTGAACGCAAACATAGGTTTCTTGTCAAGGGTGCCCTTGTTTTTTATCATATGCCAATGTTTGTTGATCGTTTGTTTGGTAAGATTGCTCAACGGGCTATATGTAGTGACACATACTAGTCTTTTCATCTCTTTTTTCACCCTGGGTGTCAGGCAAATTGTTCTGTCCATGTTCAATGCCCTTTTCTTTGCTTGTTTGATCAAACGATTTTGTAAGTCGTTAGCGTGTAGTTCATGTTTATCTTTGTTGGAGCAATTGCGTCTAATCCTCAGAAATTGGCCATAAGGTAAATTGTATCTTAGGCCCTGAGGATGATAGCTGGTAAAGTGCAAAAGACTGTTACGGTCAGTGGGTTTTCTGTATAATTCTGTGTGGAGGGTGTTGCCTGACCTGTAGAGATGTAGGTCCAGGAAATCCACAGCCTGGTAGCTCCAATCGATGGTAAAGCGAATGTGCTCATTGCATGTATTGATCCATTGATGGAAAAGGAGTAAGCTGGCTTCTGTACCGTGGCCATGTACTATATATATATATATATATATCACCAGAAAAACAGAGGAAAGAGGAAGAAAACCGCACTCTAAATGAGGCACACAACATCTCCCACGCTCCTAAAACAAAAATCAAAAACTTGTGTCCAAAATAGGAACAAATTTATTAAGTAAGGACATGTCAGCAGACAAAAAACAGACAGTGGCAGGACGCCATGGGGAGTCCTGTAACACAATGCATTTTGCGCTTCCCTGAGCGCTTGGTCACGTAGGGAGAACAAAAGCTGGAGTCCCAATAAGTAAACAGACATAGTTCCTTTGCTATGTCACCCCTTTACCGAAGGTTATTCCCTGTATGGTGACCGTGGCAGCCATGTTGGAATGTATCAAGCACTGATACTGTCATTGGGTATCACACTGGTTGAGGATGAGCAAAAACAACATTCAGCTCAATAATAAAAGAGACGTAATAAGCCCAAAGTGGGGGCATAAACAAAACCAGGATAAATATTACTAGAAATTCCAACAGCTGTGTCTAGCCACGGATGAACACAGTAAAACATAAGTAAGAATATTATTACATAAAGGAAATGAAAAGCCTACAATGTAATCCATTGATAGCACTGGATCAATGCATAAACAAAAGAATAAGGTAATAAAAAGAATGGTACAGGTAATGCAAGCACAAAACGCTAAATGACAGCGCTAGAGCAGAAATTGTATAAAGTGCAAATGCAAATACAACATGTAAGGAGATAGAAACCTTCAAAACCACTGAGCATAAAGTGCTCCTGTGGATATATCAGTGCAATCACAATATAAATCTAGGCAATTGACATACAGTGCAAATGCAAATATGTTAATGTAACTGAGATACAGATACAAAGTACAGTCATCATTGATAATAAAGTGCAAATACATTCAGAAACAAATTTCTCCCAATCAGCAACGAAAGGGAGACATGCAATGCAATTAAGCTTAAAGTGCTAGTGCAGATGTATCAACTTAGTCATGGTATAAATGTAAGCGCATGACTATAAATTGCAAATGCAGACATGCTAATATAGCAGCGATATTCATACACCCACAATCACTATACAAAATGGAATGCGGGTTTGTTCATGGACAAAGATCTCCCACTCTACAGTGTATAGGCCTTTGGAATAAAGTGCAAGTGCATATGTGTACAGTAATCTGTGACCTGTACATGCAATGGCATAACCATGAATTCTTATCAAATCTAATGACAATTGCAGCAAAACAGACACTATAGACAAAAAGGGCCCGGATATAAAAAAACTGGAAAATAGGTGATAAAGGCAAGGGGACAATGCAGGGCAAACCAAATTAAACGAAGTCCTGCAATAATCATGAGATGGCATTCCCTAAATGTTAAAAGGAAAGAAATATAGCCATAGAACCAGCAAATGGGTTCTATTCTAAAAATCAACGAAAGTTAAAAGGTATTACCAGGCCGAGGAAGGATGTCACATACAGCCAGGAAAAAGAAGTGTGTTGGAATCCTGGAAACAGAAAAAGAGGGGGGGACAATGGGGGATGAGACAGAGTTAAGTTCCCAAAAAGTGTATAACTCCTCATCAACGTTGTGACCACTGAGATATTTAGTGTCAAAGGGCCTGATCACGACTTTGGCAGTAACGCTGGCGGTGTTACTGCCGGCGGTATTAGCCCTACCGCCAAACTCCCCAGCGCTAATAGCGCCGGATCACGAGTTCAGCGGTAATGTAATTCCCCATTCCCCATTGAGCCCATTCGGGAATGTCCCATTCCCCATTGGGCTCAATGGGGAAAATTTGCGCTCTTACCACCGGCGGATTTCCCGCCAGTGGTAATAGCGCACATTTTCAGTGGATTTCCCCCCAGCTCAGAGCTGGGGTGAAATCCGCTGAAGTCCTGATTTGGCGGACCCTTAAATCCGGCGGTAATAGCGCTTCCGCCGGATTTAAGGGTTACCGCCAAAGTCGTGATCAGGCCCAAAGTCTAGAATAAACCTTGTTTCCAATTGTCTTAATTTCAAGGTTCGGTCTCCTGCTCTTTGAGGAGTCGGGACATGAGCCACAGCAAAGAACGTAAGCAAATGGAAGTCATTTTCATGGTCTTGCTTGAAATGTTTGGCCATCTGGTACGTGGGGTCAGAGTTTTTAATGTATCTGAGATGCTGAAGAATTATGAGCTTTAATTTACATGTAGTACTCCCAACATACCACTTCATGTACTTCATGCAGGGACACGAGAGTACATACACAACAAAAGCAGTGTCACAGTTGATGGAGTTTCTTATCTCAAATGTATGACCCGTAATTGGATGTATAAATGATTTATGTGCCAAAGCATGAGAACAGGCCTTGCATTTTAGATACTTTATACTTTAAATACATATACACACTTTTATAAAAAACACCATATGCAATTATAACTTAATAGAAAAACACTACATAAAACTCACCGTGTGGAAAGAACACATAATATGCACAGATAGAAACAGGAGTGAAAGGCAATCAAAAGCCTTAAAAGGATATGTTCTTCTGTGAAAATGGTGTAAACATGATCTAACCAGCCACTAGTGCGCATAGATGCGTTTTTACTGCTCTTTTGTGGTCCGACGGCATCGAGCCAGGCTCTGAGTGGTTGTAGGAATGGATCAAACCAAGTTCAGGTGCGATATAGGTCCAAGCTGCAAGTTTGTGTCAATCCGATTTGAATGCAGTGCTCAGAGCAGTTTGAAGGTGGTGTTGGAGCATTGCAGGTCGAATTACTCACTAGGATTGGTTTGGAGTTAAGCTGATTCCAATCATGTTGCTACAGCTTCTTAGGGTTGGCGTGTGTTGCTACAGTGGTTCAAGTCGAAATCTGGTGATGGCTCAAAGCTGTGATCCTGATTTTCCAATGTGTGGTTTTACGAAGCAGCTGTTTGATGTTGAGCAGGGTCAAGTTTTTCAATAACTGCTGGGTACCATCAACTAGTGACACTCTAGCGGTTTGAATCAAGGTCCGGTGAGGAGCAGCTGATTCAAGCTGTGGAGGTGACGTGCTCTGTGAAATACGATGCAGCAGCGAACTGGTTCAACGTTTCAAGCGTGCTTGTTTGAAGTGTTCGATTAAGTGGCAGAGGCAGCACAGTTAGTTCCTGTAGTCCAAAGCCAGCATATCCAGTTCAAAGGCAGTTTGGTCAGTTTGAGGTGGTGAAACACAATGGTTATGTCTTTCTTGGCTCTCTGAATGCTGTGAGTCCCAAAACTGTGGCTCATGGATAAGATTAGTTCTTGTTCTCAGGCTCCCAACATGGCAGGCACTGGCACACACCTACAGGGGTGTTTCAGCGAAGTGAGGTCCTGGATACCAGTGTGGCTGGCAGAGAGGCAGGTCTTGCTCCAATAGAAAGTCACCCCAATGTCCCCTGGGGATGGAGAGGGAGCAGAGCTTGGCTCTGCTTTAACACTCAGCCTTCATCTGTGGTGGAGGGCTTTGGAAAGTCAACTCTCCAAACAAAGGAAAAAATTCATTCTTTTTCAGGTTTTTGTTCAACAGTGAATCAAAGATGGAGTGGGAGTCTGCTTCTTTAAAGGTACATGTCCATAGGTGGTTGGATTAAAGCAAGCCTGATTTAAGGGGTCACACCCTGTGCTTGAGGCAAGTGTTCTTTGCCTTATGACATAACACCCAAAGTGCTGTGTGTGAAAGGAAGTGGGGTGACAGGAAGGAAGAGAGACAGAGAGAAACTAGATGGTGGAATCTTCCACCAATTATGCCGATCCCCCTCTGTCTATGCTAATCCCCCTTCCCTTGTCAAAAGTATTAAGGGCAATTTTGGTATGCAGCACCCGGTGTGGGTTTAGTCTTTCAGGTCGGCTCCTACTGGGAGACTGCCTTGCTATAGAGAGAGGTTGTACCCAACTCACAAAGGATCAAATGAGAGGTGTAGCCATTCTGTATTCTACCCTGTCAGTTGGCAGGGCCAGTCTGTCTGACCAGAATACACATAACCTTTCCACAATTGATCAGGGCTCACAGTGCAGACACATGTATGATATCAAATTGATGTGGCTGTATTAAATATGAGAGGATGATATCCACAATACCTGAACTTTACACATGCCACCAGAATAGTAGCTCACAGAGTTCTATGGTTTGGGAACACAGGTGCATTTTACACAGATTTGCAGTTACAGATTTTGGGTGGGCCTTGCCTGCTCAGGCCCTACTCTGTCTATGCCTCTGATTCGGGAGGACACTTTGGTGCACTATGTGCTTGGCATGGAATTTATGAAAGGAAGATTACCTTTTTTTAGATCGAATGACCTGCATCATTTTATTAATTTAATAAAAACAAGAAAAGCCGGGCTGCTACACCCTTGCCAGATGGCAATCCGTTACAGTGTACAAGCTTTCTTTTTCTGGGGCAGTGCTTCTTAGTAGAATGTCAATAAAAATAGTGATGAAACTGGACTGTGTTCTTTTCATAAATCATTAATCGTTGGCTCAGTGGCAACGCGTTCGTCTTGGAAGCAAGACGATGCAAACACAGATTCGAATCCCAGGTCTGCGCCTGGAAACCTCTTCGGTATTAAGCGTATTATAAATAACCAATTATAATAAGGTCTTGTAAAGATGGAAATACATCTAACCTTATATGCTTACTTTCAGAGAGTACTGCAGGTGTGCAGAGCTATTACATTGTTCCATGTCAGATGGATTGGCACATTCAGTCCTGGTCTTTACATTGCATCATGGGACTTCTAGTGCTTTATTTCTATTTTGATCATGATGTAAATAGATAATCAGAGGTAGGTCATCTCCACTTGTTGTCAGGCACCCGGAGAGCTCTGCACATGCCATTCCAATGCATTAATCTTAGAATAAAATGGGACTACATTTATTTCTAAAAACAGTATGCTACATATATACTTTGGCTTCAGAGAAAATAAGTCATATTTTAAATGTTCACACAGTTGCTCGCACACCCACTTCTTCACCCATACACACATTCTATTTGAATCACCCATCCTCACACTCTTGTATCCATCCTTGCCTATTTATTTGATAATCCACTCAAACGTGTCACACGTAGGCATGTTTCTGCCCTAACAACCTGACAGTGTAATATCCCCTTAAAATGTAATTAATTAATCCGTCTTCAGAATCATTCCTTTTTCCCACCAGCACCATACCCTTACGCGTGAATCCATCGCAATAATTATGGATTCACACTTCCTTCCTCAGACTCATTCATGTATCAATCCTCACATTTGGATATATTTATCCAGTCTTTGTGGATCTTCTCTTTAGTCTCTCTCGGATTTCTCCTAGATATAACCCCCCCCATCTCCCTGCGTTTGTGGGTGTGGAAGTCAGAAGATGCTTTCAGCAAACAACAGACAAACGCATTGGCTTTGTTAACGCATGTTTCTCCATATCACCTATCTTTTGTTCTTTCTGAAAGGCTAGAGTTCTCATGTAAAATCACCTCAGGGACATTTTTATTTCCCTGTTTAAACTTTGATAGTGAAGTGCCATGGGCAGAGTGGGCTAGGGCCCTGGAAAAAAGCAACCAGCTACACCTAGCTTATCTTCAGCTTCTTGTCTTTTTTCCAGCCAGTGGTTAGAGTGATAATGTACAGTGATCTATAGACAGACATGTACACTGAAATGTTTGTGTAGTGGAAGTGGGAGAAATTTTTGGCTGTATTTTGATATCTCGTGGTATTTTTGTGTTATAGTGGTATTGTGGTATTTTGTTAACTCTTGGTAATATATTGTGGTTAGCTTATTGGGGTATCTTTTAAGTGGTGAGACTAACTCCAAAACACGGCCTAATAATTATTTTACCAGGGTCACTAAAGGCAAGCAAGTACTGGACTTAGTACACTCTTATCTGCTCGCAGCATTTTATGTAACATACCACAATATGCCCTTTTGGCTGTGTTTCAAAATACATTTATCATGTCACATCACAAAATAGTTACATTCACACACACGCATAGCACTTCTGAAAAACTCACAATATTCTCCTCACCTTATATTTTACCACATGTAGTAATGTGAACTACAGCCTGCAGTAAGATGAGTTTATCACCTCAGTCTATGTGTTAACACAATAATTCAGACACATAATAGGAACTCTGAAACTAATTTGTTCTTTCCTTTTGTGACTTTATGAAAAATAAAAATTCAGAAAAATGAACAAACAGATGCATTACACTGTGCTGCATTTTACAGTACATTATACTTAAACATGGATACATTGCGTATCATTAGTGAGCTCACACACATTAAATAGCTTTTCTATAAGCTTCAACTAAACATTTGGTGCTGGCCGGCTAACGCACAGTTATCTGTAGCCTTGAATGTTTCTCACAAATTTTGGCAGCTATGAGCCACTTGTCGTAAAAAAAGCTTGTTTCATAAATGGGAACCCACGTAAAATATAAATTGTGAATTACATTAGGAAATCAAATATTTTCTATCCCCCAACAGCATATAAAACATTTCTTTCATACATTACACGCTCCTCAATTACTGCAAAATAACCTAGATCTGTTGGGGTCAGTGGATTCTCAGACCACAACTGGCAATATTCCCCCTTTTCCATCTACTGTACAGGAGGGGACAGGAGAATTATTATCACGTCCACTCCCTTTTCACCTGGAACAAACAAGCCAGCCTTTCTGCTCCCGAAGTCAACCAGAGGAAAAGAGTGCTTACAACCAGCTGTCTACCAGTCTTTTTGCTCCCAAGCAAGTGAGTGAGTGAATGGTCCAGCCCTTTCTGCTTCAGGCCTTTTTCTAAGAGCTCTTGTGTCATTCAAACCACCTCTCTTTTTGTCAGTCAGCCAGTCCAAGAATGTTCTGAACGTGTCCAGAGGACTTTGGAGCGGAAATAATATCTACATCTCAGTGCTGTTTTCCTGCTCTGAAAGTTGTCTGAACAATGCAATTTCTTAAGCAAAACGGATCTCACATTCCACACTTCTGATTTGTCACATCCCCATTCAGGGACAGGGCAGCTTTAAGCGTGTGCATTTAGTTAATTTCATTTCCAAACTACCATGCATTTCCATCAATCTGCATCAAGTTTATCTTACCAGTATGGACTATTTTGCACTAAATGTTAGTATGGGAATATCTTAAATATTAAATGGATAAGGTATGTTAGTTTCAAGTTAGTTTATTTTTAAGTGTAACTCAGCCCACAACTGTGGTATTGTGGGGCAAAGTGATTCTTTTCTAGCATGTGTTCTGTGTATTCCCAACATTGGCATCTATTAGATTCAGCCTGCATCTCATACCCTTGAGTCACACACATGATTCTCACACCCTTGACCGTAGTTAAAAATCAAACCTTTACTAACATGTAGATGATGAAATGTGGAGCTGCCCTTGTTAAAAATCAGAATAGTGAAAAGCGTGTCCCTATTACATTTCCCTACACCCCCTCCTTTTTTTCTAATGGGACACAACCCAAATCACTGCAGGAAAAAACAACATGCAGTTGGTAATATTCGTACATGAAAACATTATATAAATATATATGTATATTTTTAAAAACATATTTTTTAATTATTATTTGTGTAGATTTTTTAAAAAATATATGTTTTTATCCTTTGATCACCTTCATCTTTTATCCTCTTTTAATTGGTCATGTCTTATTTGTTTTTGGGTTTTTAGAATTTTTTTGATTTATTTTTTTATCTTTTTTTTTAAATAAAACATTAAACATTAATTTCAAAACCACCATAAATCCATACAGTGGTTCCAGTGGCCACAGTCTTATACAAAAATCAATGTTTGTAAAAATAATAAAATAAATATGATGTTTAACAGTGAAGTCAGAAATTGTTCAGGAAGCCATTCTTGGTGAAGTGAACGCCTGTCTTCTGTGAAGTCAGAAATTGCTACAGTTCTTGGTGAAGTGAACTTCCATCCCCTGTAGGTGGGACTTCTTTCTGTTTATCCCTTTAAACCACATTTTAATATCTTCAAACTACATACACCTATTCACCTGCTATGGTGTGTCTATTTAATAAGTAAACACTTTACTTTCATACTATCACATGTTTCACTCCCTGCTAGTCTCAATTCGCTCTAGCCTTTTCACCTCATGTTTTGGGTGGAAGAGCTTAATCTGATTAACATGGACAAACTGTTCAACTGTTAATTCTCCCTCCTTTCTAACAATTCGGTAGACCACCAGTGGAACTCTATCTTCAGTTCTATATGGCCTGTGCCAAGCAGTAAGAATTTTAGAGTTTTTATGCTTACCTTTCCCAAAGTTGAATTTATAGATCTGGTCTCCTATCTCATATTCTCTCATACACGCTTATGCAGCAATGATTATTAAAACCTGCCCTCTTACATTGCTTGCAGCGATTTGTAAATTTGCTAATGTATCCTTGGAACCAGGGGTAGTTCCTCAGGACTTGAAAAATCCTGGGTTATGTCCATCCTTAAAAAGCGAGGCCTATCAACTGACCTGCCGAATAATTTCAGGCCGATCACAAATACCCCTTTTCTCCTGAACGGTTTGGACCAAGTGGCATATAGATAAATAGCTGAGCAACTGAAAGAACATCCTATCCTGAATGACCATCAGTCGGGCTTTAGGGTCGGATTTTGAACAGAGACGGCTCTCCTAGAACTAAAATCCAAGCTACTGGACTGCAGGGACAAACACGAAGCCTCTCTGCTGATGCTGCTGGATCCTTTGGCAGCCTTCGACCTGGTGGACCATCATATCATGTTCACCAGGTTGAAGGAGGTCGCTCATTTTTCGCCCACAGCAGCCCAATGTATCTCTTCCTTTCTCAGTAATTGAGAAAGCAGAGTTTTCTACAAAGAGGCTGAAGCTTGGGGTACCACAGGGCTCGTGTACCTCACCCTGTCTGTACAACATATTTACAGTCCCTCTTTTTGCTATGCTAGCCCAAGAGGGGGTGATGTTCACAAATTATGCCGACGATACACAGTGCGTCATCCCTCTGTCTGGTAATCATGATTTGGATGAAGCATTGATTAGTAATATATATACCTTGATTGAGACCTGGATGGTCCATAATAAACCTGCACTCAATAAAGAAAAAACAGAGCTGTTTGTGGATGGTTCACCCTATATGTTACAGAAACTGGGATCTGCATATGAATGAGTTCATATAGCAGCTGCAAAAATCCCTCCTCTTGAGAAAGTTAAAATGCTGTGGGTCACCTCAGCATGAAGCCACATGTATGTAGTTTGGTGTCATCCTGTACTTATTACATCAAGCTTCTAGCCCATCTTAGACCTCTTATTTTTCAGGCTAATGCTGAGACAACCACGAGAGCGATTGTAGGAGCTAGAATTGATTACTGTTCCAGCTTACTTGTGGGCATCAATAAAACTATCTGCAATAGGTTGCAGGCCTCCCAGAATGGAGCTGTAAGGGTCCTCATGGGTCTCGCACACAGAGACCATGTCACTGCAGCAAGACATGCTCTTCACTGGCTACTGGTTGAGTTGAGAAGTCTTTTCCGACTACTGGTCATTACGCAGAGTGTAGACAAGGAAAGATGCTGGCATATCTCCAAGCTCTACTATCAAATAAAATTAATGGCACAACACTTAGATCCAGCAACCAGAATCATTTGATGATCCCCAGGTGTAGGACAGAGAAGGCCTCAAAGGGATCCTTTTTTGCAATCGCCCCTAGGGCTTGGAACGACCTACCGCTGGAGCTAAGGGGCATTGAAGTATATTGAAAAGGCAACTGAAGACCCTTCTGTTTGCCTAGGATCCTAGGGTCATGTCTGCAGAATTTCTGTGTTCCTTGTTGTGTCCGGTTGCACCCTTAAGCCTACGGGTCCATGGCTCACGCATAACACATTTATTAAAGTAAAGTAAAAATATCTTCTTATCGTAATATGACTTTGCACTGTCAGCTGCCTTTTCAAAATTTTGCTGCGCAAATGCATAAGCATATTGAAAGTGCTTTCTCAGTTCTTCCACATATTCATGGATTGTGGACGCATTTATAATAACCTGTTCATTTGTTCTGTAGAGCGTGCAGCAAACTAATTTACCTGTCAAAAGTTTGCGGGGGCTGATAGTTGTTGATTTAGAGGGTCTTGATTTAGAGGGTGTCGACCTGAGAGCCATTAATACCAAACGAAGACGCAAATCTTAACAAGATCTTGCTTCAGCTAGAAACATTTTCAACATGTCAACTATTGATCTGTTACATCGTTCCACTCCCCCTGAAGAGGATGGCCAGTAAGAAACGTGTAGCTTCCTCTCCACACCCAAGATTTGTCACGTGTTTGTCATTTCTGCACTAGTGAAATGACTTCTGATTCTATTCTTTGAGGTAAAACCAAATCCTGAAAAAATATGATTCACAAGTAAAGTGGCCGCCATTTGTGCACTGCAGTCTGGGGCTGGAATGCACTCCACCCATTTAGATATATTACAAATGACGGTTAGCATGTACCTGTTCCTCTTGCTGATCTCCTCACAGAGCCTACAACATCTACTTGCAAATCAGATAATGGGAGTGTCAAACCCCTTTCATTAATGGTGCTCTATGAGCTGGTGACGCAGGCTGAAACTGTGCACACACTAAACACCCTCTGGTGTAGAAATCAACATCCTGAGACATGTGTGGCCAATAGGCATTATCCTTTAACATTTCCAAAGTCTTCTGTAAACCTCTGTGGCTTGCAGTTATGGCATTGTGGGCATGATGTAACATCAATCCCGAAATGACAAAGGCACTACCCATTGGATTTGGCCTGTCACAGATTCTGTAAACATCCGTCCATCTTGAAACCTAATTCTCTTTTTGTTTTTTTAATAATGCTCTCAATTCCTCTTTCTCTCTGCAGTCATCTTCATTCAGAGGATTTTGTTCTGCATTTAGAAAATGGTTGTAAAATGGGCCTAGAATAAGATCCTCCTTTTGTGCCTTAATCAAGTCTTGATCTGGGGTATGAAAACTCCAGTGTGGCAGAGGCTGTTCAACTGTTTTTGGAGTTTTGGTGCATGTTATCGCATCCACCTGTATTGCACCAAGCAGTTGTTCAATAGAAAATAATTCTCCCATTACAGCCCCAATGTTGGCTAATTGATATGCCTTATCATTTTCTTCCTTATCCTCACCTGGTGTTTGCGAATGACCTCGTATTTTCCTCCAATGGATTATCAGATCTTTTTCAGACACATGTTTGTCTATAGCTTGAATCATCTAGCCATGTTTAAGTGGCTTCTTGTTATATGTGATCATGCCTTTCACCTTCCAGCCAGGTAAATACGCCACACAACTATTTTGCGCATAATCAGAATCCGTGAATACAACTATTTCTTTAAGTCTATTTTCTACTGCTGTAGATATTGCCTTATAAATGGCGGCCAATTCTGCAACTTGACTGCTTTTGGGGCCTATCCTCATGCTTACTCTTGGAATGCTGTTGCATTTAAGCACACATTTCCTATTCCTGCTACAAGTTCATTTTCAGCATCATTTCCTCAGTAGTATGCACATTCATTCACATACAGAGTTGGTAAATCCTTGCATGTTTCTTTGTTGAAAGCCTTGTTTGGGTATTGATCAAATTCATTTAAACTGGTCTCTAGCTCTGCATCATCAGGGCACAGACAGCTGCACAATCATGCAGCTCTGCTAGCCCTTGAGAAACTGGCTCTTTTTATTTTGTCCATATCTCACGTCTACTGGAAATGCCTGAAGTGCCAATGTCCATGAAATAATTCTTGACTGGCGCAATTTCCCTTATCTGAACCTCTTACTTTGCAAGAATTGCAGAGGTTGTTGATTTGTTTCAACAGTGACCTGCTCCCCTTGAATTATGGGACGGAAATGTAGTAATGCCCAGACAGTGGTCAGAAGTGCTTTTTCATATTCACTAATTTTGATCTCTACTTGTGACAAGGCCTTGCTAGCATATGCAATGGTTTTGTTATTTGCACCATGATTTTGATATAACAGTGCTGAAGTGCATTGATCTGTGAATCCTATTTCTACAAAGAAATCCTGGTTTTTCATTGGATATGCCAAACATGGAACTTTCATTAGACACCCTTTTAGCATGGCCACTGCCTCACTTTGTTCCTTTTCCCATTTCCAAGATAGAGCCTGCTTCAGTAATCTTGTCAAAGGTTTTGTAATCTCTGCATCGTTTTCAATAAACTTTCTGTTTTAACTTGTCATTCCTAATAAACTCTTTAAACTTTTTAAATGAGTGGGATCTATTAGTTTCTGAATCGCTTCCACCTTTTTCTTTTGTGGGTTTAATCCATGCTCTGTCACTTCATGGCCTAGGAGGTTTACCCTTTTTCTGCACCACTGTGCTTTCTGTAGAGATACGTTTGCCCCAGCCTACTGTAGCTGTTTGAGAACATGTCTTATATAATTGAAATGGTTTTTCAAATCTTAATTTTTGATTACCAAATCATCCATGTAAACCATTGCTCCTCTTTCAACGGCATCTAGTAGTGCCTTGCACAAGAATACCCGAAACTTGCTGCCACTATTGACATACCCAAAAGGGGTCAGGGACCATGCATATTGTGATCTGTCAAATGAAAAGGCAAATACATTTTGAATGTATTCAGCTAGTAGTACAGACCAGTATCCAGCTGTAAGATGTAAGGTGGTAAATACCTTTGACCCATGGACCTGTGCAAGGCCTGATCAATAAATGGAAGGGGTCACCTTAAAACAGGTACCCTTTTGTTTAATTCTTGTAGATCTGCACACAAGCACCATTGGCCATTGGGTTTTAGCACACCTAATATAGGAGTATTTGATCTACTATGAATAGGCCTAATGATTCCTCTAGATTCTAAATTGTTGATTATTTCCACCAAATACTGGCTCCCTCCCATGTCCTTCTAGTAGTATGGCAACATGCAAATCGGCCAGCCCACAGTCATATGCATCTTTGGCAAAATCCTGTTTGAACTCCATAAATATTTTCCTTAATTGGTCACTTTCTTCTTCATTTGCCCAATCATCTGCAGCTTAAATCTGCTCCTCTACCATTTTAGAAAACTCTGGGAAATCCTCCAAAAGGAGGAACCTCTGTACTTTCCCCTAACTGTGTGGCACTGTTCCTTTGGAGAGTCGCTACCCTTAAATGTTTTAGCTGCTTTCTCTTTTAGATTCACCTGATTCTAATAGGATACAATCATCCTGATGACAGCATACCATTGCACTTGGCTCATAAGGGTACACAGACTGAACTTTAAATATTCCTTCAAGCTTAGACTGCAATGATTCTGGTAATTCACCATGTGCAGTAACATAGCTCTCAGGGATTTTCCCGATCACTGGGTTACTGAAATCAGCAGTGTAGTAAGATTTCTGTACTGCCATTCCTAATGCTGTATTCTCTTCCAAATGAATGTCTTGACACCCTTTATCGTCCACCAGGATTTGAATGGGTCCATCCCCAATCTCTATCAGTGGTGTATATTCGCATGCCACGAACTATCAGAAAACACCCGGTTTAGTTGGTATATACCCGAGTATAAAAACACCTCTTAAGATGGTGTTGTTGAACACCCGCACTTTGGCTGGACATGCTACGGACATAGCAGACTATATTCTGTCTGCTGACCTGGACATTGTACTTTTAACAGAAACATGGCTTTGCGAGCCAAACCTACATTCCTCTCAATTATCCATGCCGGTCGGTTATAAAATCTTGCATACTGACAGGGTAGTGCAAAAGGGTTGGAGGGGTGGAAATAATCTTTATAGAAAACCTTAATTTCTTTGCATCCAGCACACCGGTATTTGACACTTGTGAGGGTTTGTTGGTAAAACTCAAGTTAAGTTTCACAACTACCCTCAGCCTCCTTATTCTTTACCGACCTCTGGCAACCCTGCCAGTTTTTCAGGAACAACTTCTTGCCTTCTTGGGATCTCACACAAAACTACATACCCCTCTAATAGTGTTAGGTGACTTCAATCTTTGGGCCACTGACCCCTCACACTACTGAAGAACATAGGACTACAACAACATGTCACCGCTCATACACACCAAGGGGGTAACACTTTGGACTGGATCCTATCCAGAAATCAGATCACTGCGCCAATAAATGCAGAAACCTGTTGTTGGTGAGACAACTATTTTATTCTTTTTTCGGTCCCTATACCTGGGCATGTTGCGGACAGAACATATGCATGCCCTAAATCCATCATGCGTAGAGGCACCCGCAATGTCGCACATGAGACATTTAACTCCATTGTTTCCTCTCAATTCTAAGTTACTGAGGGTAGTGGGTCACTTGAATCATTTACCACTCAGTTGTGGGACATTTTAAACGCTGCTTTGGACAAGTTAGCACTTTTAAACCCTCATTAACGTGGATAGAAGTATACCTGGTGGTTATCTCCTGAGATTTTGGCAGCCAGGAAGCCCAAACGGGCAGCCAAAAGAGGATGGCGGAAGAACCCCATAAAAGCCACCTTGGCACTATATAAAGAAGCAGCTAAACTCCATTCAGAGAGCAAAAAAAGCTAAGATGGAAGAGCGCATCCTGGGGGCAAAATCTAGTACCAGAGATTTTTTCAATATTCTGAACGAGCTTAAGGGGAAAACACAAGAGCCACAGTTAGCTGTAGATGATTCATGGTGTCAAAATATCCACAAATGTTTCATACAGTCAGACAGCATCAAAAGAGTATTCCAACAAATCTCCACATCTCTCAGGTGGTTGCTTCGGTCTCTGGGACCTTTATTCTGGAAGAAGATAGAGAGGATGATGCCTACTCGTTAAAGCAGGTCTTAGTTTATGAGCTTTCAGCTATGGTGGCGAACCTGAAACCTACACTATGTAAGGGCGATATTTTCCATGCATCTCTGTTCAATGAATACTTTCCCAGCATTGCCAGACCAGTTACGTCCTTTATAAGTCGTGGACTGTATTGAGGAAGCCTTGGTCACCCCCTTATTGAAAAAGGAATGCTAGATCCACAGGAACCCCAGGAACTATCACTCTATAACAAACATCCCTTTTCTTCTCAAGAATATTGATTAAGTTGTCTGTATGCAGTTTGGCCCTTTTTGTGGAAGAGAGGGGCCTCCTGTCGAAGGGCCAATCTGGTTTTAGGAAAAACCATGGAACGGAAACGGCTCTGGTGGAAGTTAAATCTGCCCTTTGCCAAAATTGTTGATCAGGGTAGGTTGGCTATGCTGCTGCTATTGGATCTGTCCGCCACCTTTCATCTGGTTGATCATGATAGGCTGGCGGACAGGCTAATTGAGTTTGGCAATTTCTCCCAGACTGTGGCTAACTGGCTTAGATCCTTTCTTGGACCAAGGAAGGCTAAAATAGCCAGGGGGGGACTTTAAGTCTCAAGAGGTCCTCCTGTGCTGTGGGGTTCCGCAAGGATCCAGCGTGTCCCCGCTGCTGTACAATATTTATTCTAAGTCTCTTTTCGATCTCTTGGATGGTCTGGGTGTAAAATATGCTAACTACACTGATGACACCCAGATCATCCTTGAACTGTCATGCTCTTATGAGGCAGGCTCACTATTGGTCAGTGGAGTCTTTGATGTCATTAAAATCTGGATGGGAAATAACTGTTTGCCATTAATTGATAAGAAAACCGAGATCTTAATTCTCAGCAGTGAGTCTAAGCTTAAAACACCGGGCCCTCAGTATGAGACCTTCTCAATTGGAAGGACCAGTTTTCAGGTATCGAGTCATGTTAAGACCTGAGGGGTCGTCTTTGATCGCAATTTAAACTTCAACAAACATGTCTCTTACTTAAGTTCCAGCTGCGCATACATGACTTAACTACTATGGCAGATCCAGCCATATTTGTCAGAGGGAAATGGAGCATTGATAGCCACAGCTACCATTAATTCTAGACTGGATTACTGCAATGGGCTATTAGTTGGCACCACACAAGCAAACCTAACCAAATTGCAGACCATTCAGAATGAGGCAGTCAGAGCAGTTTTGGCATTGTACGCAGAGATCATGTCTCTAATTCTGGTAGGAAACTACACTGGCTCCCTGTTCACCAAAGGATTCACTTTACAGGCGAGCGCTGCAGTCCAATCACAAGGACCTTCTTTTGCAACTCAGAAGGATAGCTCAGAGGCAACATGCTCGGCTTGGAAGCAAGACGACATAGAGCAACACAAGTTCGATCCCCGAGTCTGCGCTTAGAAGCCTCTGGTTAATAACCGCGTTATGAATAACCCATCATATCATCATATCATAATCACGCTTTAGACTCAAGAAATCTGGAGACCTGAGCTTTGACGCTTGGGGCCCAAGTATCTGGAATGATTTACCCCTTGCCCCTGATTAGGCAGCTTCCGTCCTCTGCCCAATTTAGGAAAGCTTTGAAAACCCACCTGTTCGGCAGTGGAGAAATATAGGCACTCTTACTCTTCTCCCTTTACGCGCCCGACTGCAATCACCTGGCCATACTCCCCCTCTGTATGTTTTTTGTTGTATTGTCTGTGAGTTCCCTGAGGCCTGCGGGCGAGTTGGCACCTAATACCTTTTTTGTTTAAATAGAATCCTTGCTGTATTTTAATGCTATTGTGAATTGTCTGGTAAATGTGGGAATGGTAACATCCTTTTTCACCTGGAGCTCAATTGCATGTGGTGTCATTTGGGCACAATGATAAGCTTGTCCATTGTCAAATTCAGGTGCGTCTCCACCCAAACTGGACCAGACCTTTTGATTTAGAAAGTCTAATACCATACACATTCTGTGCATGATGTAATTTCCCAAATATAATTGGTTTTGTGTTCCACTCACAATCCACACATTGTGATGAATGCTTTTATAGCCAACTGTAATTTTTAGCATGCATCTTCCTACAATTCTTTGTCCCAACTCGTGGGTTGTCTAGGCCAAAGATGTGTTTTTTTTTATTTTGAACTTTGGGATCTCCTCTCTGTCAAGTATTTGCCAGAGTACCTTTTCACTAATGAAACTCCTTTCATGATCAAGCAGCAAAGTGGCTTCAATCATTTCAGCATGCCCATTCACATGGATAGGGATCCATGGCTGCCCTTCTCCCATGTGTATTTCTGCAATTGTTGAAATGCGTTTTTCCTGATTTAATCTGGTGTAATATTTGGTTTGCACTTTTCTTCATTTAAATAAAAACGCTACATGTTTTCATCTACTTCTATTTGCCAGTTTTTCTTAGGGTCAAAATAAATCTCCAAACACTGCTTCTCTTGTTCCCCTCGCATTTCATCCTGACACATGAGGATAACAGTGATGTTGGGCACACAGCCATTGTGAAGATATATTTCCACTGCACTTTCTGATTTAGCAACGGTGTGGCATTCTTTTACACTTTTGCTTTAGGTCATTAATTTCTTAGGTTTCAATGGCTTTTAGCTAAGCTAAGGACCACAATACCCCATTTACCCCATCAATGAGGGGCGATAATCTTCTCAGGCAATTTGTCCCTACGAGGAAGGGTATTTCATTAATGGGTGTGATCAATACTTCCTGTCTCATCCGATGCTTCCCTATCTTTATGTCAACCTCTGTGACACCTTCAATAGGTATTTCTTCCCCATTGGAATTGTGCACAGGGCCTTCACTTTGCCTCACCTTTAAATGATTTTGTGGGGATCTCCCTTCATTGATACTTTTGACCAGTTATTTTGACATTATTGTTGCTTGGGCACATGTGTCAGTCATTGCAAATGCATTGCATTTTTCTTCAATCGTGATACCTGCATAGTACCTATCCTCAACCTCTTCTAGTACGTATAAAAAATGTGAATTTATACTAATTTCAGGACTTACTTTTCTTAGCTCATTTTTACTTTTTGCTAGGCAAATGGGCATATGAAATGACAGTTTACCCTCCTTCTTGCCCACTTCATTTTGAATGTCTTTGTCTATTCTCTTGTGCTCAGAACCCATTTGGAGTGTAGCCACTCACTGCCCCTCTGACTTAGGACCACTGGTGTTCACACCCCAATTTATCATTGCGCCTTTCCCATTGTCTGTTTGTTTGTTTGTTTTGTTTGTTTTATTTATTTGTATAGCGCTCCAGACCCAGGGGTATATGGGCGCTCAAGGATATGGTTATAGGCAGGGTAAATACATTAGAATATATGTACAAGATTTATACAGTTGCAGCAGTACAGGTAATGCAGATGGCAAAGAGACAAAATGTAAGGTAAGCATTTCGTAGTTACACAGAGTTATAGGGCTATGGAAGCTAATATTGCTGTGAGCTTTTTGCTTAAGTGTGCTATGTACAAGGTGGTGGTGGGTGGATGCTGGAGGGTGTGTGGGGTGTCCCAGGGCTGGGAGGTGTTAGTATTTGTTTAGTAGCCAGGTGATGACCTGAGTTCTGAAAGGTTGAAAGGTGGCGATGGATTTGATGTTCAGTGGGAGAGTATTCCAGAGTTGGGCGGCTAGAACCGGGAAGCTGTGTCCCCCAGCTCTTTTTAGGTTGTGTTTAGGCACCAACAGGCATAGTGTGTTGGTGGATCTGGTGATTCTGGTAGCAGGTTTCAGTGTGAATTTGTTAGTTAGATGAGGCGAGGCAAGGTGATTCAGGGCTTTGTAGGTAAGGTAGATAGTTTTTAGATCTATTTTTTGTTGGATGGAGAGCAATTTACATGATATTCTGATGGCAGAGATAAGATCTCTCCTGGGAATATTCTGAGCAGCTCGCAGTGTGTTGTTTTGGAGGATCTGTAGTTTGTTGATAACAGATTTATTTGCGCTTACATATAAGCCATTGCAGTAGTCCAATTGAGACTGTATAAGTGCTCTGGCTAATGTAAGGCAACTGTTAGTGGATAGCAATAGTCTACAGGCTCTGATCAGCTTACCTGTGTAGGCAGTGGCTGAAGCCGTCATGTTGATTTGTTTGGCGAGGTTGGTGTTGGTGTCTAGATAGGGTTTTGACACTTTTTGCGACGGGAATAGTGTCACCATCAATGATAAAGCTAGTATAGCTGGGGCTGAGCTTCAGAATGGTGTTAGGGGATCCAACCAGTAGCAGTTCAGTCTTGTCATCATTCAGGCAGAGGCCATGAGTGGCCATCCATGCCTGAATGATGGAGAAGACTTCATTGATCTGGTTAACACCCGAATTGTAGTTACCGGAGAGTGTTAGGAGTATCTGGGTGTCATCTGCATAGTTAGTGTAGGTGAGACCCAGACGGTCCAACTTATCGAATAGAGGCTTTGTAAATATGTTATACAAAGTGGGCGAGACGCAGGATCCTTGTGGGACACCACAGGTGATGGGGGTCGGGTCAGCCGCTTCTACCAGTGAGAAGACACGCATGGTCCTGGAAGGATTGGATGCATGTGACTGCGGACTGGGAGAAATGTGCTGCTGTTGACAGGTGGTTGCATAGGATTTTATGGTCAACCAGGTCAAAGGCGGCGGAGAGGTCTAGGAGGAGGAGGATGGAGGCCCTCCCATTGTCTTTGAGATCGTCGATCTGGCTCTTGAGATCAACAAGGGCCGTTTCTGTGCCATGTTGAGGACGAAAGCCAGACTGACAAATTCCTAGCAGTTGGTTGGTCTCCAGGTAATCCTGAATTTGTATATATGCCACTCTATCAAGGATTTCAGTAAGAACGGGACGGTGGTGATCAGTCTATAGTTGGTGGGTATAGACGGGTCAAGTGTTTGTTTCTTTAGCAGAGGTAAAACCCAAGATTGCTTCAGGTTGCTTGGGAATGCGTTACTGGTGAATGATATGTTTATAAGTTTGGTGATAAAAGGGGATAGATCCCTCGCTGCGTCTTTGATGATCTGGGCGGGGCAGCTCTCCCCCTTGCAGTTCGAAGGTTTCAAGGATGCTATGATTTTTTGTACTTCAGGTATAGTTACCTTTTTGAATGTAAAGCCTGAGTTGATAGTAGTGGGTGAAGGTAAGGTTGGACTAGTGGTTGGGTCATGGGTGAGTTGTTGTCGTTTGTTTTCAATTTTGGTTTGGAGTCCTGTGATTTTGTTGGTGAAGGTCATTCTAAATACCTGTGCACCAAGACTTGTCCTTAGTACAGGTATCTGTGGGTGGATTAGGGTTTTCTAGTTCCTTTAGGATGTTTAATAGTTCTCTTGTGCTAGAGCCTGCCTGAGTTATCCTGAGGTTTTAGGAATCTTTGTTGGCACGTATAATCTCATTTTTGTATAGAGAGGTGATATTAGTGAGATTGGTTTTATTTTCTGGTGAGGGGTTGTTCCCCATAGCTTTTCAAGTCTACTTTTTTGTTGTCTAAGTTGTTTGAGCTCAGAGGTGTACCATGAGTTCAAATGAGCTTTTGGTTTCCCTTTGCGCATTTTCAGTGGGGCGATGATGTCAATAGCTTTGGACATGGATTCATTGTAGGTGTTGACCAACAGATTCAGGTCAGCTGTGGCTGGTAGTGCATTCAGGGTGGGGACTACCAAGGGCACTAGGGCTTCGGCAGTAATGTTACTCTTATTCCTCATTGGGCAGGCTAGAGGGATGAGTGACTTTTTGTGTAATGTGTTGTTGATATTGATATCTAACAGCAGGAGGTAGTGATCAGTCCAGATGAGAGGCAGTGGGTCTTTCAGGATAATATTACAATTAAGCGCAGCAACCCAGTCGAGAATCCTTCCTTTTGAGTGAGTGGGTTGGCAACAGAGTTGCAGGAGGCCATGCTCAGTTAGTGCAGTAGCCAGGGAGGAGGCTGGGGAGTCATGGGGGTCATTGAACCCAAGATTGAAGTCTCCTAGGATGATACATTGAGCTAAGGGTTTGGAACTTTCGGCTATTTGGGATATGACATCTTCTTCAAATGCGCCGGGCGGACCTGGGGGCCTGTATATTAGATGCATCGTAATTGTGCTCTTCGGGGATGTTTGCAGTTTGACTGTGAGATGCTCACATGATTTAAGTGGAGAGGAGTTGACTAGTCTAATGTTGAGGGAGGATTTGAATATGATGGCTACACCACCTCCTCGAGTGATGGGTCTGTCGACTCTGAGGACGTTGTACTTGTCTGGGATGGCTAGAGTGAGAGAAGGGCCTGCCGCGTCATGAAGCCAGGTTTCCTCTCTATTTACTTCCACATTGCAACCTATTAGCTGTATATTTTCACAAGTGTCACGTGACGGCATTTCAGTTTCTGGTGTGTGACACTTGTCTGCATTTTGTGTGGATACTGTTATCTCTGTCCCTTGGAATATCTGTGGCTCACAATACTCCTTAGGTGCCTGACCTGCACCTGCCTGTTGGGCGATTGTTTCCTCTATTAGGGTATCACCAGTATTTTTATTATCAATTAAAGATGTTGATCCTAATTCTTCATTTTGTGTTTCATTTTCACATTGGGTATTCTTTTTAAATTTGCTTCTCTGTTCTTTGGGTTTTTCTTGTTCATTTTCCCTTTTTGCTCTTCCTCTTCACAAACTTCAGTGGTCTGGTTCAACTCCAAATTAAACCACACTCCATTTTTGTGTGTGTTATAATTCCCTTTCTCACTTTCCTTCATTTGTCTTCTTGTTTATAAATCAAAGGCGATTGATGGGCATCTGTGTTTTCATCAGGGCAGAGGTGATTGGCTAGTCACTTGTTGCTACGTACACAATCATCCCTATTACCTTCTGCACCTTCAGTTGGCTGTTGTCTTTGAACTGCACATCATTTTCCTATCTTTTCAGACACCATTTTAACTTGGGCCTCTAAGAATTGAAACCTGTCCATGTCTCTGAATTCGTCTCTTTGTGGTCTGAGCCGGTAATGATTAAACTCGCCCTGATAAGGTCTCTTCTGATATCTTTCAGCAGATTGATTTCTATTTGTGTTACCTCTGAATTCCCGTGACACAGGAGGTGGAGAATGTGGAGTGACCATCCTTTGACCATGGCAATTGGAGATGGGGACTGATTATATTGACCAGGTACATAATTCATATTTTGTCTTTCATTTGGTGGGAAATGTTCCCTATGCTGATTTCCATTTTCAATTAATCTGCCAGATATATTGGTCTATCTTGGTGGCCATATACCATTGTATTAGGGTCAAATCTACTCTGGGCTGCTAGTGTCTGTTATGGACCGATGAAGCAAAAACAAAGAGGTGATGGCTAGAAGGTTTATGATGAATCTTAACCACTGGCATTGCTCTGGGCAACCCTCCAGACCATCGTTCTTTGCCTGCCAAGCCATTACAGAAGGGGAAAGACCATAAGCAAATCAGGCTTGGTCACACCCCAAAAGAGGCAGTCCAGCCCGAACTGCTAGGCCACATCCCTTCTGCACGAGACCAGAAGCATCCCCAAACATGTTTCGCCCTTGTTGGGGCTCATCAGTGAGGAGTATCTTGGGTCTCTAGGCCCAGCAGGCACGGGACCCAAGTCTGGGCATACCCGTCCCACTCGGGGTGACAAAGCAAAAACAAAGAGGTGATGGCTGGAAGGTTTAGAATTAATCTTAACCACTGGCAATGCTCTGGGCAATCCTCCAGACCACCGTTCTTCACCTGCCAAGTCATTACAGAAGGAGAAAGACCATATGCAAATCAGGCTTGGCCCCACCCCAAAAGGGGCAGTCCAGCCCGAACTGCTAGGCCACATCCCTTCTGCACGAGACCACAAGCATCCCCAAACATGTTTTGCCTTGTTGGGGCTCATCAGCCAGGAGTAGCTTGGGTCTCTAGGCCCAGCAGGCACGGGACCCACGTCTGGGCATACCCGTCCCACTTGGGGTGACAAAGCAAAAACAAAGAGGTGATTGCTGGAAGGTTTAGAATTAATCTTAACCACTGGCAATGCTCTGGGCAACCCTCCAGACCACTGTTCTTCACCTGCCAAGCCATTACAGAAGGGGAAAGACCATATGCAAATCAGGCTTGGCCCCACCCCAAAAGGGGCAGTCCAGCCCGAACTGCTAGGCCACATCCCTTCTGTACGAGACCACAAGCATCCCCAAACATGTTTTGCCCTTGTTGGGGCTCATCAGGGAGGAGTAGTTTGGGTCTCTAGGCCCAGCAGGCACGGGACCCACGTCTGGGCATACCCGTCCCACTCGGGGTGACAAAGCAAAAACAAAGAGGTGATGGCTGGAAGGTTTAGAATGAATCTTAACCACTGGCATTGCTCTGGGCAACCCTGCAGACCGTCGTTCTTCGCCTGCCAAGCCATTACAGAGGGGGAAAGACCATATGCAAATCAGGTTTGGTCCCACCCCAAAAGGGGCAGTCCAGGCCAAACTGCTAGGTCACATCCCTTCTCCCAGGAACCCCCTTGTTATTTGCATATTTCAAGTAACTTTGGGTCTCACCCTAAGTTACTAGGGTAATCCAGACGTGGACCCCTTGCTCACTTTTCTTAGAGAGACAAAGCTACACCCTTCTGATGAGGTTCAACCAGACCGAAACACGTGTCTGGGTTCCTGTTGGTACTCTTGTCCAGAGGAGAATTGCCTAGCATTTCGGTGCTGGGCTGCCCCAGGGCAGGACAAAGACTGATATGTTTGGGATATTTCTTCTCTGTGAAAGATAGTGAGCTAAAGACTCTGGGTAAGGCTCTTGTAACCAGGACATATGTCTGGCAGAAAGTCTCCCAGGACCCCCCTTGTTATTTGTTATGGACCGATGTACATTTGATTTTGATTGTTATTTAGGCCTGGCATATAATGGCAAAATCCCACTGTGTGAGAACTACCAAGGTATCTAGGAATAATGTAATGACATACCCCTTTGATTAGATGTCATATCATTCTCTGCCTGAGTTTAGGTTGATTCTAGAGGCATCTTTACTGACTTTACTGTGAAAATCTCTATTATGGATTCCTTAGAGTTTGGTTTTGCCTCTTTATTCCTATGCCCCTCCTCTTTCTGAACAGGCATCGCTTCATACAGTTTGGGTCCCTGTTCTATTATCCATTCTAGTGGTTTTTCCCTGTCAAATTCACAGATTCATTGGGAGACAATTTCTTTTTAGAGCCCATAAAAGCATGCATTTTTAAATTCTAAATTCTACAGAGTTAGGGTTAAAGGTCACATCAAAACGAGAACATGCTTTTTTTAGGTTTTGAAGACCTGGCTAGGGGACTCATTTTGCTGTGCCATCATAGTATAAGCAGCTTTCTTGGCTTGCTGTATAGACCAATAAGGTGAGAATTTGGTGTCTAATCTTCTTCTCAAAGTCTGCCCATGACAAATGTTCCTGTTCATTGAGATCACAAATGATACTAGCAGATGCTGCATCTAGAGTGAGGTGAAAGTACTGTCTAAATTGTTATCTAGGCTTTGACTATATCATGAATGGTCTCTAAATGGTCTTCCATGCAACAATCGCCTCCCCTTTTGAATGCTTTAATCAAAGTCTTGATAGATTTCATATGTTTTAAAGGACTACATGGTGCTTTCTGGTATATATAATTCTGTTGCTCATTCATGTTCTCTTGTGATGAAGAATGTGTGTGAGTATTTGCAGGGGACTCAGACCCCAACTTTGGGTTAGAACCAGGTCTGGCCATGTGGACAGCTGCTGGTACATTTCCGTGGTTAGTGCTGTGATTAAGTTCAGCTCCAGTGAATATAGTACCCTGTTAATTTTCCTGAGACTTGAGATTACATATTTGGTGTTCCAGGTTTTGCACTGTCCATGAAGCTTTTCTGCTGCTTGACAGAGAGCCGAATTCTCATCCCTCAGTTTATTGGTTATTGCTTGCAATTCATCGATTTGTGTCTGACAATGATCAAGTATTTTAGCTTTTTCTTTCATTTTCATTCAGTAATTTAAATATCTCCTGTTCCATAGCATGGAGTTCTTTATTTTTCTCCCTATCATCTTCTCTAATGGTTTGTATTTCGGTAACTACAAAATCTTTATCTTGCCTTGCCAATATTGTTTTTAAATTGGTTCATTCTTGCTCACTTTCATTAAGTTGTTTCTCTCTCTGAGCCAATTGCGCAGCACGGTCACTACATTTGGCTTACAGTTCCATGTCTATTTCTCTCTGCTTCAATTTTGCTTTCAATTGCTGCACCTGATCACATTCACTGTCCAAACTGCACTGTAATTTGCTAATGACGTCACAGTCTTTCCCTTGCATCTTTATGGATATGTGTAGCAGAAACCAACATTTTTCCCACAATCGGATGATGTAATTCTTCTCCTCCTTGGTTCTGGTGCTCAGAACAGTCTAAGGAGACACACCTGCACAATACTTCATTCATCAAAAATAACTTTAAAAGCCTTTTTTACACTTATGTGCTGATCCTACTTTTCCATGTCGTCAAATTTTCAGATGGCCAGTTTGCATGAGCATAAAGATTTGCCTCGAGTAATCGGATAATTCAGTAAATCCAGCCTGAATCTGGGACATGGCGGTACTATTGCCAATTACACTATAACAAGAGTCAAGTGAGCACACAGTACTGCACTACCTCACAGTTCTAATTCAGAGAATGAGTGCACAATATGATAATGCTTTATGATGCAAGGCCATGCCCAGTAATTATTTGACCACTTCAAAAGACAACACACCAAGATGTTTTTGGCTATGTTTGGATATCTTGTGGTATTTATGAGGTATGTTGGTATTTTGATAACTCTTGGTAATATATTGGTGTAGGCTTATTGGGGTATCTTTTTAGTGGTGAGAATAACTTCAGAACACTGCCTAATAATTATTTTACCAGGGTCACTAATGGCAAGCAAGTACTGGACTTCGTACACAATTATCTGCTCACTGTATATTATGCACAATACCACAAAATGCCCTTTTGGCTGTGTTTCAAAATACATTTATCGTGTCACATCACAAAATAGTTATATTCACACATACGCATAGCATTTCTGAAAAACTCAACTCACAATAATCACTTAACCTCATATTTTACCACATGTGGCAATATGAACTACTGCCTGCAGTAAGATGAGTTTACCACCTGTTGAACCTCAGTCTATGTGTTAACACAATAATTCAGAACATAATAAGAACTCTGAAACTAAATTGTTCTTTCCTTTTGTGACTTTATGAAAAATAAAATTTCTGAAAAATGAACAAACAGATGCATTATACTGTGCTAAGTTTTGCAGTAATTTATACTTGAACATGGATAAACTCATTTCATTAGAGAGCTTGCACACATTAAATAGCATTTTTGGTAGTAAGCTTTAACTACACATTTGATGCTGGCTGGCTAACGCACAGTAATCTGTAACCTTGAATGTTTCTCTCACAATTCTTGGCAGCTATGAGCCTCTTGTCGTAACAAAAGCTTGTTTAATAAATGGAGAACCCACATATCATATAGATTGTGAATTACGTTAAGAAATCAAACATACTTCTATCTCACAACAGCCTGTAAAATATTTCTTTCATAAATTGCATGCTCGTCAATTACTGCATAATTACCTAGATCTATTAGGGTAAGTGGATTCTCAGACCACAAGGTCAGGATAGCCCTTCACTGCTTCAGCTGGTGATATTTCCCCTTTTCTGTCTACTGGACAGGACAGGAGAATTCTTATCATGTCCACTCCCTTTTCACCTGGAAAGAACAAGCCAGCCTTTCTGATGCCGAAGTCAACCAGAGGAAAGAGCGTCTGGAAGCAGTCTTTCTGCTCCTGAGCCAGTTAGTGAATGAATGTCCCAGCCGTTTCTGCTGCAAGACATTTTCTAAGAGCTCTTGTGTCATTCAAACCACCTCCCTTTTTATCGGTCAGCCAGTCCAAGAATGTTTTGACAGTGTCCAGCGCACTTAGGAGCAGAAATAATGGTTACATCTCAATGCCGTATTCCTGCTATGAAAGTTGTTTAAACAATGCAATGTCATTCCACACTTCTGATTTGTCATGTCCCCATTCAGACAAAGCGCAGCTTTAAGTGTGTACATTTAGTTTATTTAATTTCCAAACCACCATGTATTTCCAGCAATCTGCACCAAGTTTTTTTTGTAACCGGCATGGACTGATTTGCACTAGAAGTTAGTGTGGGAATCTGTTATATGTTAAATGGATAAGGTAAATTAGTATGTTAGTTTCATGTTAGTTTATTTTCAGTGCAGCTCAGCCCAGGACTGTGTTAATGTGGATCAAAGTGATTATTTTCTAGCATATGTTCTGTGCATTCCCAACATTGGCATCTACTAGATTCAGCCTGAGTCGCATACCCTTGAGTCACACACTGGAGTCTCACAACCTTGAGTCTCACATATGATTCTCACATCCTTGGCCCTAGTTAAAATTCAAACCTTTACTAAAATGTGGATGATGTAATGTGGAGCTACCCTTGTTGAAATTCAGAATATGGAAAAGATTGTCCCTATTACATTTCCCTACAGGCCTTTTAACTCTGCACATTGACAGGCTGAGTATGTGCAGGCTCATATGGATAATGAAGGCAGATCAATGAGAATGGCCACCTGTGCTTGCTTGCACAGAAGGGGTAATTCTGCTAATGTTATGGGTAAAATGTGTAATGCAAAATCAGTGGTGTTTGTCCTGTGTTGGAGTGAAGTATTGGCCTCTATTAAGTCAGCACCTTTACAGGGAGCAGGAATGTGTTACTTCACCATGTTCAGAGAATATAAAAAACATTGTTTTTTGTTGTTTCCAGAAATGGGGTTAATGGGGTATCCTATCAGACCTTAAGCAGGTTGATCCTTCAATGGTTTGGGCAACAATGTAGCTTAACAACCAAGCCTTATTTACCCAGTCCATAGTACGGTATATTCCCTATTATGTAAGAGTGCCAAAGTCAACATTGCTTTCCAACTATAGGCAAGAACTACCTAACCTTGGTTCATCGAAGATGTTTTGAACACTGAAATTATCATAGAATAAGACAAACTCCTTTGACAAACAATACTTTCCTTCCAAAGAGTGAAGGCAGATCACTTTATTTTACATCTCACTTTCCTGTGAGTTCAACATACCTAGATCTCTTCTTCGAATCATCCAAGTGGCATTTGGCTATTACAGTGGCGTAATGTGAAGATATATTGAGCCAGGAGTGTTTTACAGACTCTTTTTCTATAATGCTGGAGAAAGTTGTGTATTTCATATATCTTTCCCTAGTTTTGTGTCTAGTGAACAAGAGCTTCAGCTCTCTGACAGAGCTCTTCCCACTACCAATTAGACAGGGGCCCAGGTGCACTGAGCAGTGCTGTGATGCAGAAAAAGTGCAACCTTGTGAAAGTTCTGTTATAGTAGTAGCCATTTTGTAGGAGCAAATGGTACTGTCTAAATTAGAGGGAATTGTTGACTTTACTCTGTCATTTCCATGCTTCTCTCTCCCCATCCTTTTAGCACAGCAGCTGCTTTTTGTAACATTTATTTTGATTTATTTTATTCAGGCGGCATATGTAAAAAGGTGATTATTTGCAGCAAATATGGGTAAAGGAAGATGGTGACAGTAGTGAAAACAATATCATGACTGCTATTGTTCAGCTTTTGTTTTTGTTGCCCATTGAATTTCTGCTCCCAGGAGCACAGGATTAAGTGCTCTGCAGGAATCAGTCTTTTCCTCCACTGTAATTTTTTTGTGCCACATACATTGTTCCCCACTGTAATTCTGCATCCATGGTGTCCTACAAAATGTTTCCCCCATTTTGTATTGTTTTCTGTTTTCAACTGTCCTACATTATTTGTTTGCCACTGTAGACATTGTCATCCACTTTATTTCTGATATCAGATATTCTAGTTTAATTTATCCATATTATACTAGTGGTTGATCATTATATTTATGCTCACTGGGGTCCTAGAGTAACTGTTCCCCACCCACTGTAGTCATTGTTTACTGCTCTATTGTTACTTCCTGGTGTCCTAGATTAAGTGTTCAGCTCTGTATTAATTGTGGCTCACTCAGGCCAATTCATAGAATCAGGCACAGATGTAGCGCATGCAGCTGGCGCAGAGAGGGAGCGTGCGCCAGCGTGCGCCAGCCGCGTGCGCCAAACAACATTTTGGCGCACCGTGCATTCATGGATTCCCTGAGCCATTTGCAGCTGTGGTGCAGCGAACATCCAGCAGCACCAGTAACGCCCCCAGGAATGCCCATTGCCCCATAAAAACCTGTACAAATCCAAAATATGGCGCAAAGGGCCGTGCCAACCCTGGACCAGCATACAGCTCCGCTACACACACCCATTGTGTGAAAAACAGCGCATACCCCGCACGTGGCAGCCAAATCTCATGAAAAGTGCACAAGTAAACCACACGAAATGCATCACCACGCTTGTGCCAGCCAAATAACGTGAAAATCTCCATGCACACCCCTTTGAATACGCGTACCCCGCTTGCGCCAGCCAAATCGCATGACAATCTCCACGCACACCCCCTTGAATATGCGTACTCCATTCGTGCCAGCCAAATCGGGTGAAAATCTTCACATACACCCCCTTGAATACGCGTACTCTGCTCGCGCCAGCCAAATTACCTGAAAATCTCCACGCAGAACCCCTTTGAATACACTTACCCCGCTTGCGCCAGCCAAATCGCGTGAAAATCTCCACGCGCACCCCCTTGAATATGCGTACTCCGCTCGCACCAGCCAAATTGCATGAAAAGTGCTTACCGTAACCCCTCAATACGTATACCCCACTACTGCCAGCCAAATCGCGTGAAAATCTCCATGCACACCCCTTTGAATACGCCTACTCTGCTGGTGCCAGCCAAATCGTGTGAAGAGTGCAGCACATGCTGGCAGCCCCCGTGAACACACTCTGCAGGCAGCTCCCACCGCAAAGGACCACCCCAACACCTGGGAGCATGCCTGCAGGCAGCCCCCATAACTTGGGACAACCCCAACACCTGGGAGCATGCCTGCAGGAAGCCCCCACCACAAGGGACCACCTCAACACCTGGGAGCATGCCAGCAGGCAGCCCCCACCACAAGGGACCACACCAACACCTGGGAGCATGCCCGCAGGCAGCCCCCCACCACAAGGGACCACACCATCACCTGGGAGCATGCCCGCAGGCAGCCCCCACCACAAGGGACAACACTAACACCTGGGAGCATGCCCGCAGGCAGCCCCCACCACAAGGGACCACACCATCATCTGGGAGCATGCCCGCAGGCTGCCCCCTCCATTAGGGACGACCCCAACACCTGGGAGACTGCCCGCAGCCAGCCCCCACCACAAGGGACCACACCAACACCTAGGAGCATGCCCGCAGGCAGCCCCCACCACAAGGGACCACACCATTGCCTGGGAGCATGCCTGCAGGCAGCCCCCACCACAAGGGACCACCCTAACACCAGGGAGCATGCCCGCAGGCAGCCCCCACCACAAGGGACCACACCAACACATGGAAGCATGCCCGCAGGCAGCCCCCACAACAAGGGACCACGCCAACATCCGGGAGCATGCCCGCATGCAGCCCACATGGCCCCATACACCACAGGCAGGTCCCGACTCATGTCCCCCCACCCCACCAGGGACGGTAACCTGCCAGCAGGCCCCGACTCATGTCCCCCCACCCCAACATGATGGCAACCTGCCAGCAGGCCCCCACTCATGTCCCCCCAACACATCGTCACAACATATAAAGATGTAGTAAATGTCCACCCAAATGGCCACACACGCTGCTCACCCCATGCAACTACACACCCATCCATTGGTCCCACCTCACAGTACTGGCCCCATGGCATGCGATACCTAGAAGCATATACATGTCCAACATAGCCACACAGCAGTGACACATGCCTGAGGCAGTGGCGATTGCCATATACAACAAACAATTGTGAGCAGACAACACTCAGATTTGAAGAAATGTAAATGTATTGTAAATAATGAAAATACACAAAACACAAATACAAATTGTGAATGCAAATGAAATGAACTTAAAAAATCAAAATGACAAAAACTAAATTAAATAAAACACCCAAAAAATAAATAAATCATGAAAAGGCCCTTGTCCAAAAAAATGTACTCAGTCCAGGAATCCCAAGAAGAGCCATTACTCCATGGGCAATAAAAGAAAACACAGAAAAATACACAAAATGTCCAACTATTCACAATAAATGATGAAGAGTCCATGTTCCAAAAAACAGATTGGTCCAACAAACAATCTACAAAAAAACAACTATATACAAAAGAGTGGACCAATGTCCGGGTCCTCCAAAAAAATAAAAATAAAAGCAAAGGAAACCTAACACTAAGTAATTATTTACAATGGCAGCGGGCTAGTCCTACGGCTGACTCTTGTTGTCAAGTTCTTTGGCCGGGGCCTCCTCAAACTCTGTGTCTATGGCCTGGAGGCGGGACTGTGCCCTATCCTCGAGGGCTTGCAGGGACGCCGCCATGCTCTCCACCAACTCCCTGCGAGTCTCCTCGAGGAACTCTGCCTGCCTCAATGCCCGCCCCATGGAGTTCTCCGTCCTGACCATGGTGAGCCGTGCCCTCTCTGACCGCCGCCGCTCTGCATCCATTTGCTGGCCCATCCACTGTCACATGGAAGACACACTTTGGCCAGGGTCCTCCTGCCCATGAGCCAATGCATGCCCACGTGATGTTGCAGGCCCGAGTCTGGACGCCTCCTACGTCAAGCCTGTTTCTGCTGCCTTGATGTCATCTGCCTGTGTCACTACGACTGCCTCCGGGACGCTGACAACACCCGGGGCCGTTGTGGACGTGCCCTGCTGGAAGGTGCCTACACAACCTCCATTGCCATGGCTCCAGTACCTAGGATGACCACCTCTGCTAAACCTCTGACTCCCGACTGTGGCAGGGATGTGATCTCCACCAGCCTGGCCGTGGTGGATGAGGCAGGTCCAGAGGGTACCCTGGCGGCATCTGGGCTGGAAGACGGCATGGAGGACGACTGGCTATAGTGGGTGTAGAGGAGGAGAGGGTCGCAAGAGCGGCCAGCACATGGAGGAATCCTGCGACAATGAGCCGTCCTAGCTAGTTCGGGATGGCACACAGCTGTTCGTGATGATGTGCGTTGTCCTGCCTGGAATCACGCATATCATCACGAATTACACGTGTGCGCATCGCGACACGGACTAGGACAGGCTCAACTGTGTCATGGATTGCCTCGTCCACAGATAGAGGAAGGTCAGTTGACGTGGACACTTCCCCTACTTGCGGACGTGCCTGGACTGAGGCATCTGTGCTGGTGCAGAGTGATACAGTCGCAGAATCAGGGACCGGATTATGCACAGGCACCTCTGCGGTGACCTTTACTGCCTCCTGCTCCTGGAGTGCACCACTTGCACCAGTGGAATCACCCCCACCAGGCCCCATGTGTGGGTCAAATGCGGCCTCCTCCTCACCCACCACCAACCAGAAGGCTTCCGTACCATCTTCCGCATTGTCCTGCCCCTGTGGGGGCTCACCTGCCCCTTCTGTTGCCGAAGAGCCCACTTCGAACCTTGGCCTCTTTGGCCTCCCCTTTGCAGCTGCGGCCGTAGTGGCGGATGTGGCACCAGTCCACTCGCTCCCAGAAGATGGCATAACCTGGGAGGATGACCGGGCTTTACGACTCCGGCCGGTGGAGGCATCCCCGATACTTTGCTACACAGCGCCGTCTCCGCCCTCTCCTTCACTCGCCGCTGTGTAAAGGGAGAGATTGAACGCAAGCATCAGGGCACTGAACCAAAGTCTGCTAGACACAAAGCAAATGCACATCCACGTCCAAGGTGCACACACCTGACACACCTCAACGCTGGAGATGAACACATGGACACTTACCACTCGACTCCGGATGGGTCTGCATCTCGAGGACCTGGTGGTGAAGCGCGGGGTGTATATGAACCAGGACCCTCATCTGGATGTTGGTCAACTGGTCCCAGTGCCCCACTCCTCCACGAGCTTCAACAAGGTGCTGGGCCTTCCTGAGGGTCCTGGACCTGAAGTCCTCCCAGAGCTTCAGGACACGGTTGTAGTCGCGGGATGCCTCCCCATCTGCCTTGATAGCATCCAGGATGTCCTTCCAGATCCTCCTTCATCCATCCCTGTCGAGGCGCGAACTTGAGAAGAGGGCATTATAATTCCCCAGGATTCACTCCATCGGGATACCAACTTCATTTTCAGTGAAGCTGGCAGCCCTCTGCCTCTCTGACAGGGGGTTGCGATTGGCCCCAGATGGTGTTGAGTCGGACATGGCAACCCCCGAGGCAGGTGTTGGTAGGCAACTTGTTCCTGGGGCTGGTCTTCTGGGTCAGCAGAAGAGGTCTCAGGAAAAGGATCCCTGGCAATGGCTTCTGTGTAGGCACCAAATAGCAGGGCACATTGGCAGCAGGCAGGCTGGCAGCAGCAGATGGCTCATAGGAGGCTGCTTGGGGCTTTGGGGGGCAGGTAAATGGCCTTCTGGGCAGGAGCATGGTCTTCCGTGTGTTGTCGTGTGGCCAGCTTGATGCAGAGTGAGTCTGCACGTGAAGAAACAGCACGTGAGCATGTAATTCGAGGAAAGGCCCTTAGCGCGTTAGCACCTAAGTGATGTGATGCACATGGGCATTTGTTCAAGGCCAGCGTGGCACAGCACTTCGCTGTATGTGCTTTTCGTGGAGTCTGATGCGTGTGTTTCTGCTACTTGTGGGTTCACACACGACATCTTCACTGTGCTTAAAGTTCGTACTTCTTGTTTTGGCAGGGGAGTTGCCTATGCGCACACGTGCATGTATTTTTCATTTCCACGCAAGGCATACGGTGAGTCGGGCATGCTTTTTTACAACTGTGGTTCCCCTTGTGTGTCGCGTACCCCATTTTTAAGGTCAGAGTAGCCTGCATGTTCCACCCGTATGCATATTTTTTGTATCCCTGGGTGCCACAGCGTACTGCGGGAGGTTTATTCCATGCGCGTGGGTTACCGGGGGTTGTGTGCATGTTTATTGTCATTATTTGGGGTGCCTGAGCATTGTGTGACCCATCTTTATTCACCAGGGGTCACATACAGCTTTGCAGGAGCACAAGGGTGCATCTAACATCACGTACCCTGCCCCCTCCACCCCAGTTGCCCAGGACAATTGTTGTGTGCCCCTCCCATTGGCAATAGTCCATCTGTGCCATGGTTGGGAGGCCACCAAAAGGGAAGGGCGGCAAAGCTGGGCGACCCCCATGGCTGGGCATGGTGGGGCACATGGCCGGGATGGCCAGGGAGTCCAGGGAGGCCAAGGGGGATGCAAAGGAAGGGGGACATTGCCAGGCTGTTCCACAGGGGCAGGATGTCCAGCCACATGCTGGGACAGCCATGCCGCCCACCCCATCGGCTCAGGGAGATGCTGCTGCTGCAGTCATCCCCGGCGTACATCTGACCCCCACAGCCAGTGTCATTTGCTGGCATGGGCCACCAGGTAGAGGAAGCTGCAGGTGCAGCTGCGGCAACCACCACCCATGCTCGTGGTCAGCCAGCGCAGGCTGCCTTGGCACAGGAGGACTCCCAGGCAGATTTTCAGGTGGGGAAGGCCAAGCCACATGTGCCTAAGGTAGCTGTGACCAAGGCACATGTATCTGGGGCAGTGGTGACATCTGCTGCCCCGACCAGCCAGGTGGTGGGAGCTGCAGGGGTAGATGCAGCCAACACCACCCCGGCAGTGAGTCTGCCAGCCAGGACTGTGTTGGTCACAGCCCTTGGCACTGAGGCAGTTGTGCCGCTGGGACCTGGCAACAGCACCCAGCAGCCAATTACACAATCCAGGCCTTTTGTCCTCATGCCTATTCCTACTCCCATCGGCCAGTCCACCATCGTCACTGCCCCTACTGACCAGAGCGGCATTAGCCACTCAGGGTCTGCACAACTGGCCAAGAGGAGGAAGTGTGCTTCTGCGCAAGAGGCTGGGACCTCAGACACGGCTCCGGCCTCCAGCACAGCAAGGAAGAAGCCTTTCAACAAACAGGAACTGGACTTTCTTGTGGACTACGTGTCGGCACACAAACGCGATATGCTGGTAGGCTCAGGTTGCCATAATATGCCTGCCCAATGTCAGGTCCACTGGCAGTTTGTTGCGAATAGTGTCAGTGCCATGGGATAGCAGAGGCGCACAGCTCAGGATTGCTACAAGTGATGGACTGACCTCCGACGTGTTTAAAACAAAAGTGGGCCTCTAATTACTCCCTAACTCTGCTGACTGGCAGTGGGCCACCACCAGAGGAGGATGAACTCACTACACACGAGGAAATCCCTGCAGAGTTCATTGATCAGGGACAAATCCAGGGAGTGGGAGAGATGCCGGATTGTGATGCATCATCCAGTGTGTGTTGATGCTTGTGTGTCCAGCCTGTGTTGGTAGCTTGTGTGATGTGTTGTGATTAACTGCCAGTACAGGCTATGTATTCATGAGTGCCATGTATGACACATGCAATGCTTGACTGATGCTTGCTTGTAATTATGCCGTCTGCTTGCAGGCCATGTGCTGCACAGAGAGGCAGTCCTCATCAGCACAAATGCACCCTACTTACATGCAAGTCACTTGGCGGCCTCTCCTGTCCATGTTCAAGCTCACTGACATGTTAGCATATAGCCTGTGGTGTAGTTGCACTCAACACTCAGCCTATGTCGTCATTTGACTGACAGCTATGTGAGGTAACCCTGCAAGCTGCTCCTCCTCACGGGCATGCTTCCTTGCCTCTCCACCACCCTGCAGCTCACTGTCTCCATGTTACTGGTGATTTCCGTGTTGGACTGCTGCAATGGCCTGTTCCCCATTCCTGTGTACATGCACACTTCCCTCTTCAACCCTGCCAAACCTGTACTGTGGGGTACTTCCTTTGTCCTTGATGCAGGGTGTCTCACTTGGACTGTGGAGATGGCACAGGCTCAGAGTGGACATGAGTGTTCATTCATGGACCATGTGCATTCCCTGCAAACCCCTATGGGTCCATGGCAGGCTAATCATTATACTACATCTCCAGTATTTTATCCGTCTCATGGTATTTGGCCATCCATATCATGCTCACTCAGGGTCGCTTCCTCATCACGCACATGTTTAGAGTGTCCTTGTCTGTGTCAAGCATAGGCCTCCCTCTGTTACAGCCAACCTGCCTCGAGGCTACTGGTGTTGTGGCTTCTGCATGTATAGATGTACTTGTGATGGTTCCTCATGCGTCCTGCTTACTGCCCCTGTCTCATCTGCTGTAATCTCAGTTGACTGAGTTGATGCAATTGACACCTGCCAACACTGTCTGCAACTTCACAGTACTCTGGTCAGCCATTCAGATCCATGCACTGCCTTCCTGCCATTCCCCAGGGGCTGGGGGGGTTCACTGCATCCCTACAACCCAGTGCCAAGACTTTGCACATGATGACTGCCTTGCCCTTACAGTGCCGTCATGTCACGAGATTGACATCACTACGTTTTTGGTTCTGTTGATAGTTGCGGGCCTGCACATGTGCTGCACTGCACCCACACACTTCTGAGCCATGTTTCACCCTTCCACATGCCTATTCACTTGTGTGATGTCAAAGTGACCTGGCATATATGTATCCATGGGCCTCCCTTCACTGTATTTCAATGCACTTGCGTTGTTGCATCCTGTGACACGTGTACTTTTTGAGATATTTTTTTTCTTGAAGTGCATGGTGACATGCTTTTAACATGTGTCATGGACAGTTCAATTTGACTTACTGCTGTGGTTTTGTGGTTATTGTGTCATGGCTATGCTATGTGCCATCTCCTTGTTGACATCTGTCATTTTCGCCTAAGATCAATGCCTGCCAGAACCTTGTTTGTGATGCAGGTGATATGCAACATGCAGTACATGTGTGGGTTTCACATTTGACACACATCCATGTCTGCTTTCACGGTACCCTTCCATTTCATTGCCACTGCATGCATGCCAGATTTTGGTGTTGTGTGTGATGTTGCTGCCTCATGTCTTGGCCCTCAATATTGTGTTGTGTATGTGTGTGGTATGTGCTGCTGACATGTGTGCCCATGTCTTTATTCATTTTGTTACAGGTGGTGATGCACCAGAAGCAGAGGAGGAGGAGATGACAGACAGGGTGGGGTGTTCAAGTCAACAACCATGCACCAGTGGTGGTCGCGGGGTTGTAGGCCGCGAACATCCATCCGTGCTCCAGGCCATCGTGTCCAGGCCTGCCTCTGGGTATGGCTCTGAGGATCTCTTTCATTCTGATGGTAAATCGGTGCTCATCAATCCGTGCCATCGACAGTGGGTGATTCTGCAGTGGACACTGTTCTGTCCGCCACACCTGCAGTGGGGGTTGAGCCGTCAAGGGGCCAGTCAGTATTGTCTGCCTGTGGTGGTTACGGGTGCAGGGTCACCCTCCACACCAGTTGCTCCTGTCACTGGGGCAGCAGATCGACGGAGGAATGCAATCCTGCAGCCACAGGCAGTGCCAACACAGCAAGAACCACATCTCCTTGGGCCCAACAGGTGTGGTGTCTGGCAACACGGGGGAGCGGTTGATATGTTGGCTCAAGGTATGGAACGTGTGGCCGATTCCATTCTCCCCCCTGATAGGCAGGTGGAGCTCCAGCAGCAGGCAACGCAGTCCACATGCCGCTCACTCAGGATGGGCACGGCGGCTAGCCTCCAACAGGGCCCGCCGGGCTGGACTGGTGGTTCTGCGCTCAACTATTGCTGCTGAGGGCCAGGCCCACAGGGAAGCCCTGAGGGAAGATTTCACCTCCCTCTGAAGTACTGTGGCTGCACTCATTATGAGCCAGGGGACATGGGCAGAACAGAGGATGGAGCAGCTGGAACAAACCATCTCGGCTGAACTCCATGCAAGCCGGGAGTAGGTCCGTCTGTCACGTGAGGCCTCGCTGGCAGAGCTCCATGTTACATGTGGGTCCTTGCAGTAGGAACTCTGTGTTACACGTGAGGTGTTGCATGGTGACCTCCGTGCCGTATTCATGCAGAACCAGGCTCACCAGGCCCGCATGCTTGCTGCCATCGAGGGGCTTGCTCGGGCTATGAGTGGTCAGGTACCTGTGCCATGCGCACGTCCTGATGTACAACCAGGGGATGATGACGACAATGTATCTCTCACTCATGTCAGGCCGTGAAGACCAAGAGCCCATTTTCTTTTTAATCTCAACATCTTCGCATGTGGGTGTTGAGGTGCACGCTGCACCTCCCCTCTCCTGGGTGCCCTCCCCGCCCCCCGGGTCCACTTAGGCCATTTTTATTTTTTGTCTATTGTGCATTTATGTTGCAGTGTGGTGCTATGTGGCATCCGATGGCATCCACTGTGTGTTCCGGCTGGGCCCATACAGGCTTTTCTCATGTTTCTGTTTGTGGCTTGGGGTCCGGATACATATGCCACACCTGCTTCCCCTTTCCATGAGCTCGCAAGAATGGCACCGTGTGACCGTAACTTACACAGAGGCATTGGACCTCCGTCATATCTGTGGCCAGTCTGAAGTCCAACTTGTGTGTACACCCCTAGTGGGGAATCATGATGGTTTCTCCAGTGCATGGTTGGACTGCATTTTGGTGAGTATATTGTTTACTGTGCATGATTTCATTTAGATTTTTCATGTATTGCCTTGACTGTACACATTGTTGATGCACTTAATGCTGTATGCGGTCCCATGACCCCTTTACCTGTCAAAGCCACTCTCATGATGGTAAGGGGACATGTGGTGGTAATGTCACATTGAGACACTTGTGCTATGGTGTTTCCTCACTGTCTGACATTGGGGTCATTCTGAGGTTGGAGGTAAGGGAAAAACGATGCCAGTAAAGGATTACCGGCATCGCTTACCGCTCCGGGCTTTTCCGACCTGCTAGCCCACTATTACTGGCACCGTAAATAACGGTGCTTCTAATAGCGGCATGGGCACGGGCACGCGACCCTTCATGTCGGCAATACCGACATGCCGTAAACTGGAGGACATCACAAGTCAGGCGGACATGCAAATACCGGCATCATGAAGGCGCTAAAAGTGGATACCGGCATGGCGTAAATACCGGCGTCACAGACCAACCGTAAAATGCTATGTGCAGTGTTCCCAACTGCCACAGGTGCACACCATCAGCAAGCACAGGTGGAGGCAATGGAGTCTGGGCCTGTACATAAGGAGCACACCAACACACCACACCCCTTTCCACACCAAGATAAATACAATAGTAGCTTCAATACCTGAGCTGGAGGACATGCTTGCATTGCAACGCCAGCAACAACACCAACAGCAACAGCAGGCACCACAGAGGAGACGCAGCAGGATAAGGAGGGTGAGACAGGCCCAGCATGCCCCACCAGTGCAGCCAGCGTAACCATGCAGGTAGCCCCCAATCTCACACATCAGATCCAGTCCTTTCAACCCAAACCCGGAGCAGAACCACACTCTGTACCGTCTGGACTGGGACACAATCAACACCGTCGTGGACATAATGCACAACGACATTGTCAGCCTCATTGAAATACGCACCGCCATCCCCCCTCTACTGAAGGTAGTGGCGGTGCTCCACTTCCTTCCCACAGGCACCTACCAGCACACAGTGGGGCACATGCATGGCATATCACCACCCTTATTTACTTGCATCCTGAAGCAAGTGCTGGATGCCCTCCTCAAGCACAGAACGGAATACATATCCATACCACGGACTCCCCAGGAGATCCTTGAAACAAAAGGTGGCCTCCATGCACTGGCATGCATGCCAAATTGTATAGGTGCCCTTGACGGAACCCACATGGAGTTGGTGGCCCCGCATGCCATGGAGGTGGTATACCGCAATTGCACGCAATACCTCTCCAACAAGGTGCAGATGGTATGCGATGCCAGCAAGATCATCACACATTGTTGTGGCCGATATCCCGGGTCAACCACAGGAATGCTGCATGACACCAAGGGAAAATTCAACGCTGAATGCCTAACATTGCAGAGCCTACTGCCAATGCTCCCCATCAGAAAATCCTACAGAATGCTACACATCACTAAATGGACCTGGACACAGCTGTATGCGTACACAATGCATGAGCAACAAGACGGCAGAGCACACCATGTATCATCTTGAAGATGCAACCCACACCATCATTCCATGGCACATGGCACATTGAGCACATAAAAATGGTGTGCATACAACCAGGGACATGTGCATGTGGCCCACGATAATCTGCTGGCATGTGTGACTAGTACAGCTGTCCATCATGAATTGACTCACATACACCTTGTTATCTGCCTCCCATGCAGGTGACAGTGGCTATCCCTTGATGACGTGGCTCCTCACCCCTGCCCGAAAACCCACATAACAGGCACGAGGCGGACTACTATCGATCCGACGCCGGTACCCGTGTGGTCATTGAGCAGATCTCCGGCCTGTTGGGTGCATCGTTTCGTTGCCTTAGCCCCTCAGGTGGGGCACTCCTCTAGAGGCATGAGAAGATGGCCAAAATGATCATGGCATGTGTCATGCTGCACGACATGTGTATCCGACGCAACATGCCCCTGCTCCCTGACATTGGACTGCAACCACCTGGTGATGATGAAGGGGATGAAGAAGAAGTGGCAGCACATCATTGCGGTGCCGATGCACAGGAGGGACGTGCAGTGGGTCAGTCAGTGATTGCACAATATTACTGACACACATGGCTGCAGAGGGTGGCATGATAGTTTGACAGAGGGCACTGGGTGTGGCGGTACCTGCACACTATGCACTGTGTATGAATAAATGACACATGCGCAACGATGAATGTCCACTCAGGCCTTGCTTTTGACACAACAGGTGTATTGAAATTAACAATGAAAAAGTGCAATAACCCTCCACCACCCTCAGCCCCCTCTCCCTCCCCCACCCCCCACAACTCCCACACACACGCACCCCCTGTTCCCCCACAACTTCCTCACACACCCTCCCCTTCCTCCCCCTCCCCCTACAACTCCCCCACACATGTCCCAACAAGTCCCTAATGCCTTCATCAGGCTGGCCAGACTATTTTTTTTTTGCACTCCCTGGACCTGGTGGTGGCATTTCTGGCCGGCGCAGGGTGCGCAACGGCCGACGGAGTGGGCTGGTCTGGGTAGAGCTTGATGAGGACGGTGTGGCCTCCACTTCAAACTGGGTTGCCAGTCGTACTGACTCCATGGCATCGGCGATGAGGCTGAGTACCTGCCGCAGGGCAGATACCTCCTCGCACAGGCGGCTAGTATTCTCTGCAAATATCTTGCCCATGGAGGCGGTGTTATCACTGATTGTCTTGCCGAGAGAGGCGATGTTCTCCCACCACTCCTGCCTTGCCTGGGCGTTGTCCTCCATGAACTGCCTCACAAGGTCAGTCAGCTGCTCATAACGCTGCGGCCCTGCGGGTGCAACTGTGGAGGTGGACGGTGCCTGGGTCTCATGTTCGGCCTCACTGCTCTCAACTATGGGACTAATGGCCCCTTGAATTAACCCCCCCCAGAGTGCTCCAGGGTGGTGGCATGGTCTGAACCAAGAGATGTGATTTGGGGGCATGGTAGTGGACTGGGTGTGCAGGGCAGTTCGGAGGAATGGTCCTCCATGGGCACCCATATGTCTTCCTGTGCCTCCTCCTCAGCCTGGGGTGCTGTTGCTGCCACTTCCCCAGCCAAACTGGACTCTGTCAAGTGTAGAGCCTCAGCTGTTTCCTGTGGCTGTGTGAAAGGTGTTGGCACTTCCGCCTCAATGGCCCTTGGCAGCACCGGTGCCCTGGCAACTTCAGGTGTTTTCAATGTTGGTGCATGGCGGGCCTTTGGTTGGCCCTTCGAGGTGGAAGGTCGGTTGGACTCATCCCGGGCCCTCTCTCGGAGTGTGGTTTGCTGTGGGGTTGAGTCCTGGGCATCGCTGTCATGGTCTGAGCCTGTGGGGGTCGAAGAGAGGGACGGCATGAGTGATGGTTTGATAGGCATCATACATACATTTGTACAATTGATCATCCACACAATCGAGAGTAAAAGGCATTTGAGTTTGGATGATCACGTTGTTTCATACATGGGTGGGTGATGCAGGCATATGTCGGGGGTCACTCATGTTCGGGAAGACGTAAGGTATGGAACATGCATATTTGTTTGGGCCTGCATGCAGTGTGACTTATGCCATTTACATTTTGTGTGGTATGTGTCAGGGACAGCATTGCCTTGCTGCAGGAAACTGCATGTGTCTGTGATGCATCCGACAACTTTGCTGGGAGTGTGTGTGTGTTGGGCATCAGACTCTGCATTACAGTGTTTTCTTAGGACACTCACCTCCATCCGCCGATTTTGTGGCGCCACACTCCATGTCTCCAATACCTTCTATGCCCTCAATACCAATCAGGCTGGCACAGATGTCCTCCCATTGGGACAGCTTGATGGGGGAGCTGGGTCCTCTGCCTGTTGCCATTGCCTGGCTCCTGTTGGCTGAGAGTATGTTCCGTACTCACAGCCGCAAGTCGTCCCACCACTTCCTGCAGTCTTTTATGGTGCGTGGGGTGTTCCCAACTGTGCTCACTTTCTGCGCCACAAGTACCCAGATCTCTTTTTTGCGAATGATGGCCTCCCTCTTCATGCTCTGGGCGAACACGATGTCAGCATGTTCCTGCAGGGTCCCAGCTAGCATGCCCAGCTCGTCTTCATTGAAGCACTCCTTGCGCTGGCGGGAGGGGCCCTTCTTAATAGCCTTTGGCATTGTGGTGTGTTGGAGGATGAGTTTCCACGAACAGCAGTGTCCCACAGGTCCTGTGTGCTGAGGATGGCAATGGATTATGTTTTTAAAGATGGCCACCGTGCTCCTTCCCGTTCTTGTGCGATGACACTACTTCCGGTTCCGCTTATTTACGGTGACCGTTATTAGCGGTGACCGCTATTAGCGGTGCCCGCTAATGCCGCATTGGTCCATGCCAGTAGTGCAATCTGCACTATGCATGATGCCGCTAAGAGCCGTTTTCATGCCTTTAATGGCATGGCAGTAATGCTCTTGCAAAGCTCGTGACCGCGAAGTCGTAATAGCCCTCTATTAGCAGGCTCTTGACTACACGGACACACTATTTGCGCCATGCCGGTAGGACAGTTACTTATCTCCTACCTCGGAATGACCCCCATTGTCACTGTTGGGTCCTGTGTTCATGATATGTTATGCTGGTAAATTGGTAGTCCTGTGTTGGTTTTGCTTATGATGTGTGACAGGATCGGCAATATGTTTCCGTTGCAGATGTGTCCACAATGGAGTGGTTCACATGGGAATTGTACGCAACACTGAAGTTTCATGCATTTCCAAGGCTAACATGCATTGATTATCGCTGCAAACACACCCCCACCCCCACCCCCATCACCACCCAAACATCCACCCACGCACACACTTCTTGCCTTCTGAGACATGCTGTGTCCCTGCTGCACAAGTTCACATTGACTTTCGTGATCGTGAACTGGCGCCGCAGGCTCATTTTTTTGCTTTGTTTTTTTATGCAGCTGCAGGTGTTTCCAGGCTGCAAAAACCACTCACTGTACTGTGTTGTGTAGTGAGCAGGGTGTTGCGGGGGACAACCCTGCAGCACCTGCATTTTATTTCCTTCTTTGGGATTCCGTGAAATGCATGCCAGTGAGGGTTCGAGGTTTTGGTGTTGACATCTTTGTTGGAATGCATTGATGTATGGATATTTTTGCTCACTCTTTTCTTCAGAGTCCGTGTCTGAGGGGATTGTCTGTGGCCTGTTTCCATTTGTGACGGTGCACTTTATGACAGTTGTGTCATGTGTGTTGATATTGTTATTGTACTTTTCACATTGCATGCCATGGCATGGTGTGTGGGGTTGGTGACATGGGGTTGGGGGAGGTTTACGTGACATACCAGCATTTGGATGTGATATTTTGCATGGGGGGTGGAATCTGTAGCTTGCATGTGTGCCTTTTGGTCACACAGGATTGTATTTATTTAAGTGGCTATGGATGCACACAATGCTGCAATTCCAAGGACACATTCTCAGGGTGTTAAGGTTGTGACAGATGACTGTCCCTTTGTCATCATCGATTATCACCTGGAATGTTCTAGGTCTGTGTGCACTCCGCAGGGGGGGGGGGTTTAGGTGAAAATGTTGCCACAAGCTGGGTACGGGCTGCCTCGCCATGTGCCTTTTCCCCTCGAATGCGCAGCAGCCGTGCGTGTGGTTGGGGATGTGGGGGTACCACCATGTCCATCAGTGCACCATGCCGGGTTGCAACATTGTGCAGGACACATGCTGCCACAATGATCCTGTACACTACCGGGGGTGCATATAGTAGCTGCCTAACAGAGCAGTAAAGGGAGCGGAAACGTGACTTGAGCACTCTGAATGTGCGCTCCACTATACCCCTTGTTGCAATATGGGCTGCGTTGTATCTTACCTGGGGAGGTGTGGTGGGGTTCCGTATTGGCGTCATCATGTAGGTGCTCAGAGGGTAGGCACTGTCCCCTGGGGGTGATAATGGTTGTCACTAGTTGGGTTTGTGTATTGTCTGTGTCTGACATGCATGCATGTGCACAGGAATTTGTACTCACCAACGAGCCATGTGTTGCCATGCCTCCCATATTCCAGGTCCCGGTGTAGGGCTGACATTCTGAATATGAAACTGTCATGGGTGGACCCGGGATAGTTTGCATAGGCAGAGGTGATGATTCCCTTGGCATTGCATACAACCTGCACGTTGATGGAATGCCAGTACTTGTGGTTGCGATAGATGTGCTCAGTGGCCCTAGGTGGATGAAGGGCCACATGAGGGCAATCAATGGCCCTGCGCACTCTGGGGAAGTGTGCCATCCCATAAAAGTCTTGGCCCACGGCCTGCCTTTCTGCGGGTGTTCTGGGCATGTACATGTGCCTGCGGACTGAGGGGCGTGCAGTCATGATTGCCAACACCTGGTGTAGGCAGTGTTACTGCATGCCCTGTGAGACACCCCCAACTTTGGCAGTTGTCCGCTGAAATGACCCAGTGGCCATAAAATGCAGGACATTGAGCATCTTTTCCAAAGGGCTCAGTACTTGGGAGCACAAGGTGGGTGATGTGAGGTAATCCTTCCACTCAGTGACCAGATCTAGGATGATATGAGGTGGAAACCTACACCTGCCACAGACCTGGTCATCAGGCATCCCAAAAAGGCTGGTACTGGGTAAGAAAATGCAGGGCCTGTCTATCCTCCTCCTCCTGCGGTGTCCCACGATCACTGCTGCGAGAAATGGGACATTCATCGTAGCTGTATATGCTTGTTTGTCGTTTGCGCGCATTTTATGCTGTGAGGGGGTGCTTCTGCCTGCTTTCGCATGAAGTGTTTCCGGCTTTGCGCGTCTTTTGGTGTGCGCGGGATGGCCCTGCTCAATTCCATGAATACGTGTTGTTAGTGTGGGTGTTGCATGGATTTCGCTGCTGTACTTCCCCCGTTACACCAACATTTTCACGTGTTGTTCCCCATTCCGCATGTTCCGCCCCCTTTTTAGGTGTGTGCGCTGGACATTGTGCGCCTTCACTGGGTGACTCGCGCACAGCTTTCGGGTTGTAGCAGTGATGTGTGCGCCATGTGCGGATTCCGCATAGTTCACAGGTAAGCCAGGCGCGGGGCCTTCCATGAATCGGTAACGGTAGCGTTTCGCATGAGTGCGCTTTGTTTTTCATGCTTGTGCCACACATTTCAGCGCACAATCATTCCATGAATCACCCCGACTGTATTGCTAGTCCCAAGTGGTGAGACTAACATCCACACTATCTAATTTCTATTCCCTGCTGTATTTCTGCCTTAATTTCCGCCCACCACATACCTTCTCTAAAATGCCCCAGTTAGCTGTTCACCATTATATTTATTGTTAACCCATTGTTTTCTGTCCCCAGTGGCTCTAGGCGAATTTGTCCCACTTTATTAATTGTTGAGCACTATATTTCTGGTACCAAGTTTCCTAGATTAACTGTTCACCACTGTATGAATTGTTACCCACTGTAATTCTGCTGCCCAGTACCCAGAGTAATTGTAACATAATGTTTAATTATTTGTTTCCTACTAGGTTAATTGTTTCCCACTACATTTCTTTTTTGAGTAATCCAAATGAACTGTTCCAAATTCTAGCAACTGTTGCCCCACTGAACATTTGCTCTAGGTTCCCTGGATTGACAATTGCGAGTTGCAAAACATGATGGCACCGTATTATTTTTGGACTAGATAAATATTACCTCTTTACATTGTGTTTTTTGCTCCCATGTTTTGTAGATTCATTGTTTACCTCTGTAGTAATTATTAAGTTCCCTTTTACCATTCATTTTGCCATGACAGCCCTTAAAAAACATTGTTATGGGCTGCGTAGGGTTGCCTCTTCAAGTGGGCCTCATGTTCGGGGCGCACTTGCAGGGAAGCGTACACATTCTGCCTCTCAGGTGGCACACAGGGTAAAGAGGGACAAAGCAGCTCACATCTCTGTGGTGCAGCCAGAGATCACTCTCTTTTTCGATAAAACTGGGCAACTGCCTCAAGGGAGCAGTCTCTCATGACGATTAAGGACACTTTTGTGGAAGCTGGCACCCATGAGGGGGGCCACAGAGCCAACGGATAACTTCTGCAATTCAAACACCATTGATAATAATGGGACTTTCCTCAATCTTTGCCTCTCATTAAAAGATAACTCATTGGGTCCCTCTTCTAAAAGGTTTAGTGAAGATTTGCCCACTAATCTTTCTGCCTCCCTGGATTTGGACAAATACATGTCTTCTTCAGATGACAACAGCATGGACAGTGAAGATAGTGAGTGTGTACAATCTACTATTGCGGGGGAGTGCAAGTCTGTTCCCTTTTCTACCTCTGCCTCGTTGCAGTTTATTGAGACTAAGGTGGATTCCCTGTTCCAGATCTCTTCTAGTTTAGCAATGGGTCAGACTCACATTAAAAACAGTGTGTGTCAGCTGCTAACCCAAGTGTGTAGCATTACTTTTACTGGAGATTGGACAACTCAGGCCTCCACTGGGGAGAACATTGATGAGCAGGGTGGGTGGGGCCACGAGAAGATCGACCTTCCCCATAAAGACTCTCCTTCTCTTCAATGTTATACTGTGCAAATTACAGCTTCAACTGAGGATCAAGCTTTGGATGGCCAGTGTGTGGAATCCTCTATGTTTGACAGTCCTTTGTCCCTGTGCAAAGAGCCCATTAAAAGCATCAGGGTCAACAAACCTCTGTCTGATATACAAGAACTTTACAGTACAAGTCGTAAAGGCTCACAGGAAAATTCATCTTCCCAAACATAGTGAGAAATCCCCTTCTGCCCCTCCTGTGGGCCGTTTCACCATTACTAAAAAGGGGGAGGGCGGTTCTGTTCGGCAAGTTCTTTTGCATGGTCCCCTGGACAAATGGTTGGGGGCAAGCTGTCGTAGGGTGTCCAAACTTCCGTCTACCCTCACTAAACTTAGTAAAGTCATGCCACCCAAGGCACGGTCCACCGCGCTCGCTAACTCTCAGGACGTTACATCAGGGGATGGTTTGTCTAAAACTTCTAAGAAAAGGTGCATTATGAGAGTGGACTCCCCTCCTCTCAGTCTTCAAAAGGGCTATGAGGGCCAACCACTTGCCACTTCACCGGTTGAATCATCAAGACCTGGAATTAATGTTCCATGTGGGACTTCGACTATCTGGGTCTAAGGCAGTGAGGGGTCAAGAATGTTTGGGTTTTAAAGACATTATGCAAACGTACAATCATTATAATTGGCTAGCCCATGTGAAGGCCAGCAGGAATGCTAGATCAGCTTTTGTTACTTCCTTTCCTGACCCTGCATGTTACTCTGGGTTAAAATATGTAAATATTGTGGAGAGATCTCCTCTGATTGATAAAACCGGTCTTGGTTACTTAATTTACTTCACCAAATTCCTGCCCTCGCTTCTATTACAATGAAGGATGTTAATAGTTAATAGTGTCTCAAACTGCGTACTGGCTGCCTTTGTCTCTCCACAGGCGGTTGAATCCATATGTAAGTTTTCTGGGTCTTTCTTTCAGATGGGTTTTGATATTTATGTTTTCTGCTCATCACAGAATTTGGCTCCTGGCCCTGACATCGGCGCTAAGACTTTTCTGGCCAGGGGAAATGTGGTAATCTGCTCTTCTGATTATGGTTGACTGGAGGAAAGGATGAAGGGCTCTTGATTTGTTCCTCATTACCAGCCCCATACTGAAATCTGGACACCAGTAGAAATGCCACCTTTAGGGTCATGTTCTGGTACTCGAGAAGCCATCACTCATTCATGTGTAATAGGGATATAATAGACCTCATGAAGATCAATGAAATTGTTTTAATCTAGGAAACATGGCTTACTACTTGTTTTGATTTAGATGGTTATGCTACGTTCTTCCTTCGGTCACTGACCCCTAGGGCCGGCCACACAGTGGGTGGTCCATGTGTGGGCATTAAAACTCGCTATGATGCTAAAGAGATCAAAATTGTGGGATGTAAGGAATATCTGCTTTGCGTAGAAATTGCTGGGCTCCCTTTTGGGGGTGGGCCCTTGATAATAATAACTTTGTATGACCCCCTGGGTAGGTTTCTGAATAAGGGGTTGAAGAAGGCTCTTATCAGTGTCCTTCGACAATGGCTACTCTGGTATCCGTCAGCTGCTCCTGCATATTTGCGAGACTGGGTCTATCCCTAGGACATGGCAGCAGTCTTTCCTATCCCTGGCCACAAGAAGGGTTCCCGGCACTTGCCAGAGAATTTCAGACTCTTGGCTATGCTGGAAAGCTCGTCTAAAAATAATTCTAAGATTCTGCACGAAGCTCTTTTGTAACTTGTCAAAAATCATGCCCTGCTTGACATTACTCCGACCGGTTTTAGGAAGAATTGCTCCACAAGCCAGCGTTTATGGGTTCTTCTTACCTTTATTTATGATATCCTAGTTGTTCCAGACCAGGCATTGTATTTGTGCTTTGTAGATTACAGCTTGGGTTTTGACAGTGTGTCACAGGGGTGTTCTCTGGTCTAAGCTGGAGAACTGGAGCATTGATGATTCCATCTGGCATTCTGGGGGCCTCTATTCCTACAAACAGAGGCCTAAAGCAGGGCTGTGTGCTTGCTCCTACTTTATATACATAGTATCTCTCCGATTTCGTAGAATCCTTCTGATCATTAAACACCTTCCTCCCTCGGTTTGGTGGTGAAGACATGCACTGCATCACCTATGCCGATGATACAGTCACTTTTGATCCAACAGCCATAGGTGTACAACACTCTCTCAAGGCTTTGTCTGCGTATGCTCGGGCTCACGGTCTTAAGGTAAACATTTCTAAGTCCAAAATCATGACAATTGGGAAGTGAGTGCACTGAGCTCCCAAATTTGTCTGGAAAATAGATGGTCAGCCATTGGAACAAGTGAGTGAATATAAGTATCTGGGTATGACTGTTCAGGCAACTAAAGATCAATCACATACGGGTGCAGTGGTTTGTAAAAAGGCGTGGTCTAAATGGCTAGCCATCAGAAGTGTTATCAATAGATTGGGTGGGGGATCGATTGAGGCCAAATTGATGGCATATAAACAGTCAATTGTCCCTGCTATTATGTACTTACTGGCGGCATTGCCAGAGACCTGTGATTGATGGGTGGAACGACTTGAAGCAAAGATTCTGCGTTCTCTGTTGAGCTTGCCTTGCTCGGTACCTGTGCAGGCTGTCAGGTTGGAGCTTGGCTTGCAGTCTTTCACCTTACATGGAAACATGCAGTCTGTAGACTATGGGCAAAAATTACGCTTGAGCTAAATAGCAAGGCTAATCATTTGAATCGTTCTGTCATGCATGCACGGAGGTTATCCCGTAGCATTTGGTTTTGTGGATTGGAAAAAAAAGTCATGATCCACTTCTTGGACATCGGTCTAAGTACTGTTCCTTCCTCAATAATGGATTATCATCTGGCTAAAATTGAGGATAGGACATGTGTCTTTGACCGTGCCCAATCTACTGATATATTGGCTTTACGTCCCAGGTACGCTCAATATACCCATCAGGGCTAGCCCATGCAGCTACTTGATTAAATATCATTTTCCTCGACTGTTGCAATTTATTCTATATCTCAGGTTTGATAGCCTGCCAGCGCTGTCTTTCCCTGGGGCTTGGACGTGACCTTAGAACCTTTAGAATTTTTGGTGAGGAAATGGAGACTGCTCGACATATCTTGACCAGTGCCCACGTCTCCAACCTATGTATGATAGGGGGTATGCGACATATTATAACATATGGTCTGACTAACTTTGGAGTCTTTTGTATGCTACAGAAGCTCTTGTTCTTACCACACGGGCGTATCACATTTGGGAAAAGGTGAGACACCTTTTGAGTGCTTAGGTGGTTATTTTATCCTGTTTTTCTTTATGATGGCCAGAACGTCCCTTTTTGACCATCATAAAGAAAAACAGGATAAAATAACCACCTAAGCACTCAAAAGGTGTCTCACCTTAATTCTGTTTACTCATCTACAATTGTCTGCCTGTAATCTGTTTTATCCTTTTTATGGTTTTTAAATGAAGTGTGAAAGGTACATTTTTACCATATGCACTTAATAAAGAAAAAGACATTATATTGTACACTGTGTTTCTGTATCAAGGCGTCCTAGATTATTTTCCCCAACATTTAATCATCTCTACCCCAGCTAGATTATTTGCTCATTACTGTGTTCATGGTTGTCTGCTTCATTCCTTTTCCCTGTCACTTTTGATTAATTGTTCCCCACTGCACTTGTTGCACCACTGTATTTCTGCTTCCAGATGTCCTAGAACAATCACCCTAGTCTGTGCTGACTTTTAACCCAAGGTATTTCTGATCTCAGGTTTCAGAGTGTAACTGTTTACACTGTTTTACATTTTGACCACTAATTATGTCCTAGATTAACTGTTCCTCAGCCTATTAATTGTTGCCCCATTGTCATCCTGCTCCCACGCTGTATTTCTTGTTGACTCACTGGATTAATTGCCCTTCATAAACGGTTCTCCAAACCTAGCTCTGACTGTAATGGTGCCTGCTTTACCACCTTAAATTGTTACAGTGTGATGTTAGTACTCGGGGGTCTTGCCTATTTTTAGGACACACGAGCCACACTGAAACTTTCCCTCAAGAAGGACTGGCACTGTTTCTTTGTGAACCCAATCTGCCTGTGCATTGATGCACGCTTTTAACCATTTCAGTCCCATAATTAGTAATCAGTGGATTGTACATCTGTTGTTTTGTTCTGCGGTCGATGCACAATGAAGTCCTTGTACTTGGATAACTAACGGTAGGTTTTGCTAACATGAGTTGAACTGGTATGGCATAGTATGAGGTTTGTAGCACACAACATATGCCCGAAGAGGCACCTTGGCACTAAAGCTAATAACCTCTTTCTGGGTGAAAGATAACACAGAAATAATGAATTTATGAGGGGAGAGGTGACTTGTTGAGTCAATGATAAAGATATATATGCGCGCGCACGCACGCACGCGCGCACGCACGCACGCACGCACGTACGCACACACGAGAGGAATGTTTATATCAAGTCTGTTTGTACAGTTCCTGCTTGCTGCATAGCAAAACCTGATGGATTAAACATAACATGGTTTTGGTTGATCCACTGGCCGACCACCTCCATGCAGCTTTGCCACGCCTCGTCACCCTCTCCCCCCCGAGGGATGAGACAGACCCTTACACGGCGGCGACGACGACGGTGCGATGGAGGGCCTCCTGTCGCCGCCTCCCAGATCCTCCCCACCAGACGAGATAGGCTCATTTCATGCAATGATCTCCAGAGCTTTGGAGCTCTTCCAGCTCACTCCAGAGGAGAAGAAGGAGGGTTTCCTGTACCAGCGCCACAAGGCGAAGAGGAAGACCATCCTTTTGGTCCCACTCTTGGATGACATTTGGGGCGAAGGCCTGTCTCTCATGAAGAACCCTTATATGGCCCCGGCGAAGACGGATCGTCTTGAGAAGAAGTACAGGCTGCCGGACTCTGCGCCCAAGTGCTTGCGGGCCCAACCGTCACCGGACTCTGTGGTCTCGGCAGCGGTTAAGAAGAAGTCGTTGGGCGCTTCTTCCTCAGCAGCAACCACCCCTCCGGACAGTGAGGGGAAGAAGTTAGATGCTATGGGACGACGGGTTATCTACTCTGCGGTGATGATCATCAAGACCACCAAGCCCCTCGCTATAGTAGTGCGCTACGACCGGGAGCTGTGTTTCAAGAACGCTCCCATCCTGGACTTCTGCAAGAAAGTGAGGTGGCGTCGGACCACGCCATCACTGTGGCCACGGACATCGCTGACGAGGGGGTCAGCCAGATGGGCAACAGCGTTTGCCTTCGATGTTATGGCTGGCTCAAGGCCACCAACTTTTGCCGGATGTCCAGATGAAGGTTTTGGACATGCCCTTTGACGGAGACAATCTGTTCGGGAAGGCTGTAGATGAGTCTCTACAGGCCACCAAGGTGGATACGGAGACGGCACGTGCCCAGGGCACGCTACAGCAGTGATGGCTGTCCTTTCAGGCTTCAGGAGGCAAGTGTTCCCGTTCTGCTAAGGGTTATGACAGGAGTTCCTCTTCGTACCGCCAACCCCCCGCTCCTCGGCCCAGGAGACCAACAGGGGCCTTTCCAAGGCTTTCAGAGGAGGACGTCATTGTCACCAAGGCCCCCAAGGTGGCCCGTCGACGTCCAACCAGGAATGAACCGGCCGTGACGTTGGGCCCCCTCCCATGCACCACAGTGGGAAGCCGGCTGGCAAACTTTATCAGCATGTGGAAGATCATCTCACGGAACGTTGGGTGCTGGATTCTCTCGCTCATCCAGGCCAGCTCAAGGAGCACTGCTGTCGACCGCATGGCGAGGACCATCCGCCTAGTGACAGATCTGGGGTTCTCGGTGAATTACGCAAAGTCCTGCTTGACTCCATCACAGGACACGCTGTTCCTGGGATCCCAGTTCAACACAGTGCCGTGCCTAGCATCGCAGTCGGAGGAGAGAGTGGCGGCCATCCTGGGAAAGCTGCAACGGCTGCTCACTCTGAAGATCGCCATGGTTAGGGCCATCAAGTCTCTGCTCGGCATGATGTTGTCATGCATTTACCTCATCTGGCTCTGCAGGCTACGGATGCAGCCACTGCAGGAGTTCCTCGACGCCCATTGGATCCAAGTGTCTCGAAGCTTCCAGGACAAGATTGTTCTTGACGAGGGGTTCTGTCGGGTGATAAAATGTTGAGGCGTGCGCTCTCATCTGACCGGAGGTGTGGACTTCCAGACCCCACCACATCAGTAGACGGTAACAATGGACGCCTCCCTGGAGGGATGGGGAGCCCACATCGGAAGTCTTCACGTCAGAGGCCTGTGTCTCCCAGAGGAAAAGACATTGCACATGATTGTGCAGGAGCTATGGGCGGTGCTTTGGGCCCCCAAATCGTTCCTGCCACCCCACACGGGCAAGGTGGTGCAGGTCTTCACCGACAATACCACCACAACGGTTTGCATCAGAAAGTAGGGGGGCAACAGGTCCCCAGCACTCTCCAAAGAGTCACAGGGACTTATGGCGCTGGGTCATCACCCAGCAGATGTTTCTTATCCCGTTTCATCAGACAGGAGTAAAGAACACAGTCGCCAACTCCCTGAGCAAGGAGCTTCGCTCTTGCCACGAGTGGGAACTTCAGCAGGACCTAGTGGAGATCCTGTTCCTCAAATGGGGCAATCCCCAGATCGACTTGTTTGCGACGGCGACGAACACCAAGTGCCGGAGGTTCACCAGCAGGTTTCCCCAGCAGGGTAGCATGGGGGATGCATTCTCCTTTCCATGGAAAGGTCTATTTCTGTATGCGTTCTCTCCATTGCTGTTGTTACTTCCAGTCATCAATCTACTCAAACAGTGTCGGTGCCGGATGATCCTCGTCGCACTGGCGTGGCCTAGGCAGATCTGGTACCTGGACCTTCTCAGCATGTCAGCAGCACCACCAGTCAAGCTCCCAGTGGTGGCGGATCTTCTCGTCTGGGAAGGAGGTGCCATTCTTCACCGCGATCCAGGGTCTCTGAACCTGAAGGCCTGGCTCCTGCAGCACTAGAATTCGGTGGCTACGATCTCCCGGCTGACTGCAAGGAAGTTCTCACCAAGGCTAGATCATCGTCGACTTTGAAATGCTATGGACTCAAGTCAAAGAGATTTGCTATTTGGTGTCGTTCCCAGAAGATCGACCCACTGAGGGTCAAGGCTCCTCAGGTACTTCCTTATTTTCTGTCGGACTGGCCCACGCCTCCATCAAGATTCATCTGCCGGGTTTCTCCCACTACACCAGGTCCCCAGGATGACCATCCTTCTGGTCACACCGATTGGTCAAGGACTTCGTCAAGTGACTATTCCGCTTGTTCCCGCCGGTGAAGGCTCTGGCACTGGCGTGGGAGATCAATGTGGTGTTTACTAGGCTCATGGGACCACCGTTTGAGCGTATGCATTCTGCACAACTAAAGCTTTTGTCATGGAAAACTGATTTTCTCGTGGCCATCAACTCTGCACGACAAGTGGGGCAGATCCAGGCCCTCTCCTGTAAACCACCTTACTTGACTTTCCACAAGACAAGGGTGGTGCTGTGGATGCACACCTCCTTAATGCCGAAGGTGCCGTTGGACTTTCATCTAAAAGAGCCGTTGGTGTTGCCTGTGTTTTTTCTGATGCCTTTGTCGCCGGCTGAAAGGACTTTGCACTCGCTGGATGTGGCTCGAGCGCTGAAGCTGTACGTGGCTCTCACGAGGAGTTTCTGGAAAACTTCTCAACTTGTTGTGAACTTTGGTCCTGTGATCCATGGGAAGGCCCTGTCCAAGGCTTCAATTTCCAGGTGGCTCTCGGGCTGTATCACCCACTGTCACCGATTGGCAAACCGACCATTGCCTGGCCATCCGAGATCCCATTCTACCAGAGCGATCACTGCTACAATAGTGTTCCTGTCTGATGTGCCCCTGCTGGACATCTGCAGGGCTGCTACGTGGAGGTCTATGCACACCTTCACGAGATTCTATTGCATCGACAGGGCATCCAGGGAGGAGTCCAGAGTCAGCCAAGCAGTGCTGCACAACCTGTTAGCTTGAAGGTGTGCCTGGTGAGGAGGTAAGAGATGCTTATGTTGAGCCTTGCCACCTCCCATGGTTGTGCATATGTGTACTGCTATGTATTCTTTATTCATGAGCATGCGAATCTATGCCAGGCCCCATGCTGTAGAAGTTACTTACCTGTAACTGTTGTTCTCCAGCATGGGTCTGGCATGGATTCACATGCGAACCCTCCCTCCTACCCCTCTGCGGCTCTTCTTTTGGTCCCACTGCCACTTTACGTGCTACCAGATATGAAGATGCTGCCACAGGAGGGGCTTAGGTAGAGGGCAGTCCTCGGCTTGGGGCAATATGACCCAGACCCCAGTTATTGGTTGTTAGGAGAAAGACAGTTCAGAAATGAAACTGAAACTGTTTTTTTCTTTTACCGAGGATTCCCAGCCTGATGACGGGAATATTCATGAGCATGTGAATCCATGCCAGACCCATGCTGGAGAACAACCGTTACAGGTACATAGCTTGTTCATTACTTTCCGTTTGCAAGACTTTGGTATTTGGAAACTACATGCCCCATAATTCACCTTGTAGCAGTTCTCACTAGCTTGCTATTCCTATTCAGCAGTCTAAGAACTATAATCGCCATAAGCTTTAGAGAACAGTGCCATTTTCACATTCCCAAGACCAGAGAGGGAGGAGGCAGATTATCTTCAGGTGTGGTACTCCAGGTGCAGCTAATGTGCCTGCTTTAGCACAGGGCAGGGCAGTATTTAAACAGCTGCCTGCAAGAGCACCAGGCTCTTGCATTGAGTTTGCTGCCAACCCCTTGTGCTTTGATCTTTGAATTCCTGCTCTTTCCAGAACCTGCTCCTGTTCCAGTGCCTTGTGCTCCCTGCCTTGCCGCCCTGCAGCACTGATATTTTTCCTGCACTCCTCTGCCTTCTGCCCTACACCTCTGTGCTTCCTTCACTGCAGCCCTGCTCCCCTGCTTGCAATCTCCTGTTCCTTGCCTGCAGCTCCTTGCTCCACACCACCAATTATCTTGTTCCCTGCCTGCAGTTTCTTGTTCTGTGCGCATAGTCCTTGTTACCTGGCTTTAGCTCCCTAGATTCCAGTCCTGAATGTCCTTGTTATTTGTCTGCATTCCCACCCTTGTTATTCCACTCGAGTTTAGAGTTGCAGTTCCTTGTAGTCAGCAGTTCAGTGCTTGTTGTCCTGGTCCAGCTTTTCAGTACTGAGTTTTGTTGTTCCTGGTCTACAGTTCAGTCTGCTGTTCCTTGATTCTGGTATGTATTTTTCAGTTTGCCATTCTAATCTTCTGTACCCTTCTGCTTAGATTTTTGTCTTCTTGCTTATCCTCTTTCCTCCCATTCTCTGCCTTGAACCTTGCTCACTTTCAATTCCTGTTTTTTCCCTGGATATTTCTGTTACGGTTCTTGTCCTCCCTTGTGCCTGTGGAATTCCTTTTTACAGAGTTTGGCTGCTGGAGTTCCCAGCCGGCAATCGCTGCCCCTTTCCTTTGTCATATTTCAATATTCTAACTCGTGCCATATTGTTAACAGTGTACTTGTTCCTGATTCAGGAGGAAGTCACTGTTCCGTTCCTGCTGGCCCCGTACAGGCTTCAGTCTTCTACTATTTTGTAATTTTTGTCTTAGGGTCCAGAAACAGACACCCAATTCCTCCTGCTTCTTTCCACGTGCATTCCGAGTGGGGTGTTGTAATAGTAACCAGCTCAGAAGGCTAGAGTTTCCCTGACCTTGTGAGAAACTCTTCCGCCATTCTCTGTACACCCCAAGTGGGTTATATTTATAAAACACAAATGTGGAAAAGTATCAAATAAAGCAAACATGATCAGCCACATTGTGTAACTATTTCCTATCTGCTGCAGTATTTATCAAAGCACCTTTGAGTAACTGTCTTAAATGTAGCCCATAATATGTCCCTATATGTATGTGTCTCTGAATTTGCATGGTAACCCTTCTATATGTTCTGTACTGGCCTCTGCTGATCTTTCCTAACAGAAATGGGTTGATTTATAATGGATAAAGGGTTCCATGTAATAACCTCCCCGCAAAAAAATGTCTCCTGACAAAAAAACTTGCCATTATTTGCGGGTACATTATTACATTGAACATGCAGGGGACATCCCTGCAACGCCCACATGTTTTTTTTACAAGGGGAACCGGGGACATCCCCACAACTCATCCCCATAAATAATGTCACCATATATAATGTCGCTAATGGCTTTTCCCGGCGACATTATGTATGGGACTTTATGTATGGGGACAATATTACCTGATACCGAATAAAGGCTATGTAGTCTTTATTGACCTCTTGCATAGTGTATGTGAAGAGGCTGATTCTGTCCAATGAGTTATACAAATGGCAGAATGTTTTGCCTCTTGAGCCGAAAATGGTCCAGTGTTCAGCAATACATAAAACATAATAAGGTTCATGCATAGCAAAACGTAGAGCAATATTAATGTTCCAAAGACCTGTTTCCATTTTCTATTCCAGAACTAGCTGTTAATGGTATGGGAAAATTGTTAGCCTTTGTTTTGCTTATGTAAAGTATCTTTTTTAGTGTCTGTGAGAGAGCCAACATTAAATAATGATTATTTGCTTTGCTACGTCATTACGTCATCTGTCCTTTCTTGCTACCCAGATTGTTGAATAGAATGAGTCTTCTCCCTTGGGTACAGGGGAGTAAACATCTGGGCATGGTTATAGGTGATGAAAAGACAGATGGTTTGTTCCCTTTCTGTTGGTAGAGCTGGTCGAACCACTGTTCTTGACCCCCCAAGTTTGATTACATGAACTTGTAGTATAATTTATAGTGTTTTGGAGTACAGCACCACTGTATATGATCACATTACTGCTATAATGTGGCACACATATAGCCAGCCATATGTCACCAATGTAACATATGGGTATGCAAATGGAGACAGGGTGCAAATTTAAAAGCACCAGAATATATATATTTTTGTTCTTCTCTTTTTCTCTTACTTGAAATGCCTCACTCACAGGAGACCACATTAGCTGTCTAATTGACTGACTTAATTAACCAATACTAACACTAGTACTAACTAAATAACATTATAATGTGCTCTCCATGTGGAAAAAGAGGCAGGAAAGACCTGTTCTGAGATTCATTTTAAACGTGCATTTAGATGTTTTTTTTTTCCTTGCTCTTTCTGTTCACTGTGTTGCAGGAAGCAAAATCTGCATGCCAGGAAATGAGTTTAGATACAGTTTCTTACTGTAAAAGTAGAGCTATTGTTGAATGAAGGAGGATACCGTCTATTGAAATTGATTGGTGACACGTAATAATGGGGGGATGCAACAGAGGTTTGCTGGACGAGCTCTGAGAGAATTAAGTTGAGATCGCTTTTGCTGAGCTGCTGTGAAGTGATTGCTTTGGCTGAGCTGCTCTGAGGAGTTCGTTTCAGCTGGGTTGCTGACCTTCAAAGACTGAGCATTTCTGGTCTCACTTGGCACCGGCTTGAAAACTGTGTGTTTTCGCTGTGCCTTTCAAGTTGCAAGTTTACTAGGGCAACAGCGGGTCATTTCTCGTAGGCGACATGCCAAGGGATTTCGCTTGCCGGAGAGCTACAAATAGCTGGTAGTTATAAAGTAAATTGAAGGTATGCTGCACGCATGAAATGTTTCTCAGGCAGGAAGGATAGATATAGGGAATCCCCTGTGTTTAATTGACACGCTGTAATATTGCAAAGTGAATATTGTTCTTTTGCTGCATGTTTTTTTCTTCTCTTTTTGTTACAGATGATGCAAAGTGAATATCGTTCTGCTGCTGTACATTTTTCTGTTTGTTTCTGTAAAACAAAAGGGTAAAATGGTGTTTTGAAATGCAACTGTTTATAATACACAAAAATACATAAAAGCAGACCTGTAGTGTTTTTGTTTTTCTCTTTTCTTAGTGCATCTGGAATAGCACTTGTAATACTGGGAAGATGTTTAGGTAGTGCATTTGTCATTTTCCCCATGTAGATAAAACAACAGAAAGAATAAGTTGTCTAAAAATAAGACTTAGTGATTATAAATAACTGTGTGTGATTCCACTCAGTGTGTGAGTGTGGGTTCTGAGTGGAACATAATACAATAGTTCTTGCTGAGCGTACATGAATCAGCAAAAGAGGCCTATGGAAACATAGTTCACTGGTGTAAATAAATTAGTGATACTACCACAGGGGATTGAGAATGCTATATGTGAAAATTGTGGTATTTCTGAATAATGTAAGTCCAAGGCTCTCTATAGATCACAGAAATATTATAAGAATAAGGAAGGTTTACATGATAGGGCTATAATGAAGGGAAGGAAAATCATGCTCACCACTAAGTAATTTAACACCAGAAAATACCACCAACAAAAATGTATACCACCAAATGATCCTATATAATGTAATAAGGAATGCTCACTGAAAGGAAGTAAGGCCAAACCCAATCTAAATGCAAGGAGTAGTCATCACCAAATTACCATTATTTTGGCGGTAAGGAAATACCACCAGGCCACAAACCTACACAAAATACCCAACATATTTATGGTGTGTTGCAGGCCGGGAAAGTGATCATAGAGCACCTACTGGGCATGGCAAGTGTGTCTCACACTGCCATCTGTACATTAGAGGGAACCCATTTCATAATAGCAGTGTGTCACTAAAAACGAATTTCAGAATGTCTCAAATGGAAGCCACATTCTCAGACATAGTGCAATACTTAGAGGCAAAGTTATATGCACATGGGACATGGTCATCGAACAGTGCCACAGAATGGCACGACCGCATTCATGGTGAAGTGCAGAAAGAAAAACTAGACAATATTTTTGCAGAAGGCAGCATGATTCAGGTCTGCCTTCTGAGATTATTAAATGCAGCTGATAAACATGCAGAGAAAGATTGTCTGATACGAATATGCACCAAGATTTGGTTTATTTTGAATAGGTCCCTGCGAATGCAAGAAAGTGATACCAATCTGATTAACAGGTTAAAAGCTGACCTAGATGGGGCAAGTAAAAAGGAGGAAATGTTAAGAGAAGAATTAGAACGGAGTAAAAAAGACATGCAGTTAAAATGTAGAGATCTTGATATTCAATTGTCCAAGGCAGGAAACAGTTTGAGGACAGTGAACAAGAATTGGTACACTTAAAAGCATTGGTGGACCACATTAGATAAGATAAAGATGAGATTGTTTCAGAAATGCAAGTTTTACAAAAAGAACATTTTGAAAAAGAAAGTGCAGAACAGGAAATGGTTAAAATGCTTCAAGAAAGAGACAAAAGAAACAAAGAATTCAATGAATGCCAAATGCAAATGTGCGACATGCAGGAGGTAATTAATAAAATGAGTGATGAAAACAATTACTTGCAAAATGAGGCAGACAGACTCCTTAAAAAGTGCAAGGATTTGGAACAGCAAATGTGCATTCCCAGGTCCCAAGATAGATGGCAGGGCATCACATTCAATGGAGTTGAGGTGAATTCTATTTCTACCCAAAGAGCTAATGCCCCAATGAATGAATGAACTTGGTTGCAGCGCCCTTGGGGGATTTGATACACCCATTGGGGGCTGCCACCAATCCCATACACCTGGAACCAGGGTTGAATCACCAAGTAATGCAATTCCGTGCTTTGCAACAAGAAGCCCCATAACAATAATGAAATCCATCAAAGCCCTGATCAAACCATTTAAAAAGGGAGGGGAATGCTGCATAGAGGACCACTTAGAAGCGGTGCATGACATATTTAAAGCCCTCCAGATACCTAAGGAACAATACAGGCAGTATTTTCATTTAACCCTAGAGGCTTCCACAGCCAGTATCGTAAGAGAATTAAATGAACATCAGAATATGACAAGGGCAGAGTTTGAAAAAGAGATTAGGCGTCATTTTTCTCCTTTCCAGTCATTGCAGGAGGCAAAGAAAGTTGCTTATACAATCACTGCTGGGCCTAACACATTCCATCGCAAGTTTTTACAAGACTTAAAAAGAGCATTTTCTCGCTTTGATGTGTCTTTTGGCCCCAATTCCAATGAGTTTAAAACTGCCTACTTCTATGGGCTACAGAAAGACATCATATCCCAATTGGTCCGTGAATTTGACCGTGACAAGTCCCTTGAATGGATTGTACACCAAAGCACAAAACTATATGAGGTACTCTATTGTCAGGGTAGAGAAAGTGATAAAATGAAGATACTAGACCTAAATCTAAAGAACCCTCAGCAACAGTGATGGAAATCAGGTCAGCCAAAATGTCCCTTCAGTCTGCTCAAAGTCCAGGTAAAAATAATTTGGCACCTGAACAAAGGGGTAATCAACAAAGGTCATCACACCCTGCACCAATGTTTCAATCACATGATCCTAGTAATAGGGAGAGCTACATTAGCCCTAGCTACTGTGGAGACAGACCCCGGGCAGGATATCGGCCTGATATGTCAGGTATGAATAATAATCAGAGACAAGGCCAGGATCAAAGAAATAATGGTCCCTACCAGACATTGGGGATACAAAGTAGACTTTATTCTAATACCATTATATATGATAATCAGGACAGACCCCGATATGTGGATCGGTTTACTGGTAATGGGAATCAGTATAGGGGACAGTACCCACAAAATGAGAGACAGGACATGAGGGAGAATATGAATTATGCTCCACGTCAATACAATGAATCGCCACCATCAGGGGACTACAATCAAAGGATGGGTGCACCCCGCTCCCCTCCACATACGAATCAAGAGTTCAGGAACAATCCCAATAGAAATCATTCCCCTGAGAGGTATCAGAATAGATCCAATCAGGGGGAAAACAACCAATATCAATCTAGGCCTCAGAGAGAGGATTCTAGAGAGATGGAAAGATTCCAGTGACTCGAGGCCTGTAGGGTATTTTGTGGAGATTTGGGGCCTGACGGTATTTTCTTACCGCCGAAAAATAACTGTATTCAGATTGGGCCATGTACAACAATAATACAGTGGACATGCATTATTTCAGCACACAGACATGCGTATTTGGTATGCGTGGTTGGTATGCGTGGTTGGTGGTATTTTGGTGAGCATAATTCCCTTGTTTTATTTGTGGCCCCAATATCCAGAACCCCTTATTTTTGTTTAGATTTTTCGTGTAATCACTAGAGAGACCTCAGGCTTGCATTTCAGGAACCCCACATTTTCATTTTTAGTGTGCCACCATGGGCAATTTCTCTCTGTCTTATCTACGGCAGCGAGCTATCATGTGGTATTTTCACTATCTTATATATGGTAGTGAACTATGTCCCGGGCCTCCCTTTTTGCCGACTCATAGACCTCCGACAAACTACAACACACACAGTTAGTTATAATTGCTCATACTGAATTACATTGTGCCCACGGCTGCAGCCAAATTTGATGTTTAGCTACCTTGAAAATGACAATTGCACTGTCTAAACATCTCCCCACATCATCAGCACTGTATTGGTAAATATAAAACACACCACCCGTCTGCTTTCAAATATTTTTGTGTATTGTAAAAGTTGCATTTAAACACAATCTCACTCTTTGCAGAAATAAATAAAATAGCACAGTAACAGCATTGTCTGTGATACACTGAAAAGAGAGTGGCGGAGACAAGAACTCAATTTGCAACATTAAACATGTGAGTAAAGCACAGGAATCTCTTTTCCACACTGACTGAATATTCTCGTACACACTCAGCCCCCACACTTCTGTAATTACCTCATCTGTTCAGCATGAGTTTTCTCCAGCTGTTCTCTTTCTGAATTTGGCTCCCTTGAAGATTAACCCCAGTGAAAACAAGCGTCTTTCGTTCTCAAACCGGGGTTATTGCCTGGAATTCTCAGCTTTTGCAGCAGGAATGCTTCAGCCAGGAAACAGGTCCTTCTCCCAGCTCTGCCAAATCTCGATTGTTCTCCCCCTCTCCTCAAGCTCCCCCAGCAAAACTCTAATCACTGCCTCTAGCATGATACTTGCTATGACGCTGCTCCAATCAGAATCAATCATGCCATCTCCTCCCTCACTACACAATGGCTCATTTCTACAGTAACCATTTGTAACCAACTGATTTCCTGTTCCTTCGAGCCCTTTGCTTCCTGTAGTTATGTGGACAGAGCAGCAGAGAAAAAGAAAAAAATATGAATGTGCGTTTAAAAGTTCACTTTCAGAGTAGGCCTAATTCTGCAGTGGAGACACATTTTAATTAGTGGGTTATGTTAAATGCAGTTTTATTAGTCAGGTTAGTTATTCATAAGGTTAGTTATTCATTTTCAAATGTGTCTCTTGCACCATAGGCATTTCAGGTGAAAAATAGTGTGCATTTTTGAATGTGCATGTGTGCTTTTAACTGTAAAAATAGATTTGCATCTTATATGTTAAAATCGTTTTTGACTGAATAGCCTGTCTTTACTTATATGTCCATGTTAATCTGGCAACACATATAGCAATGCACCACACCCATGTGGTGGTGCTGCATCAAAATAAAATTGCTACCTGTGCAGTAGTGCTGTACTCTGTGCTGTAACACGCCAAATATCCTTACAGGCCCAAGTGAAAATGTTAGCTGAACAAATAGGAAAGCTCTGGACAGCACAAAAATAGTCATCAAAGAAGGGGGCAGAAGGACATAGCAATGACCGGATGGATTCTGAAAAGTGACTAAGTGCTTGTAATACCTGCAGTGCCAAGAAAACAGATTGCTCTGATGTGATTTTCCATAATGACTCTGAGATGTATAAGGATTCAAAAATAAAGATACCGGTAAATGAACCTGTGATAGAAAGTACAAATACCCTTATGAAAGAGGTACGGTTTAACCTAGAGCTAAATCAAACATTGGAGATTGGTACAAATGAAAAAGGAAAACCTGAAATTCCAAAAGAACAAAGAGACAGATTTAAGAAGGATGACTCATGCATGGGGAATATCAATGAACAGGGAGTAAGTGGAGATGCTATTATTCCTTCCCTGGGCAATCAAAACAATGACCAAACACAGGCAGAAAAAAGAAATACTCAAAAGGAGGGTACAAGTCTATCACCTGAAGAATTTGTTGTGCCACATTATAGCAGTAATGTGATTATATGCAGTGGTGCTGTACTCCAAAACACTATAAATTATACTACATCGGGGATCTTGGGGAGTTACTTCCCCAAGATCAACACCATATACAAACCCACAAATAAACACAACTCTGTTTTATATATAGAGAGATGTTTAATTTCAAATTTGACTGACCCCTTGCAATCTGCACATGTTATAAAGAAAATTATTTAAAAAAATTTGGAGTGGGAAAAACCATCAAAAAGTAGAGTTCTTGGTTAACTAGTGATAGATTTTGTGCCCTGTGCGCATGCACATGTGGATCTCTGGGATAATCAGCTTCTCTCCTCAGGAACTGGGAGCTTTGTTATGGACTGGAGAAGCTTCAGGCTTCTGAGTGGAATAAGAAATACCTGTGAAGCAATCTAGGACGGCCAGAAGCACAGTGCAATGGGCTAACTCAGCTTTCTAGTACCTCTACAGGGCAACATCACACTAGGGTAATCAAGAACTTCTTTCACAGCTACTGCTCTCATCAATATTCTATCTTTCCTTGGATCCTTCTTTCCTAGGTCATCTGTTATGTTATGTTATGTTACTTTGCATTTATATAGCGCCTTATGTATCATTGGAGAGATCTCAAAGCGCTGGTAGGTTGAACGCCTCGGGAACCACAGTTCAAGTCAGGAGAGAAAGAGAGAGTCATAAAATGCGTGGGTGCACTGGATATGTGTACAGCTGGTGTGGCACTTGTATGATAGCTGCTTCTTAGCGGTAGGTGTGGTGGTTGGGAGGTCAGGAATATGTGTTCATTCTGATGGGTTGATACCCAGAGTGATTTCTGGCTGTGTTAGGCCTGAGGAGACGCTTAGGCTAGCGGTGTGTGTTCAGCTAGCTGTGTTTAATTAGGATGATGAGGAGTATGGGGACGGTGTTAGTATGAGAACAGCTATATCGAATGTGTCATGGTATCACTGTGTTCTAGTTGAATTGTGGTGTATAGGAGAGAGTAAGCGTGGTGGTGTGATACTTTGGTTTTCATTAAGGCGCTTGAGATCGAGCACTCATCTGTACCATCTATTCCATCCGTTTTATTCACTCTGTCCGTTTGTCTGGTTCATCAATTAGTTTACTAGTCTTTCCATTCATTCCATCATTCAATGCTTCATCTACATGAATCATGTCCACTCTGTCCACTCCTTCAACTCTCTCTTCCCAAATATCTTCCTTCCCAAGCCCTTCGCTCAACCGCCTCCAACTCCCTCAGGGTCAGCCGCTTCTCGAAGCAACGAGCTGGGGGTAGATCTCTCTCCACGGCAGGGGCCTCCCTCTGGAACAGCCTTCCTGCCTCCCTGAAACTTGAGGAGAACCATCTCCGGTTCCGGAAGCACCTCAAAACCTTCCTCTTTGCTTCTGCTTTCTCTCTCCCTCTCCCCTGCTGAACAGCTAATATTCTTCACTGAAACTGCACTGATTCTGCAACTGGACCACTCTTAACGGCCTCGGTCCTGGGCCCAGCCACTCTCCACTTGCACTGATGCCCTGGAATCCCCTCTGCACTGCGGGACTGTCTCTGTATCCCTACAGCCCCCCCCTTTCCAGCACTTGTTCTGCACTTACCTTGCACTTGCCACCAGCTGGCCCTATTTATTT